>NC_066585.1:548117343-548446895 GCF_024323335.1 Lathyrus oleraceus
ATTTTCTTTATTGAAATTGGAGATTAACGTCTCTTTCTCAATTAGGAAATCCATTTGCAAATCTTTACTTGACTTCAACGTTACTCTTTCATGATTAGCAATTCCATGCTCAGAGTATTTGTGTTTCTGGAGAGTCTTGGAATCTTGCTTCTGATGTTTAATCTCTTGTGAGTTCAGATAGTTTCTTCAGATAGCGCTGATAACTTCTGGAGCTTAGAGATAGCGTTGTTCAGAGTCAGAACTTCTAGAGCTACTCCTTGTTCAGATGCTTCTGATACTTGTTGTTTTGCTCAGAGTTAGACTTTCTTGAACTTGTTTTCACTTCAGATGCTTCTGATCATTTGATGATTTGTATCTGATCTGGTTTTGTATCTGATGACATCATCAGATTTCTTCCTTCTTTCTTTAGAACCCTGCACACTTAGAAACTTTTCGTTAGGGTGCCATTTTTGGTTTCATCCTTTGTTATCATCAAAATCAAGGAATCTGTTGTAGAACAATTTTTGTTCTTACAATCTCCCCCTTTTTGATGATGACAAAACAACCTTAATTAGCAGATGAAACATGAATAATATTAGATCAGATAGACAGAAGCTCCCCCTGAGATAATGCTAGGGAGTTCAGAAGTTCTTACCAGAGTTTCTTAAGTACAGAGGTTTCTGAAACTTTCTGCAATTTCTTAAGTCCAGGTTAGATAAATTTTATTTTTAAGAAAAAAAAAATGTTGCAGAATGCTTAAGGTATTAGACAATGTTTTCATCAGAGTTATTAATGACTTCTCCCCCTTTTTGTCAGAATCAAAAAGACATAGTAAAAAAAAAATAATGGAAGAGAAAAACATTGTATTAAAATAGAAGCACAAAGGCAACAAGAAATAGGAAAACATCAGATGTCAGAGAAGGCAAGAAACAGAAACAGCAGGCAAACAAAATAAATAAAATCCTAAGTGCCTAGGGGTTCGGAGGCGGAGGCATTCTCTGAAGCAGCATTGCAAGCATGTTCTGGATGTTGTCGTTGACAGTATCTTGCTTGTCCATTCTGGCCCGGAGTTCATTCTGATCTTGCTTAAGTTCTTTCAGAGTCTGAAGAACCATAGGGATCACAAAAGAGGACTCCCCCAGAGTCAGAGCCTGCTGAGCTTCAGCTTCAGCAGCAACTTGTGCTTCTGCATCCGCTAGAGCCTTAGCTTCAGCTTCCTTTTCCCTTAGGATTTCAGCTTCCTTAGCAAGTCTTTCTTCTTCTAGCCTTCTTGCTTCTTCTTCAGCTTCCTTGGCCAATCTCTCTTCCTCCAGCCTTTTGGCTTCAGCTTCTCTGGCAAGTCTCTCCTGGAGTCTTGCCTCAGCATCTCTGATGTAGCCATTTCTGACTTGTTCAGATATGCTCTTCAGTCTAAAAGACTCAGAGGTCATCCAGCCAATGACTCTGTTCCAGTGTGTCCTTACAGATTCAGGATCATCACTGACTTCAGAGTTAGTGGTCAGAGACTTGACATTTTGTACTGAAGCTTCTGCTACCTGCATGATGGCTTCCTCAAGGGTAGGTGTAGAAAGTTCAGGTTCAGGTTCAGGTTCAGAGGTATGAGGTGGAGAGTTTGGGGGGCTGAGATTTAATGTGTGAGGTTCAGATTCTGATTCTAGTTGAGGTTCAGATGTTTGGGGTGAAGCGTAAAGAGGGTTTAAATCTAAGGATTCACACAACACGTCCAAACCTTCAAAAGGGGTTGAAAGGTTGATATGGCGTTCACGGTCAAGAACGTGAGGTTCTTTGTAAACAGGGGTGATGGTGACGCCTGTAACCGTTGGTGTTGGAATGCTTGAGGTTTGAGCAGTAGAGCTTGATTCCATTTCTTGAGAGAAGTTAAAGACTTGTTGTTGTTGAGCGTCCATGGTGAAGAAGAAGATGAAGATTGAAGAACTTGCAGAGAATGCTTCAGAGAGTTTTAGGGTTTTAGAGAGGGTTTGAGAGTGATAAGTGTGAAATGTGAGAAAAGTGTTTATATACTCTAAGTAAAACACATGCAAAACGACACACATTCCAGCGTTAGCACAAAAATCAAAATAGCACGCTTGGGGGGAAAAATGATTACAGCTAATTAATGAATGTCTAATCCCAACAGTATGCACACTGCTCTAGGTGAACTCAAACGTTCTGACCTTTGAATTCTTTTGACAGCTGTCTAGAAGTTCTAGGGTTAGACGCTTAGAGCTCCACGTGTTGATGTATCTGATCTTCAGGAATACCAAAGGATTGGTTTCTGAAGATTTCTAACTCAGATATCTTCTTATCTTGGTAGAAGTATCAGAGTCAGAAGCAGAAGTGTATTTGTTTTTATCAGAGTCTCATTTTACTTTTTCAGAGCCATACTTCACTCAGGGCAATTTTTAATGTTCAGATGTTCTAAGATAAAAAGAAATCTATCTTCAGCTAGAGGCTTAGTAAAGATATCTGCCCATTGATGTTCTGTATCAATGAACTTCAATGTTACTATCCCTTTCTGAACATAGTCTCTGATAAAATGATGTTTTATTTCTATGTGTTTGGCTCTGGAATGTAGAATGGGATTCTTACTTAAACAAATAGCAGCAGTATTATCACAGAAGATAGGAATGTTACTCTCAAAGATTTGTAGATCTTCTAGCTGATGCTTCATCCAGAGCATCTGAGTTGTGCACAGTGACGCTGAGATATATTCTGCTTCTGCAGTTGATAGAGCAATTGTTGATTGTCTTTTGCTAGCCCAGGATATCAGATTGTTTCCCAGAAGCTGGCAATTTCCAGAAGTGCTTTTTCGTTCTATTCTATCTCCTGCATAATCTGCATCACAATAACCCGAGAGTCTATACTCTGATGTTTTCTCATACATCAGGCCCAGGTTAGGAGTTCCTTTCAGATACTTAAGAATTCTCTTAACTGCTGTTAAATGAGATTCTCTAGGATCTGATTGGAATCTGGCACAAAGACAGACACTAAAGAGAATATCAGGACGAGTAGCAGTCAGATAGAGAAGAGAGCCTATCATACATCGATAGAGCTTCTGACAAACCTTGTTGCTTACCTCTTCCTTTTCCAGAATGCAAGTTGGGTGCATGGGAGTTTTTGCAGAGTTGCATTCAGTCATGTCAAACTTCTTCAGAACGTCTTTAATATATTTACTTTGATGGATGTACGTGACTTCTGAAGTTTGATTAATTTGAATTCCCAGAAAGAACTTTAGTTCTTGCATTAAGCTCATCTCAAATTCTGCCTGCATTAACTTAGAAAATTCTTGGCAAACAGAGATATTAGCAGAACCAAAAATAATATCATCAACGTAAATCTGGCATATCATGAGATCATTATTAAGGTTTTTACAGAAGAGTGTAGAATCAACTTTCCCTCTGATAAAATTTTGTTCCAGAAGAAAATTGCTTAATCGTTCATACCAAGCTCTGGGAGCTTGTTTAAGTCCATATAAAGATTTTTTAAGTTTAAAAACATGTTCTGGAAAGTTTGAATTTTCAAAACCTGGAGGTTGGTTGACATACACTTCTTCTGAAATATAACCATTAAGGAATGCACTCTTGACATCCATTTGATATAATTTGATAGAGTGATTAATAGCAAAAGATACAAGAAGACGAATAGATTCTAACCTCGCGACTGGAGCAAAAGTTTCATTATAATCAATACCTTCTTGTTGACTATAACCTTGAGCTACCAGTCGTGCTTTGTTTCTGACAACTTCTCCTTTCTCGTTCAGCTTGTTTCTGAAAACCCATCTGGTTCCAATGACATGAGTGCCTCTGGGTTTAGGAACGAGATCCCAGACATCATTCTTTGAGAATTGATCTAATTCTTCTTGCATAGCTGCCACCCAGTCGTTATCCTGAAGTGCTTCATCACAGGACATAGGCTCAATCAGAGACACTAGTCCCAGAGGAGTATCTTCAGAGGTCCTGAAGGTAGATCTGGTTCTAACAGGTTCATCCTTGTTTCCCAGAATCAAATCTTCAGAGATGTTGATACGGCTTTTAACTTTCTTTGGGATTTTTGGAGATTTAATTTCTTCAGAGTTCTGAGTGACAGTTGCTTCTGGAGTTTTATCAGATTCTACCAGAGTGATCTCTAAGTCTGCAAACTTTTCAACTAGCTTTGACTTTTCAGGGTCAAGCTTATCATCAAATCTGACATGAATTGATTCTTCCACAATTTTGGTTTCTGTGTTGTATACTCTGTAGCCTTTAGAGCGTTCTGAGTATCCTAACATAATACCTTTCTGTGCTTTAGAATCAAACTTGTTCAGATGTTCTTTAGTATTTAATATAAAGCAAGAGCATCCAAAAGGATGAAAATATGAGATGTTGGGTTTTCTTCCTTTACACAGTTCATAGGGAGTCTTTTCCAGAATAGGTCTTATAGAGATTCTATTCTGAATGTAACACGCTGTATTTACAGCTTCTGCCCAAAAATGCTTTGCTACATTAGTTTCATTGATCATGGTTCTGGCCATCTCTTGGAGTGTCCTATTCTTCCTCTCTACAACTCCATTTTGTTGTGGAGTTCTAGGGCAGGAGAAATCATGGGATATTCCATTAGAATCAAATAATTCTTCAAAATCTTTGTTTTCAAATTCTCCACCATGATCACTTCTGACTCTAATAATTTTAGAGTCAAATTCTTTTTGCACTTTGGAACAGAAACTAGTGAATACAGAGTGAGACTCACTCTTGTGCTTTAGGAATTTTACCCATGTCCAGCGACTGTAATCATCAACAATGACTAGTCCATACTTCTTTCCATTAACTGATGCTGTTTTCACAGGACCAAATAAGTCAATGTGAAGAAGTTCCAGAGGCTTAGATGTAGAAACAACATTTTTCTTTTTAAAAGATGTTTTTGAAAATTTTCCTTTCTGACAAGCTTCACACAGAGCATCTGAAGAAAACTTCAGTTTAGGTAGGCCTCTGACTAACTCAAGTTTAGTTAGCTGAGAAAGTTTCCTCATGCTAATATGGCCCAAGCGTCTATGCCATACCCATTGCTCTTCGTGAACTGACATTAGACATTTAACATTTTGATCTTTTAAATCAGAAAGATTTATTTTGTAAATGTTGTTTTTCCTCTTGCCTGTGAAAAGGACAGAACCATCGTTCTGATTAATGGCTTTACATGTTTTTTGATTGAAGATTACATCATAACCGTTATCACTTAATTGACTTATGGATAACAAGTTATGCATTAATCCTTCTACATAAAGAACATCAGATATAGAGGGAAGAGTACCATTACCAATAGTTCCGGAGCCTCTGATCCTTCCTTTCTGATCTCCTCCGAAACCTACGAATCCAGCATCTTTAAGTTCCAGGTTTTGGAACATAAACTTTCTTCCCGTCATGTGTCGCGAGCATCCAGAGTCCAGGTACCATGACTGGTGTCTGAACTTTGCTGCATAGGATATCTGCAACATAGATAATCTTATCTTTCGGTACCCAGAATCTCTTGGGTCCTTTTAGATTAGTTTTCCCAGAGTTTCTTATAACTTTGGGTCTTCTAGCATTTTTAAATTTGTGTTCTTGTGTGTGTGTGTAGTGATATGAAAAAGGAGATTTAATTTGGTCACTGGTAGAAGTTTTATCTTCCTTAGGATCATAACCAATTCCCCTTTTATTGTTCTGACTTACTCCATAAATCATGGATGCCATAATACTCCTATCTATCCCATTCTTCAGAAATTCTTGAAAGGCTTCTTCATATTTATAAATAATTTTATTTGAAGTTTGTGGTGCTTGAGACAACGCTTCTTCTAATTCTAAGTTATTTCTCTTAGCTCCATCTCTTTCTAATGTTAAAGATCTAATCGTATCTTCTTGTGCTAGAATTGTCATCTCAAGTTCACTACACTCTTCAAATTTTGCTTTAAGACAACCTTTAATGTTTTTAAACTTTTGTTTTAATTTCTGATAAGAGGTAAGAGTTTCTGACAAACATGATTCTAAGTCAGATCGAGAAAGTTCAGAAAATACCTCTTCAGATTCTTCATCTGAGCTGCTGGATGTGATAGCCATAAGTGCTACGTTGGCCTGTTCATCAGAGTCAGATTCTGATGATCCAGATTCACTATCATCCCAGGTGGCCATTAATCCTTTCTTTGTTCTGAAGGTATTTTTCTTGAAGCTTTCTTTTCTAGAGTTGTCTTTCTTCAGCTTGGGACATTCATTTCTGTAATGACCTGTTTCTTTACATTCATAACAGGTAATATCTTTGTTAGCTTTACCTTTTGAAGTTGACTCTGATCGATCCCCTCTGGGTCTTGATCTTCTGAAGTTGTTGTTCCTCTTTTTCTAGAGTTGCTTAACTCTTCTGGTTAGTAGGGACAACTCTTCTTCATCATCAGAGTCTTCAGGTTCAGAGTCGTCAGTATCTTCAGTTTCTGCCTGGAGAGCTTTGGTTTTGTCAGGTTTCCGTCTTTCAGATCTGGACTTTAGCGCTACGGACTTGTTCCTTTTCTGAGGTTCATCCTCCTCTAGTTCTATCTCATGACTTCTGAGAGAACTAACAAGTTCTTCAAGGCTGATATTGTTCAGATCCTTTGACAGCTTCAGAGCAGTAACCATAGGTCTCCATTTCTTTGGCAGACTTCTGACTATCTTCTTAACATGATCTGCAGTTGTGTATCCTTTGTCTAGCACTTTAAGACCTGCAATAAGAGTTTGAAATCTGGAAAACATAGCCTCTATAGCTTCGTCATCTTCCATTTTGAAGGCTTCATATTTCTGGATAAGCGCCAGAGCCTTCGTCTCCTTGACTTGGGAGTTTCCTTCATGGGTCATCTTCAGAGAGTCAAGTATATCTTTGGCTGTCTCTCTGTTGGTGATCTTTTCATATTCGTTGTATGATATAGCATTTAGAAGTATTGTTCTGGCCTTGTGATGATTTTTGAAGATACGTTTCTGATCTTCTGACATCTTGTTTCTGGGAACTTCAGCTCCATTTTCCAAGACTGGAGGTGTATATCCATCTGTGACAATGTCCCAGAGGTCAGCATCATAACCCAGAAAGAAACTTTCGATTCTATCTTTCCAGTAATCAAATTTCTCTCCATCAAAAACAGGAGGCTTAGCATTGTAAGAATCTCTTTCATTTGAGTGGGCCATTGTTTTTCTCGTATTGGATCTCTCTACACGGTTAAGTGTTTGATTAGAAAATCAATAACAGAGCCGGAGCTCTGATACCAATTGAAGGTGAGAAAAACAAGAAAGGGGGGGGGGGGGGGGGGTTGAATTGTTTGGAAAAATAAGCGTTTTTCAAAAAGAAAATCACACAAGGATTTTATACTGGTTCACTTATAACACAAAGCTACTCCAGTCCACCCGGCCAAGGTGATTTCGCCTTCAACAAGGACTTAATCCACTAATCTTGAAAGATTACAAACAACGTCTAAGATAAAAGTCTCTTAGCCCTCTCAAGTATACAGACTACACAGAGTCACTTGAGGAAATCAACAAACAATAGAAGAAAGATTTATGTAATCTAGAGTGCTTCTAAGAAAGCAGATATTACAATAGTGTGAACAAAGTGATTCACGTTATAAGCAAAAGCTTCGTGAAGATTTAGAGAGTAAGAAGGTTTTCTTGTGTTGATGTTTCAGTATATTTTTCCTTGTATGTGTAGTGTTGAAATGTTGATTTGTAATCCTTTATATAGATCAATGAGGTAGTAGTTGAAACTGATAAGTAATAAGATGAATTTACGCCATAACATAAACAGCTTCTGCAGGATAACTTTTTCTCCTTGAAATGACTACTTACCACAAGTAGTATTTTCTTTATTGAAATTGGAGATTAACGTCTCTTTCTCAATTAGGAAATCCATTTGCAAATCTTTACTTGACTTCAACGTTACTCTTTCATGATTAGCAATTCCATGCTCAGAGTATTTGTGTTTCTGGAGAGTCTTGGAATCTTGCTTCTGATGTTTAATCTCTTGTGAGTTCAGATAGTTTCTTCAGATAGCGCTGATAACTTCTGGAGCTTAGAGATAGCGTTGTTCAGAGTCAGAACTTCTAGAGCTACTCCTTGTTCAGATGCTTCTGATACTTGTTGTTTTGCTCAGAGTTAGACTTTCTTGAACTTGTTTTCACTTCAGATGCTTCTGATCATTTGATGATTTGTATCTGATCTGGTTTTGTATCTGATGACATCATCAGATTTCTTCCTTCTTTCTTTAGAACCCTGCACACTTAGAAACTTTTCGTTAGGGTGCCATTTTTGGTTTCATCCTTTGTTATCATCAAAATCAAGGAATCTGTTGTAGAACAATTTTTGTTCTTACACTTTTTATGACGCAAAACCTTTTGATCTTATCTTTTAATCTCCAGAGAATTATGATGAAATGATGTTAAAGCATGCTTATAAGGATCAAGAGACTAGTTGACAGAATCTTTAGAACCTCGGTCTTCAAAGTCTTGACATAGTTCTTCAGAACCTGGTCTTCAGAGTCTTCAGATCTTGTTCTTCAAAATCTTCAGAACTTGAGCGTAGAATCTTGAAGGCTGACAATCCTTTAGAGGCTCTTCAATTAGAGTCATAATTAGAAGCTTAAACATAAACGTTCATCAGAACCATTGTCTAAGAGCTTTCTAGAACTTGACAATATCTTTTAAATCACGCGTATCTCTTTAGAATCATAGTATGTTGATTCTAGTATCTAATGATGCAAGCACCTCGAAGACTTGCGCTAAGATCTTGCAAGCCGACCTCTTTTGGACCACTCTGTGGAAAGATGTCCACATCGCGATCACAAATTACGACCGGTGTCAACACACTGGCAACATATCTAGACGCGACGAAATGCCACCCAAAGGCATTTTGGAAGTATAAGTCTTTGATGTTTGGGGAATCGACTTTATGGGACCTTTCCCATCTTCTTTTGGTAACAAGTATATCCTTGTTGCGGTCGATTACGTATCAAAATGGATTGAGGCCATAGCCTCTCCAAAGAATGACACACGAGTGGTAATTAGACTCTTTAAGCGTATAATATTCCCTAGATTCGGAGTGCCGAGACTTGTCATCAATGGTGGTGGCTCCCATTTCATTTCAAGGATTTTTGAAAAGTTATTACTGAAATATGGAGTCCGGCACTGCATAGCAACACCCTATCACCCACAGACGAATGGGCAAGTAGAAATCTCAAACCGAGAAATTAAACAAATCTTATAAAAGACGGTTGCCACCTTTAGGAAAGATTGGTCCTCAAAATTACCAGAAGCCCTGTGGGCATATAGGACAACTTATAAGACCCCAATAGGAACCACACCTTTTAAGCTAGTTTATGGGAAATCATGTCATCTGCCGGTAGAATTAGAACATAAAAGATATTGGGCCATCAAGACCCTTAATCTCAATTATACTACCGCAGGCGAAAAAAGAATATTAGATATCCACGAACTAAAAGAACTTAGACTAGATGCGTATGAGAATGCCTGAATCTATAAAGAAATAACAAAAAAATGGTACGACAATCGCATATCAAGGAAAGAGTTTAAGGAAAAATGAGCGAACCATTCATAGTAAACGACCAACGTTTGAAACATTACCACAACATTGATAACAATGATTTCATCGCAAATCTAAAGCTTTCAGAGCTTCCCGCTCATTCAAAAGAATAACAACTATCCTATTTCTGTCAAGCTTGCGACAATAAACAAAGCGCTTGGTGGAAGACAATCCACACTCTATCTTTAACTATTTAATTTCATTACCCAAATTTGTAATTATTACTACTGATTAATTTTCATTTCTCATTTCTTTCTTATTTCTCATAAAGTTAATCAGTACCTTTCTTTATTATTGACCATTACTAACTTAATGTTGTTATCTACTTGATTTTATCTAGCTACTGACTATCACAATGCAACAAGTAGATTACATGGATATAGTCTTCAGAGGCAGAGCTCAAAGGAGACGTTTTAAGGCTCTAGCTCAAAGAGAAATGACACTAACCTTATACCCGGGTGGACGCACCATGACCAAATTAGGTATAAGAGACAATGTTATGTTCCTAATTAACCAACTAGGCTGGGACACCTTTGCTATCAAAATAAAATTTAGTTCCTACAGTAGGTTTACTTTAGAATTCCTAAGCTCCCTAGTGTACCTGATAAACCATGGTATGGGATTTAACAAAGGCCTAATCATCTTTAGGTTGTTTGATAATGACTACCGCTACACCCATAGAGAAATGACTAAACTCCTAGGATGCCCTAATGGTCCTGATACCTTTACCATTACCCAGGAAGACATACTTGTAGACCATCAATTAGATCTCTTTTGGGGTAGCATCACGGGAAACGACCATCCCGAGCCATGCCTTATGCATTTAGAGAACATCCATAACCCTGTCATTCGTTACTTTCATAAGATCCTAACTCACACCTTATTTGGAAAGGAACAGAACTGAACCTTTGTGTCCAAAGACAAACTCTTTATAATATATTATGCATCACAGGCCCGACCTATTAACACCGCTACATTCATGATAGCTAATTTGTACCGTATAGCACAGGAAGACCATGGACCAATCTCAGTGTGAGGCTTATTGACCATGATAGCAAATGCCATGGGACTGAAATACCCACTCGTCAGGGTTATACGACCTATGAACATCCGATTTTGCGTCAACACCAGTATCATTAGGAACCTAGGTCTGGATGTGTTCGAATTCCTAATTAACAGCCAAGTAGTACACCTGTTTACCCTGCCAGACCCTAGGACGAGTGTACATGATAGGAACAACTGACTCTATGATTTGGATGGACCACCAGATGCACCACCTTCTCCTCCAGAGACACCCTAAATCTACGATTTCTATGACAATTATCTCTCTGACGCTGAATCACACGCCCCAGTTATACCTGCTGCACCTCTCACCGATCATGTTGCTGCCATTGAAGCTGTAAAGACAAGCATCACCAACCTAAGAGGCGAGCTGAGCACCCTGCGCGTGGAATTTCACGGCTTTATGGATGTAGTGACAGAGAACCTGGATCATATTTACCAACACTTCTACTCGTTCGCTCCTCCTACCAGCAGACGCCGTAATGGCTAATTTATTGGAGTATTACCGATTTACTGACTTTTATTTTATTTTCTTGTTTGGAATTTTATTGTTATTTGTTTTTACACATTGGGAATTTATTTAATTACTTCGTTTCTTTTTATTCCAGTAGACAAATTATATCATCTTTTCCCGTCTACTCCATTCTTTTATTCGTCAATTTTGCGATTTAATTTCATTTAACTATATCATGTTTATTATTCCTACCCATATATTATGTTGGTTCTCTTCTAACTAGTTATTAAACCATTATTTCATGCCGGTAAACTAAAATTCAATTGAAAATTATGGTCAAAGCAACTATAAAGTCACACACATTGGGGAAGACCACACTACATGTGGCGCCTGCCACACACAGCTGTGGCGCACATGTGAGGGATGTGGCGCCCACCACAAGCCCCTAATGGCGCCCGCCACGAGCATTAAAAGTGGCGTCTGCCACTACACAAGCATTTCACGCACACATTGCTGTAATATTGTCACATCAAATCACTTAAATGGTTTTGTCCCTTGCATGCTTGACAATGCCTTAAAGCCTTTTCAACCATTTTCAAAAATTCTTTGACCAAGGGGTTGAATACCGTAAATGCAATTTATTTCATCAATAAATTTCCAACCACCATCACCTTTATATAAACCACCGACATAACCTTAACAAACCACACCTTTCATAAGCATAATTCTTCTATCTCTTGCTATATTCTTACCACATTACACAAGAAGTGTAAAATTCATCATGGCACAGATGAGGGAATACGAAATAGTGTTC
The DNA here is from genome assembly GCF_024323335.1 of Lathyrus oleraceus. NCBI lineage: Eukaryota > Viridiplantae > Streptophyta > Magnoliopsida > Fabales > Fabaceae > Lathyrus > Lathyrus oleraceus. The sequence continues at coordinate 548,129,210 of NC_066585.1, forward strand.
AGAAACGGCGATCCAGGTGAATTACAAGAAGAGACGTACACGTCTCTAAGCGCAAGAAAGATCAAATTAACAAGGTACGCCGATGAACCCTGTTTATTTGCCTTAGGAATTCTAGATAGTGTTAACTTTATGCTAGACACTTTAAATTTAAATTATTTTCTATCTCTTAAGGACCCTGTTTATGCTCAATTAACACTAGAATTCCTAAGCTCGTTAATTTTTAGTCCCACACCCAACACAAACTGCTCCAGTGGGACTCTCCAGTTTCGTTTATTCAACGTCGAATATGCCCTTACATTTTCCCAACTAGCGGACCTGCTACATTTCCCTCATGGGGATGGTGTAGTAAGTGAGGTCCTAGATACTGAGGGTTGGCAACGCACCTTCCAACCATTTTAGAGGGCAATAACCGGTACAGTAACCCATAGTTTTGAGGGAAACAAAGCCACTTTATTTCACAACCCGTATATTCAATATTTTTGCCAAATATTAGCGTCTACCATTTTTGGCTGAGCAAATTCTAACAAGGTGAACGAAAAAAGAACTCTTGTATTTGTTCGCCACATTCTTGCCACAAAAGGTGAATACCGTCCCTTTTATGCTATCTCACATGGAGGCCATTGTCAATGTGAAGCGATGGCCGATTATTTTTGGAGGTCTAATAACCTCCATAGTCAGAGTCCTAGGACTCGAAGAAAAATTCTCCAGGCTAACCCCGCTCCCGCGTCATGCCATTGACATAGACATGGCAAGGAGCATGAAATTAATAAAACGAAGACGAGATGGAAAATTTAATTTAATAATTGTAAATAATGTCTTAAAAGATTTCATCCTCCCAAATCCAAATCGCACAAATGTGCGTAACCCGGATAATTATTGTTATACAAATGATCTGATGCCTTACAAAGTCCCCGCGCATATTCCTGAGAATGTAGCTATTGGTGGGGACACCGATGAGGATCACATTCCGGAGTAAACTGCTCTCGCTACTGACCGACACACCACACACATGTCATTTGAAAATGTTGCAGGTACATCCTCCAGTCAAAGACCCAGAAGAAGAAATGTGGCACCAATCACTCTTGATGAGATCTATGTTGAACCGCTGCGGCGTAGCGAATTAGACGCTCAGCGCGACCTACAAATCCAAAACATGGAAGCTCAACAAACTGAAATGATGCAAATCCTTCTCCAAATGCAGCATGATCAACACGATTATGCTTTCAGAACCGAATAGAACATGTCTGAATTGATTGATGAAATGGTAACATTGACAATGCGTGTGGAAGATCTCCAATACTACACGTCACCTCACCAGCCAGGAAACGATGGACGTGCACGTACACGTGGCAGAAGGCGCCAGTAGCAGGGTACCCAGGTTCTACCTTTCTTTCCTATCTTATGTCATTGCATTGGGGACAATGCAAGGTTTAAGTATGGGGGAGAAAGCTCTATCGCTTTTATTTATCGCTTTCTAGGTAGATTTAAATTATTGTTATTGTTATTTCCTTTTGTTATTTTTGTTAAAGTTTCAGTCAAGTTAAATATCAATGTGATGTCGAGTCTTTATGCGTGGTTTATGTTATTTACTAATTCACCCATTTGCTTAAGCCATACAACATTTTTCGCAAAAATCTAGACTTAGAGATACAATGCATCTTTTGAAAATTCGAACCTATAAATAAAACTGAGGTTGAATTGTAGAGATTTGGAAAAACTTTATCAGATCAGTATCTTTTTAACACCTTAAATCTCCCAAGTATAAGATCGATTTGAGTACTTGTCATGCCACAACCTTAAATTCTATCCTTTAATATTCCTTAAGTAGTTTATCTGGCAGTCAACACCATCCTGAGCATACAATATGCAAGAAGTCGATGCAAATAAGTGTATGATTTCAGGCTTAAAAGAAGAAAAGATTAAGAAATGTATGAAAAATGTTGTTCCCTCTAAGTTAGGTCACCCGGTCATTTAGCCTAACAATATAACCATCTTTAACTATTATTTGAGCCAAAGTGCGAAAAATAAATAAATAAATAATGATGAGATCATAGTCACTAACAAATTATCTTGCTATGAATGTGAAAGGATAACGGGCTTAATGTGATTGCGCCAGAATGAAAAAGGATAAAAAGAAGGTTTAGTAAGGTAGGCTTAGGCATGACAAGATGATTCAAATTGGTTTGTATAGGAGGGAGACTTATGGTTACAATATTGCGACTATGTGTTCCAACGATACCCTTAGTGTGGAAGTGAGTACCTGTTAATACAATTTTGAACCAAAGTAAAGTTTATAGATTAGAATGAGTATCCGAATGCAACTGTGTCTTCAACGAGTCTTGATACTGTATGCTGCAAAGATTTTACAAAACTTTTTTTCATATACGTGGCATTTGCTTGAGGACAAGCAAAGGTTTAAGTATGGGGGAGTTTGATAACGCGAAAACGTATCGTATTTTTGGCTCCATATGCATTGATTTTTACTTGATTAACACTTATTATTACGCAGTATTTTATGTTTATTGCAGGTATTTATCAAATAAAAGGTTTACAGCAAGGAAAGTGGAAAATAGCAAAAAGGAAAGAAAATGAGAAGAAAAATAGAGAAAAATAGAGGTAATGGGCTACCATACTAAATGGGCTTGTGGCGTCCATCACCTAGACGTGTGGCGCCCGCCACATGAACCAAAGGAGGTGGTGGCGCCCGCCACCAAGCATGAAGAGATGTGGCGCTCAACCCTACAATTGTGGCGCTCGCCACAGAGTAAAGGACTAGGGTTGTGGCAACCGCCACAACCTATTTTTCCTTACTTTTTCTCCATGATTCTAACCACGAATCCATTCACCTTCGACTACAAATTAGGGATGTGGAAAATATATAAGTAGGGCAGTTTTTACACGCCAACTCTCTCTCTTCTTCTAGTTTTCAATCTACGGATTATTTTTAGTTAGAATTATTTTCTTTTATTTTGCTAGGAAACTTTTTCTTACTTTGTAAAAGTAATAGTTCTCCACATCAGGGACTATTGCAATTTATTATTTACGAATTTGGATTCAATTGTAACAGTTACTCATTGCCAAAGCCTGCCGACATTATTTTAATTGAAGAATCAAGATTCAGTTCCAGTTCTCAATTCGTAATCCAGGTTTTATTTTGATTACTCTTTTATTTATTTATTTATGCCTTATTGCATGTTTGATTTTCCAAATACCATGTCTGTTACCGGATCCATGTCCGGCTAAACCCTTAGGTATCGGTATGTAAAGACCGTCGAAACGACGGGATTCGTAAATAATTAGTGTCAGTTTTTATAAAACTTATTTTTCCGGTTTTTAGTTTCTTATTTTAATCAAACTGTTTTTCGTACGAGAGTACAAAACAAACTAAGGTTACGGTAAACAAGAACGAGAGTTTGAGATTTTAACCAGATAGCTGAAACTAGGCATTAACCCTAAACACAACGAGAGCGCTTTAGGATTAATTAGACTTTATTCATATTCAAAAATTACTTTTAAATTCAAAATGAGACCGCGAGAGCCAAGCATTCTGGTTTAGGAGTATGGTCAGAGTCAATAAAAACGAGAGTGTGAGACTAAGTCCTTTCTATAAATAATTTCTACTGAAGAATATTTTGACCAATAAGATTACACCAACTATCTATCGAATCCCCAAAGTTTAATGCGTTCCATAACGATATCCCCTATATCTCTTACCTTTATTAATATTCTATTTTACGTTATAGTTATTTATCTTCATCCCTCCAATCTTAGAACGATCATCAGCCTTAGATTTACATAGTAACATTAGATAACGATACGTTCGATTATTAGTCCTTGTGGGTTTGATAATCTTTAAAACTACGCGATAGGATTGTACACTTGCAATCACGAATCCCATAGACTTATTAAGTCGCGATCACCTCATAATTTAAACCACTAAGGTTGGAACCTATAGTTTTTCCATGAAAGTAATGGTATTCAGTTCTCACCGTATAATACCCTTTTTAATTATGCAGCCACATAAGCGTATTAACTTCATTTTGAGAGTAGATGGTATCTTAACAATTCTTTTGTTGTCATAAGGTAAGAAGGTATTCTTAATGAGTGTAGCATTTCATGTGTGACTCACCTTATCAATTAGGTCCCTAACCCAAAGCACGCTGGACTCTAATGACTTCCATGTTAGAACTTTAAACCATCCTTGATAAGGGAGCCATAAAACATTTATGTTATAGCAATTCTCTACCCTCCAACAACAACCATGAAATAAAATATTGAATAATAATCTTCCAAACATAGTTGACATGTTTCTTGTTTATAACCTATAGAATAGGCATATTTGGGAAATACTTGGCTTTGAGGTAACAATAAATTAAGGAATCTTGATTGATAATCAACCTCCATATTTTCTTTGCAAGAAGAACATCGTTTAATATGCTCGTCTTTATGAAACCTAGCCCTCATTTATTCTTGTTGAGACAATGATTCTCCTAGTTGGTCCAGTTTATTTAATTTTAGTATCTTTAGCTCCCCATCAATAATCATGTGCAAGCCTATCAATATCATCACAATGATTAGTAGAAAATTTAAAAACACTCATAATATAGTTAGAAATTACTTTGATGACAACTTTAATTAATGTGTACTTCCCTGTATAGGATAGTTGTTTCTCCTTTCATCCACTGGTTTTGCCTCTTATTTTTTCATATATATATATATATATATATATATATATATATATATATATATATATATATATTATATATATATATATATATATATATATATATATATATATATATATATATATATATATTAAACTCCTTATTTTAAACCTTCCCACTTTAATAGGCATCCCTAGATACTTCCTAATACATGTACACACCACCGACATCCATTTTTTTTGTCTTCTCCTTTGACTAATTAGGCACTTTATTACTAAACATCGTGACAGACTTGTCATAATTGATAAGCAGCCCATAAGCAATTTGTCACTTATTAAAAGTATTATGAAGCTCCTCAACCTCTTCTTCTCGAGCCTTGCAAAAGATAAGACTATCGTTAGCAAATACTCCCTCCGTTCTTTTTTAAGTGTCATTTTTTGACTTTTTACACCTACCAAGAAAACTAATCATTGTTGCTACTTTTCACACAATAATTCTTCTTTTACCTATAATACTCTTAATTATATATTACATTCATTTTATTTTTTCTCTCTATGTAATAATTACCTAGGGGTAATTTTGACAAAAGAGCAATTAATATTATCTTGAATTTTTGAAAGTGACCATTAAAAAGAAACATTTTTTTCTCAAGAAAGTGACACTTATAAAGGAACGAAGGGAGTAATAGGTGGAAAATGTCAAGGGCATTTTTGGTTATAGCCAGACATTTTATGGTGCCCCTAACTTGGCCGTCAATGAGTAAACCTGAAAGAAGATCAACGTACAAAATAAATAAGTTGAGAGATAACATATATCCTTGCCTAATATCTATAGAGGGGTAAAACCTAATAGAGTAGTTACCATTGATCTCAATAGAGAAAGAGACCGTATTAACACACTTCATAATAGTGGTTACCATATTTATAGGGAAAACCATAGACTTGATAGTGTTTTCCCTAAATTTATATTCAAGCCTATCATAAGCTTTGGCCATGTCAAGCATAATCCCAACATAACATTTTTTGCTACTTTTATTTTTGTAAAGATAATGAAAAGATTCATAAGCTAAAATGATATTATCAGTGATAAGTCTATTGGGAATAAAGACACTTTGGTTATGATTCACCATTTTATCCAGGTGAGATTTAATTCTACTGCCAACAGTTTAGTAACCATTTTGAGAATAACATTGCAAATGGATATATGTCGATAATCCGAAGGAACAATGGGATTAGTCTTTTTAGGAATAAGGCATATAAAGGTTTGATTGAGATGAGAGACATTACCATTACTGTTTAAGATATTAAAAGTATGCTAGATGATATCCTTACTGTCATACGGTGAACTGACTTGGGGTATTTTGCTTTTTATCGCAATGTCGCGGATAGCAAGAGTCGCCACCGACTTTTCTTTTATCCAATAAGGAAAGGTGGAAAAGAACAGGAAAGACCTCAATAGATTTTGGGTTCGGAAGGTACATTATACAAAGGGAAGGTATTAGCACCCTTTGTATCCATGGTTATCCATGGGCTCTTAATTGCTGGATCACTTATATTTTTGTCTGAAAAGTTTTGGTGAATTGTTTAAAAATGTTTCGAAAAGAGAGTTTAACTTTGTAATGATTCTCGTATGAATGTATACAAAGTATTTATCTCGTTTGATTTTGAAAAACAGTTTAGAAAAATATAACTTGGTAATGATTCTAGTATGAATGTATACCAAGTGGTGATTTTCTAGGACTTGCAAAGGGTGAGGGGTGGAAAATGTTTTAGGTTATGATCCAGTAATTGAGAGTTATACCTTCTTAAGGTCGTTATGGGCATTTCCTATCCTTATGAGGGTAAAACTGTCCTTACTATTGAGAAGTAAGTAGTTTTATCCTTTGGATGTAAAAGGGTCATTGTAGGGTCATCGATAGGTCATTGAAGGCAACAGTTGTAAGGATACCTTAGCATTCGAAGGGACGATCATCATTTAACCGTAGGCTACACCGAAGGGTCATCGAGGGACAAAATCGTATTTTCGAAGGCAACATCCGAGGGACCATGATTTATTTTATGATGATTTAACCGAAGGGTCTTTGCTAAGTGTATCCCTACATTCGCGGGACACGACCGTTATACCGTAATACCGTAGGGCAGCAAAGAGAGGTCCAAGATCACATATTTAAAGGCCGTATTTTACAATCAATTAGGCAATTAGGATGAATCTCCACATTAAAATCAATACATTAAAATCAACTAAGTAATTGAGGGTGGATCTCCACATTAAAATTAATACATTAAAATTAATTAGGTAATTTAGGGTGAAACTCCACAAAGGGCATCCCACAAATAAAGTGGAATACCTATCTAGCTAGCTTTCCCGGCGATGTGTGAACCTTTGCAAAACTCAACAAACATGTCAGAATACCAAATCAGGGTGCAATCGAGAATTACACCACAAAAGAAACCAGAACAGCAGTAGGGTCAGATAAACAATGCATGGCTATGATAAAAACATGACAGGTGGGCAAAAGTCAGAACAGAAAAGTCGACTGCTGTCGCGTTCGCTCCTGCTTCGCCTAGCGAAGTCTTAGCGAACACTCGTTGCATGCTCGCTTAGCGATGTGCTAGTGAGCGGCTGCGGATTCCGGTTTTAATAACGATATAATGGCAGCAAGCTTCACACCTTATAGCATTCATTACAGAGATTATGTGGTTAGACATTCAGATGTTCATGCATACTTAAATTCATATGTAAAACTTAAGATAGTTTCATAAATTCAATCATGATACCATGTGCAAATTAAGAACATAAGGTAGTAATAGCAATGCCAACCTGTTTGTAATCGAATTGTAACCTTGAATTGGCCGATCGGATCGAATTGAGCGGAAGTGACCTTGCTGCCGCCGGCTTTTCCTTCAGGGTTTCCTTTAGGGTTACTCGGAATTCTCAGGGTTAGCCTCCAGGGTTTTCCGTCTGTGAGCGCTAGGGTTTGCTTGCTAGGGTTCTCCTTTCGTTCTTTTTCGTCCTCTTTTCGTGACTGAAGCTTGGCTATTTATAATGCTCTTGTTGTGACCTAATGGGCTCAGAATGAAGCCCGAAAATTCTGATATTCGCAAGCTTCGCTAGGCGAAGGAGTTGCTCGCCTAGCGAGCCAGCTAGTGTGGGCTTTTTCTGGATCTGGTGCTTCGCTGGGGCGAGTGTCATAACAAAGGGTTCGCTAGGCGAAGGATTTGCTCGCCTAGCGAGCAGGCCAGTTTAGGCCATTTTCTGGATTGGGCCTGTTGTGAGCTGGGCTTTTGTCCCTTTAAGGTTAGTGCCTTGCAGAATAAGTCGGAGTACTTCGAGAAATGTTTTGCAAGATTAATGGGCAAATTTTGGGGTATGACAGTTGCCCCTGTTCAATATTCTTGAACCAAGAGAGTTAAGATGGCAAGTATGCCGTTCGTGGTCTGGAGGTGGAAGATTATTGAACACTAGAATGCCCCAAAAATTTGCACTTGTCAATCGAGAGGTGGGCTTAACGATGCCATCCAGGAAGTTTGATGATGGAAACTCCAGAGTGTGTCGTATATTAGACGATATCTGAAGACATGGATGTCATACTGGGTCACACGCTAGACCGTATAGTGAGTCCTCCATTATGCTGTCGACTTCGCCGGGGAGTCAGGGTGTGTTATACGCTGCTGGGGATAAGGGATCAGAATGGATCATGCGCTAGACCGTATCTGAATACCAGAGTGAGTTGTTCATTAGGTGGATGACTTCGCTGGGGATGGAAGATCAGAATGAATCGTACGCTAGATCGTATCTGAGTTGCAGAATGAGCCGTTCGTTAGGCTGAATCTGACGAAGGTAGAATCAGAATGGATCGTACGCTAGATCGTATCTGAGTTGCAGAATGAGCCGTCCATTAGGCCGTATCTGAGGATGGTGGAATTAGAATAGATCGTACGCTAGATCGTATCCGAGTTGAAGATCCAAAGGGGTCGTATGTTAGGCCGCATCTGAGGATGAAAGGGTAGTCGTATGCTAGACCATGTCAGAATGTACCATACGCTAGGTAGCATCTTAGCAGCAGAATGAGCCATTCGTTAGGCTGCATCTGATGAAATAAAGGTCAGACCGGATCGCACGCTAGATCGTATCATACACTAAGTAGCATCTGAGGAGTTGAAGGTCTAACTGGGTCGTACGTTAGACCGTATTGGAGCTGTTGAAGGTCAGAATGGACCGTACGTTAGATCGCATCTGAGTTGAAGGAGTCATATGTTGAGCTGAGTCAGAATGAACCGTACGCTAGGCTATATCTGATAGTATTTGTATATGGTGTACTTGCAACAAATGTCTGGAATGTAATCAATAGGAGTATCCGTTTGACTGGATCTTTACTTTGACTGTATCAGGAGGATGATTAACCTGAAAAATAAGGTTAGCTTCATGCTATGTCATGATGTATGATATGTTTTATGTTTCTGGAACTAAATATGAACAATGTATGCATGCGTATGCTGTGAAATGATGTAATGAATGAATTATGCATCTGAAAAGTTCTTCCCGAGAACTCTACTGGGGGAATAAATCTCAGTCCCCTGGTTGGAGATACTGGTATCGGTGATCCTTTCTTAGCTGGGGATACTTGATTCTTGTCTGATGGTAGAAATATTCGACGGAGCCTGGTTGGGGATAGAAGAGATGACCAGTCTGTCTAGTGATACCAATTGTTTTTGGGGAATAACTGGCTTTGCTGGGGAATAGAATTAGCAACGGATTCATTGGAAAGCATGGTTAGACCTTTTCCTCGATCCTGAAGTCTCGTAGTGATTGCTATTTCTATTTTATGCATGCATTTTTGGTACACATCGATCATATTCAAATGCACATATCAATTCAAATTAAATCAATGGACGTTTATGCAAACAAAACAGAAAAAGCAAAACAAAGGCATCTTTTTAGATATAAAATTATATTGATTTGAAAGAGGGCCTATAAATAGGCAATTTGTGTACAAGGAGACAGAAATCCTAGTAAGAGGAAATTGTCAGGCAAACAAAGAGAAAGCTATGCAGAAAAAGTCCTATCGATTCTAATTCCACCACTGTCATTATGTCTTCAAGCATCTCATCTCCTGCTGTCGGATAGAAGTGATTGGCTTGTTCGGTCCCTTGAAACTTGGGTGAAGCTGACGGAGAACGGGACATAGTCATACGCTTTAATCCCTAATTTTTGCCTGGACCGCCTTTTCAGGTTTTCAGTCCACCAGGATACCCTTTTTTGCCCAAGCCGCCTTTTCAGGTTTTCGACTTGCCGGGTGTACGTCTTTATATGTTTATCCCTAATTTTTGCCCGAACCCTTTTGGTTCGCTGGGATGCCCTTACTTTTGCCTAGGTACGTCGACCTAGCGGGTCTCTTTTATGCGTAGTATTTTTTAACTATGTCTGCGTTCACGGGATGTGGGAAGTCTTCGCCATCCATCGTAGCAAGTATCATGGCTCCACCGGAGAATACCTTCTTAACTACAAATGGCCCTTCGTATGTGGGAGTCCATTTGCCTCTGGAATCACCTTGTGGTAGAATGATACGCTTGATCACCAAGTTGCCAATTCGATACACCTGTCTCTTGACCCTTTTGTTAAATGCCTGGGTCATGCGCTTCTGATATATCTGCCCATGACACACAGCCGCAAGTCTCTTCTCATCGATCAAGTTTATCTGGTCGAGTCGAGTCTGAATCCATTCATCTTCATCTAAGCCCGCCTCTTTTATGATTCTTAGAGAGGGAATCTGGACTTCCACTGGTAAAACGACTTCCATTCCATAGACTAAAGAGAAAGGAGTTGCTCCTGTCGAAGTGCGTACTGAAGTGCGATAACCGTGAAGAGCAAACGGTAACATCTCATGCCAGTCTTTGTACGTCACCGTCATCTTTTGTATGATCTTCTTGATATTCTTATTAGCAGCCTCCAAGGCACCGTTCATCTTTGGCCGGTACGGAGAAGAGTTATGGTGTTTTATTTTGAACTGTGTGCAGAGTTCAGTAATCATCTTGTTGTTCAAATTAGTACCATTGTCAGTAATAATTCTTTCAGGGATTCCATATCGACAAATGAGATTATTCTTGATGAATCGTGCCACCACATTCTTGGTGATAGAAGCGAATGAGGCGGCCTCTACCCACTTTGTAAAGTAATCAATAGCAACAAGGATTAAACGATGCCCGTTAGAAGCAGTAGGTTTAATCTCTCCAATCATATCAATGCCCCACATTGCAAAGGGCCAAGGTGCTGTCAACACGTTCAATGGAGCAGGAGGCACATGTACTTTATCCGCATATATCTGGCACTTGTGACAGGTTCTGGAGTGATGATGGCAATCAGCTTCCATGGTAGACCAATAATACCCTGATCTCAGAATCTTCTTGGCCATCGTATGCCCACTAGAATGAGTCCCAAAAATACCATCATGCACGTCTTCCATAATCTTTTCTGCTTCCTTTTTATCCACACCGCGAAGCAAAGTCGAATCATGATTACGTTTGTATAATAATCCATTACTCAAAAAGAATTTAGCGGAGAACTTCCTCAGAAATTTTCTGTCATTGATAGATGCCTCTTCAGGGTATTCTTGAGTTTCCAAATATCTTTTTACTTCGTGGAACCAAGGTTTCTCCTCTACTCCATCAGCGTTAAGTTCATAACAATACGCTGGTTCATCTAACCGTTCAATGGTGATCATGGGAGCTTCGCTGCCCCATCTGACTCTGAACATAGATGACATGGTAGCCAATGCGTCTGCCAACTGATTCTCTTCTCGTGGAATGTGTTCGAATGTAATCTCTTCGAAGTATGGGATTAATGTTAACACCCGCTCTCGATAAGGGATGAGATTCGGATGTTTAGTGTCCCATTCTCCTTTGATCTGACTGACTACTAGGGCCGAGTCTCCATACACCCTCAAAAACTTGATTCTCAGGTCTATAGTAGCCTTAAGTCCCAAAATACATGCTTCATACTCAGCCATATTGTTGGTGCAATCAAAGCATAGTCTGGCAGTGAAGGGCGTATGGCAACCCCGAGGAGATATAATTACAACACCAACACCGTTGCCCAATGCATTAGAAGATCCATCGAAAACCATAGTCCATCGGGATCCAAGTTCGGGTCTTTCATCCGGTCCATGTTCTTCCTGATCAGTAACAAGCATGACATCTTCATCCGGGAACTCAAAATTCATAGATTGGTAATCATTCACCGCTTGATGAGCCAAATGATCGGCTAGCACGCTTCCTTTGATTGCTTTCTGGGTAGTATACTGGATGTCATACTCTGTTAAAATCATCTGCCATCTTGCTATTCTCCCGGAGAGAGCAGGTTTCTCAAATATATATTTGATAGGATCCACCTTAGAAATCAATAAAGTGGTATGATTCAACATATACTGTCTTAGTCGGCGAGCAGCCCAGGCCAAAGCACAGTAAGTTTTCTCGAGCAGTGAGTATCTTGTTTCACAGTCGGTAAACTTTTTGCTAAGGTAGTATATGGCATGCTCTTTTCGACCAGACTCGTCATGCTGCCCCAACACACACCCCATTGAATTTTCTAACACGGTCAAATACATGATTAGAGGTTTTCCTTCAACTGGTGGTATCAGAATTGGAGGTTCCTGGAGATATTTCTTGATTTTGTCAAAAGCTTCTTGGCATTCATCATTCCATATCATCTCTTGATTTTTCCTCAGTAATTTGAAGATGGGTTTGCAGGTAGCAGTCAAATGGGAGATAAATCGGGCAATGTAATTCAACCGTCCCAAGAAACCTCTGACTTCTTTATCCGTATGAGGAACTGACATTTCTTGAATAGCTCTCACCTTGGCCGGGTCAACCTCAATTCCTTTATCACTGACAATAAAGCCCAAGAGTTTACCGGACCTTACTCCGAAGGTGCATTTTTTCGGATTCAATCTCAACTTGTACTTCTTCAACCTCTCAAACAGTTTGTATAAATGATCGAGATGTTCTTCTTCAGTATGAGATCTGGCTATCATGTCATCCACATATACTTCTATCTCATGATGGATCATATCATGGAACAAGACCACCATAGCGCGCTGGTACGTTGCCCCGGCGTTCTTTAAACCGAATGGCATTACTTTGTAACAGAAAGTGCCCCATTGCGTCACAAACGTAGTTTTCTCCATGTCCTCAGGTGCCATTTTAATCTGATTATAACCTGAGAAGCCGTCCATGAATGAGAATACCTTGTGTTGAGCGGTGTTATCTACCAGAACATCAATATGCGGAAGTGGAAAGTCATCCTTGGGACTCGCCTTATTCAAATCTCTGTAATCTACACACATTCGCACCTTACCATCCTTCTTCGGTACCGGTACCACATTAGCAACCCATTGAGGATAAGAAGTAACGGCTAGGAAACCGGCGTTAAATTGTTTCATAACTTCGGCTTTGATTTTCTCAGACATTTCCGGGCGCATGCGACGAACCTTCTGCTTAACAGGACGACAATCTTCCTTCATCGGCAGCCGATGCACTACTATATCAGTATCCAATCCGGGCATGTCTTCATAAGACCACGCGAAAATCTCTACATAGTCATGTAACATCTGAATCAATCTTTCTCTGACACTGTTTTCCAAGCCTGCTCCTATTTTGACTTCTTTTCTGTCTACTTCAGTACCCAGATTTGCAATTTCGATTGTCTCCTCATGCGGCTGTATAGTCCTTTCTTCTTGCAGTAACAGTCTGGCAAGTTCTCCAGGTACTTCACAATCTTCCTCACTTCCATCCTCGGCTTGGTAGATCGGATTTTCAAAGTCATAGTGAACAGTAGTGGAACTATTATCAACAGGATCCAGAGTGGGTATGGATCTGCAATTTATTACGTGAGTGTGTGTAAGAAAACATAGCTTGTTTGGAAGATGACAGAAAAGACAAAGAGCGCAATATTTGAATGCAAAAAGTCCATTGATTTATTGAATATGAATATGCTTATGAAAATGACAAAACCCTTAACAAATTAGCTATTGTGCCCCGGGCATAGACACAACGCTTGGAGAAGTTCAATTGTAAAAAAAACAAAAATTTGCAACACCAAAATAGACAATAACAATTACTCCTGACTAAAGGAAATCGGGATAGTGTCTTCAGCCTTCCAATTATTGAGTCCGTCGCCAATTGTTGGGAAAATCCAGCTATCCAGGTCGCAATCGCTGTCAGCGTCTTCTACATCATTAATTTGACTCTTGGCTACCTTCTCAGAGCTAAACCCCAGGCCAAATTTGTTAGACTTGTACGGTACGTCGATCAGTTGACCCCAGCCAGTACAGCCACCATCTTCAACCACAGCTTGAGCGTCCTTCAGGGAAATCATAGCAGGAGGAGTCCGAATAACCTTGGGCACACCGGAAGTTGGCTTAAGGACAGGATTGGTCGGAGGAACTACTTCAAATGACTGACAAGGAGTCTCAATGAATTCACCATCCATCTCGACGTATCTGAAGGCATGCACACTACTGACAATGTACTCTTCTTCTCCACACACGGTGACAATTTTGCCCTCTGTGGGATACCTCAGCTTTTGATGGAGAGACGAAGCTACAGCACCTGACCCATGAATCCAAGGGCGTCCTGTAACACCCTTCTAAAATACCCCAAATATTAAATTAAAGTAACAACATATAAATCAGAGTAATTATGCCCTGAAGGGTGTCACACAATCATTTCACACCAGTCATCAAAATATCTTGTCATGCTCATTTATTTAATCAAAATAAGATATTTTTGCATAATTCGCAGCGGATACAAAATAACAACATTCAAATCATGTACTACATTACATGTAAAGTTGTCCAACAACTAAAAGAAAACATAGTAAAACATCCCATCCCGATGTTACATCTACCAGAGCATGACCCACTAAGGACTACACTAGACTCCAAGGACTAGCTTCTATTCAATCACTGCTCGTTACCTGAAAACATAGTTGTAAGGGTGAGTTCCTCAATCGATATAATAAGCATTATAAAATATCATGTAATGCTAAGTAATATAACACATATCATCACCCTAGTCAGATTACACATATTCAGCAACGGCAATATCAACTCATAATCATCACCATCATCATCCTCAAACTCAAAACAACCATAAAACACACGTATAATATTGGAATACATCCATTCATATTATACGCCATACATACATATATTATGCAATGAGACTCCATGCATGCGGTACCGACTACTCGTGAACATATAGTTCAACCTCACCGACCAAATCCAGGTACGGCTACCAAGCTCACTAGTCCCACTCATTTGAGACCTAGTGACTCACATCACTAATTCCTCACCATGGGAATTAGCTACCACCCCAAGGGCTATGCTATGCACGCTAAATCACCTAGCATGCAAACATCAACAACAATCCACAATAACTCATCACTAATTCCTCACCATGGGAATTAGCTACCACCATAAAGGCCACAACATGCATGCTAATCACCTAGCAATGCTACATCATCAACAACAATTCAAGAATAGATATATGCTCACACTCTAAGCCATAAAACAGTCTATTCACAATTGCACACATAACTGATACATTCACAGCATCATGCATACCATCACACATCATCAGTATTTTATCACATAAGCATATCATATCATGCCAAATAACAACCACAGTATTAGCACACTCTACTAATACCTATACTACTCAAAACAACGGGAAATGATCCCTAATATATCATACATCATCTGAATTACGTTACTCAGCTGAACAGTTAAAAACTGCACAACAACAGCTCAGGAAAATCACAATCCTACCCATACGCGTATTGCCTAACCCCATACGCGTATGGCCCATTTCTCAGCCAAAACCCATACGCGTAACACCATCCCATACGCGTATGCTACGCGTACCACATCCCCATACGCGTACCAACAGAGACCAAAACACGTTCAAAACATCATCTTCCTCATCCATACGCGTATTGCCTAGTGCCATACGCGTACCATGCCATCTCATACGCGTATTGCCTAGTGCCATACGCGTATGACCAGAAACCAGAATTCCAGATCTGCTATGGCTTTCTCTGCTACGAGATCTATCCAATTCAACCTTCTACAGTCCAATTTTACACAATAATCGTTCATATCATCTAACACGAATTATAACCTATTCAATCTCACAAATCCTAACACTATTGCATCTAATTCCTACGAATTTCCTCTCAATTGTAACCCAATTTCGTTCATCCAAAGAGTTCACAATTTCATCATAATCATCCAATTCAGAGGTAAATCAATGGTTTATCACTACCCAGTACATATTATCCCATAATACCCATTAAACGATGATAAACCCCCCTTACCTGAGTTAATCCGGCAAATCTCGGAGCTTCAAGCTTTTCCTCTCTCCAACCCTTGTTCTCTGGTTCTCTTTGCCCTTTTCCACTTTCTGTCTCTTTTTCCCTTTTCACGTGAAAATGAACTTTTTTACTAAATGGGACCTTTTCTAAATTCTAACTTTTATTCCAATAAAATAATAACCCAATAATAGTAATTCCAATAATAATAAAAATTCCAATTATTTAATTAAATTAATAAATATGTTATTAACTCAATTTAAATAATTATCTTATTTTATCGGGGTGTTACAACTCTCCCCCACTAAAAGAGTTTTCGTCCTCGAAAACATACCTCAAGCGAATAACTCTGGATAAGACTCCTTCATCTGACTCTCCAGTTCCCAAGTCACATTGCCACCTGCTGGTCCTCCCCAAGCTACCTTTACCAAAGCAATCCCTTTACCCCGCAACTGCTTCAACTCTCGATCCTCAATCCTCATAGGTGATGTTTCAAAAGTCAGGTTATCTCTCACCTGTACATCATCTACTTGGACTACATGCGACGGATCATGAATGTACCTCCTCAACTGAGACACATGAAAAACCTCATGCAAATTTGCAAGTGACGGCGGTAAAGCGATACGATAAGCTACGTCCCCTATCCTCTCCAAAATCTGATAAGGACCAATAAATCGAGGTGTCAACTTCTTTGACTTCAAAGCTCGACCAACCCCAGTTATCGGAGTAACACGAAGAAACACATGATCTCCCTCATGAAACTCAAGTGACTTCCTCCTTTTATCGTGATAACTCTTCTGACGACTCTGAGCAATTCTCATCTTCTCCTGAATCATCTTAATCTGTTCCGTAGTTTGTTGAACAATCTCCGGTCCAACCACCGCACTCTCACCGGACTCATACCAACATAAAGGCGTCCGACATCTTCTACCATACAAAGCTTCAAACGGTGCCATACCAATGCTCGAATGAAAACTATTGTTGTAGGTAAACTCAATCAAAGGTAAATAACAATCCCAAGCACCTCCCTTTTCCAAAACACAAGCCCTCAAAAGATCCTCTAGTGACTGAATCGTCCTCTCAGTCTGACCATCAGTCTGCGGATGATATGCAGAACTCAATCTCAGCTTAGTTCCCAAAGCCTTCTGCAAACCTTCCCAAAACTTCGATGTAAATCTAGGATCTCTGTCCGAAACAATACTCGACGGAATACCATGCAAACTTACAATCTTCTCAATATACAACTCAGCTAATCTCTCTAACGGATAATCCATTCTGATCGGAATGAAATGAGCTGATTTCGTCAATCTATCCACAATCACCCAAATAGCTTCAAAATTCCTACTTGTCCTCGGTAAACCCGAAACAAAATCCATACTGATACTATCCCACTTCCACTCTGGAATAGCCAACAGTTGCATTAGCCCAGACGGCTTCTGATGCTCAATCTTTGACTTCTGACAAGTCAAACAAGAATAAACAAAACTCGCAATTTCTCTTTTCATTCCCGGCCACCAAAATAACTTTTTCAAATCATGATACATCTTCGTAGCTCCAGGATGAATACTCAAGCCACTACGATGTCCTTCCTCCAGGATACTCTTCTTAAGTTCGGTAACATTCGGAATACACACCCGATTACCAAATTTCAAAGCACCATTCTCATCAACTCTGAATTCACCACCCTGACCTTGATTCACTAAAGTCAACTTATCAACCAAAAGCACATCGGATTTTTGACCCTCTCTAATCTCATCCAGAATACCACTCGTTAACTTCAACATTCCCAATTTAACACTATTGTGAGTACTCTCACACACCAAACTCAAGTCTCTAAACTGCTCAATTAAATCCAATTCTTTAACCATTAACATAGACATATGCAATGATTTCCGACTCAATGCATCAGCCACTACGTTTGCTTTACCCGGATGGTAATTCAAACCAAAGTCATAATCCTTCAGAAACTCTAACCATCTCCTCTGTCTCATATTCAGCTCTTTCTGATCAAACAAGTACTTTAAACTCTTATGGTCACTGAAAACCTCAAATCTTGACCCGTACAAGTAATGCCTCCATAACTTCAGAACAAATACCACAGCTGCCAACTCTAAATCGTGCGTCGGATAGTTCCTCTCATGAACCCTCAGCTGTCTCGAAGCATAAGCTATAACCTGCTTATTCTGCATCAACACACCACCCAAACCCAACAATGAAGCATCACAGTAAACTTCAAATGATTCCGACGAACTCGATAATATCAGAATAGGAGCAGTAGTCAACCTTCTCTTTAACTCTTGGAAACCTTCTTCACATTTTGAGTCCCAAACAAACGCTTTCCCCTTTCTGGTCAACATCGTCAACGGTAACGCCAACTTAGAAAATCCTTCAATGAACTTCCTATAATAACCTGCAAGTCCAAGAAAACTCCTTATCTCAGAAACTGACTTCGGAGCTTCCCATTTAGATACCGCTTCTATCTTAGAAGGATCAACAGCAACACCACCTCTTGAAATCACATGACCAAGAAAACTAACCTCTTCTAACCAAAATTCACACTTTGACAGTTTAGCAAATAACTTCTTTTCTCGCAGAACTCCTAAAACCACTCTCAAATGCTCAGCATGCTCTTCTTCAGATTTCGAATACACCAAAATGTCATCAATAAACACCACAACAAACTTATCTAGGTACGGATGGAAAATCCTATTCATATACTCCATAAATACTCCAGGCGCATTAGTCACACCAAAAGGCATTACAGAATACTCATAATGTCCATACCTTGTTCTGAAAGCAGTCTTCTGAATATCTTCAGTTTTCACACGTATCTGATGATATCCCGACCTCAAATCTATCTTGCTGAACACACTCGCACCAACCAACTGATCCATCAAATCATCAATCCTCGGCAAAGGATACCGATTCTTGATCGTCACTTATTCAGTTGCCTGTAGTCCACACACAACCTCATAGTACCTTCTTTCTTCTTAACCAATAACACTGGTGCACCCCACGGTGACACACTCGGACGAATAAATTTCTTATCCAACAGATCTTCCAACTGACTCTTCAATTCAGTTAACTCAACAGCAGACATACGGTACGGAGCCATCGACACCGGCCTAGTACCAGGTACCAAATCAATCGAGAACTCAACCTCACGCTCTGGTGGCAATTCATTCACTTCTTCAGGAAACACATCAGGAAAATCACACACCATGGCTAGATCACAAATCACCAGTTTATCTTTAGCCTCCAAAGTCGCTAACAGCATAAACAACTCTGCCCCATCTGCTACTGCCTCATTCACCTGCCTCGCCGATAGAAACAAACTCTTTCCTTCCTCAATCTCAGGAAAAATCACAGTCTTATCAAAACAGTTGATAGAAACTCGGTTAAACACCAACCAGTTCATACCCAAGATAACATCGATCTGCACTAGTGGAAGACACACTAGGTCCACCCCAAAGTCTCTACCAAAAATACTCAAAGGACAATTTAAACAAACTGAAGTAGTAGTCACTGAACCCTTCGCAGGAGTATCAATCACCATACTTCCAAGCATCTCAGATATCTCTAACTTAAGTTTCACAGCACAATCCAAAGATATAAAGGAATGAGTCGCACCTGTGTCAATAATAGCTACAAGAGGAAAGCCATTAATGTAACACGTACCTCGGATCAAACGATCATCTGCAGCAGTCTCAGAACCCGATAAAGCAAAGACCTTGCCTCCCGACTGATTCTCTTTCTTCGGCTTAGGACACTGTGGGCTGATATGACCCACCTCTCCACAGTTGAAACAAGTCATAGTCTTCAACCGGCACTCTGCAGCCAAGTGACCACCCTTGCCACACTTGAAACACTTCTTCTCAGCACTGGTACACTCATGGAAACGATGTCCAGCCTGACCACATCTGTAACACTTAGCAGGGGCACTGGAGTCTCCCCCACTAGGCCTCTTCATCCCACTCTGTCTCTGGAAACCTTTGCCAGCTGCATACGGTTTCCCACGATCATTCTGATTCTTGCCTTTCCTATCAACCCTTTGCTGATAGCTCTCTGCTCTGGCTCTGGAATCCTGTTCAAAAATCCTGCAACAGTCAACCAAATCAGAAAACACTCTGATCCGCTGATACCCAATAGCCTGCTTGATCTCGGGACGCAACCCGTTCTCAAACTTCACACACTTTGAAAATTCCCCAGTAGCCTCGTTATAGGGAGTGTAATACTTCGACAACTCTGTGAACTTAGCAGCATACTCAGTAACAGACCGATTGCCCTGCTTCAATTCCAAGAACTCTATCTCTTTCTTTCCTCTGACATCCTCTGGAAAGTACTTCCTCAGGAATCTCTCTCTGAACACAGCCCAAGTGATCTCAGCATTCCCAGCAGATTCCAACTCAGTGCGGGTACCAACCCACCAATCATCTGCTTCTTCTGACAGCATATGCGTACCGAACCTGACCTTCTGGCTATCGGCACACTCAGTCACTCGGAAGATTCTCTCGATCTCCTTCAACCACTTCTGAGCGCCATCTGGATCGTATGCTCCCTTGAACATTGGAGGATTGTTCTTCTGGAACTCACTCAGTTGACGAGCAGCTCCCATTCCCACAACATTCGGATTTCCTCCAAGTACTCCAGCTAGCATATCCAGAGCCTCAGCAATCGCAGCATCGTCTCTACCTCTTCCAGCCATCTCTATTCTGAAAACCCAACAAGCTAAAACAATAAGTACTGATAGGGTTACACAACACCTATCCCGTACAGGGGAAACAGAATAATTACGACTCGACTCGACCGACTATGCTCTGATACCACTAATGTAACACCCTTCTAAAATACCCCAAATATTAAATTAAAGTAACAACATATAAATCAGAGTAATTATGCCCTGAAGGGTGTCACACAATCATTTCACACCAGTCATCAAAATATCTTGTCATGCTCATTTATTTAATCAAAATAAGATATTTTTGCATAATTCGCAGCGGATACAAAATAACAACATTCAAATCATGTACTACATTACATGTAAAGTTGTCCAACAACTAAAAGAAAACATAGTAAAACATCCCATCCCGATGTTACATCTACCAGAGCATGACCCACTAAGGACTACACTAGACTCCAAGGACTAGCTTCTATTCAATCACTGCTCGTTACCTGAAAACATAGTTGTAAGGGTGAGTTCCTCAATCGATATAATAAGCATTATAAAATATCATGTAATGCTAAGTAATATAACACATATCATCACCCTAGTCAGATTACACATATTCAGCAACGGCAATATCAACTCATAATCATCACCATCATCATCCTCAAACTCAAAACAACCATAAAACACACGTATAATATTGGAATACATCCATTCATATTATACGCCATACATACATATATTATGCAATGAGACTCCATGCATGCGGTACCGACTACTCGTGAACATATAGTTCAACCTCACCGACCAAATCCAGGTACGGCTACCAAGCTCACTAGTCCCACTCATTTGAGACCTAGTGACTCACATCACTAATTCCTCACCATGGGAATTAGCTACCACCCCAAGGGCTATGCTATGCACGCTAAATCACCTAGCATGCAAACATCAACAACAATCCACAATAACTCATCACTAATTCCTCACCATGGGAATTAGCTACCACCATAAAGGCCACAACATGCATGCTAATCACCTAGCAATGCTACATCATCAACAACAATTCAAGAATAGATATATGCTCACACTCTAAGCCATAAAACAGTCTATTCACAATTGCACACATAACTGATACATTCACAGCATCATGCATACCATCACACATCATCAGTATTTTATCACATAAGCATATCATATCATGCCAAATAACAACCACAGTATTAGCACACTCTACTAATACCTATACTACTCAAAACAACGGGAAATGATCCCTAATATATCATACATCATCTGAATTACGTTACTCAGCTGAACAGTTAAAAACTGCACAACAACAGCTCAGGAAAATCACAATCCTACCCATACGCGTATTGCCTAACCCCATACGCGTATGGCCCATTTCTCAGCCAAAACCCATACGCGTAACACCATCCCATACGCGTATGCTACGCGTACCACATCCCCATACGCGTACCAACAGAGACCAAAACACGTTCAAAACATCATCTTCCTCATCCATACGCGTATTGCCTAGTGCCATACGCGTACCATGCCATCTCATACGCGTATTGCCTAGTGCCATACGCGTATGACCAGAAACCAGAATTCCAGATCTGCTATGGCTTTCTCTGCTACGAGATCTATCCAATTCAACCTTCTACAGTCCAATTTTACACAATAATCGTTCATATCATCTAACACGAATTATAACCTATTCAATCTCACAAATCCTAACACTATTGCATCTAATTCCTACGAATTTCCTCTCAATTGTAACCCAATTTCGTTCATCCAAAGAGTTCACAATTTCATCATAATCATCCAATTCAGAGGTAAATCAATGGTTTATCACTACCCAGTACATATTATCCCATAATACCCATTAAACGATGATAAACCCCCCTTACCTGAGTTAATCCGGCAAATCTCGGAGCTTCAAGCTTTTCCTCTCTCCAACCCTTGTTCTCTGGTTCTCTTTGCCCTTTTCCACTTTCTGTCTCTTTTTCCCTTTTCACGTGAAAATGAACTTTTTTACTAAATGGGACCTTTTCTAAATTCCAACTTTTATTCCAATAAAATAATAACCCAATAATAGTAATTCCAATAATAATAAAAATTCCAATTATTTAATTAAATTAATAAATATGTTATTAACTCAATTTAAATAATTATCTTATTTTATCGGGGTGTTACACGTCCTAGTAAGCAGGAATAGGCAGGACGAATGTTCATTACATGGAAGGTAGTATTGAAGACTTGAGGTCCTATCTTGATAGGGAGGACTACTTCGCCATGGACAACACTCTTCGCACCATCGTAAGCACGTACCACAATGTCACTAGGTTTCAGTTCGATGCTTTTACAGTCCAGCTTATCCAGCACAGCTGTTGGCAGCACATTCAAGGAAGAGCCATTATCGATCAACACATGAGACAAAGTGATTCCCCTACACTCAATGGAGATATGCAGGGCTTTATTGTGATTCTTTCCCGCTGGTGTCAGGTCAGCATCGGAAAAGCCTAGGCCATTGTCAACAGCCAAGTGTGCAACATAATTTTCGAACTGATCGACAGATGTTTCCTGAGGCACATGAGCAGTCTTCAAGAATTTTATCAATGCATTGGCATGAGATTCAGAAGATAACAGCAAGGATAACATCGAGATCTTAGACGGGGTATGCCCCAACTGTTCTACCACATCGAAATCACTCTTGCGGATGATTTTCAGCACTTCTTCCATTTCCTGTTTGGCAACATCTTCGGGAGTAACTTCGACCGGTGTCTCTGACTGAGAAGGATTGACTGGTTCCTTTCCTCGAGTTTCAAGGACAGGAGGTGAGATTTCTGGAGAGAAGATCCTTCCACTTCGAGTAATTTTACTAGTCCCAACGATGCCATTAGGATTAGTAGAATTGTCAATTTGCTTTACGCCATGGACGTAAACATCACCGCCATGATTCCACGGAATAGCTTTGCTTGAGGAATACGGGATCGGGCCAGGTGCAGTAATGATTAGGGGAGCTACCCTGGGCTCAACAGTAATCTTCACAGGCGCCCTAGTAGCGGTAATCTTCACTGGAACTTTGGACCTAGCAATCACAGATATTTCTTCAATAGGGTTTTCCGCCTTAGGAATCTTTTCGAAGAGAACTGTACGATCATCCATCAGCCGTTGAATACCATTCTTCAATTCCCAACAATCATCTGGTTGGAATATACAGAGATTGCAATCTTCAGCACAACCTGGAAATAAACCAGCTTGCAATAAATTCCTCTTTATGATCGGGAGAGGAGATGTTAAGTCCGCCACATTGGAAACGTGATCGTCGTAATCCACGACATTAACCGTCTTGTCATGATTAGGCATAGGAGCAGTGATGACATTAGGGGTCTCCGGAGGCTCAAACTCAATTTCTCCAGCTTCGATCATATCCTGAATCTTATTCTTCAATGACCAGCAATCGTTTGTATCATGCCCGGGGCTATCGGAGTGATATGCACACCTGGCATTAGGGTTATAACGAGAAGAAGTAGTGTTGGGATTCGTAGGAGGATCTCTGAGGGTGATCAAATTTGCCTTTAGCATTCTCTGCAGTGCCTGTGCCAAGGTCATATTGATCCTGGTAAACTGCCTTCTTGGCCTGTCTTGTTTGGGCTGGAAGTTTTGAGATGGTGGTGCTGCAATCGTAACTGCTCCGATGTCATGGTCACGGTTTTTCTTGTTACGACCCTTTTGACCGTACACAGCATTTGATTCATTCCTCCCCTGATAGGACCTTTTGGTGCTTGCAGAGGCAGCCGCCTGTATCTTTCCACTTCGGATGCCGCTTTCAACACGTTCACCTGCCAATATAAGTTCAGTGAAACTTGATGAAGAACTTCCCAGTAGATGGCTGTAGAATGGGCCGGTCAGTGTGCCCATGAACATATCCACCAATTCTCTGTCAGTCATAGGGGGTTTGACTCTGCCAGCCAAATCTCTCCACTTTTGAGCATATTCTTTAAAGCTTTCTTTAGATCCCATAGTCATATTCTGCAGCTGTAGCCGGGTAGGCGCTAGTTCAGAGTTATACTGGTACTGTTTATAGAAAGCTGTTGCTAAATCAGTCCAGGTGCGGATGTCAGAGCTCTCGAGCTGATAATACCATTCCAACTGTGTGCCAGACAAGCTCTCTTGGAAGAAATGGATCCATAGCTTCTGTCAGTGGTATGCGGCTGAATCTTTCTCACATAAGCTCTCAGATGCATCTGAGGACAGGACGCACCATCGTACTTAGTGAAAGTGGGGATTTTGAATTTGCGAGGAATGGTCACATCGGAGACCAGACCCAAACTTTCGAAATCCAGACCAGGCGCCTTCTGACCCTCCATAGCTAGCATACGTTCTTCCAGCAACTTGTACTTATCATCTCTTGGAGAGTACTGTTCATTTTCATAATCTTCATCGTCGTCCTCAGGGTTGAAGAGATCGACATTCTCCTCTTCTGAATCATTCTCTGTCTCCTCTTCTGGACCATTCGGGATCCCAAACTTGACTCCTGCGGCCTGTCCTTTACGCCTTCTTCCCGGGTTAATGAAACTCACAGCTTTCTTGTCTTTCTTCTTTTCGAGCAAAAGAGCCTTCAGTTCCTCCTGCCTCTTGGATAAGCTTAGCATCATCTCCTTGAATTGAGCATTCTGAGTCTGGAGATCTTTGACAGTTTGTTCGAGATCCATTTTTCTGTTTAGAAGGAAGACCGTGAGAACATTGAACTTGTAGAATACCTGTTATGCAGTGTTATGTTATGCTATGCAATGTATGAAATGTTTTCAAGGACTTTTGGAATTTAACTTTGCGTAAATCACCAACAAGAGAGAAATATTTATTGCTAATTTCTTTGACCAATGTTCATTACAAAAGGAATAATAATAAAAATACAATGAAAGCTCAAGTCTCCCAGGGGCGGCTTCTTTTTGGGCGAAGATACGCATTGAGTCTTCGTTCCTCATTAAGCTGACTGGTAAGTTCTAACACTTTCTTCCTTTCTGCGACGAACTGAGTCTCGAAAGTATCCCTTTCTTCTCTCAACTGGATCCAGGATCTCTTTAGTTCCTCAACATTGGTAGGCATATCTGGATAAGGAATGATCTGAGGAGCACCTCCTTCAGCTTCAGGTTTGACAATCTGAGGTCCGATTGCAAGATATGGCATGACAAGTTCACGAGCTCTGGCGCGTACCCATCTGAGATAAGGTTCCATAGGAATAGAATTTTTCTGTCCTAACGTACCTCTCTTCACCATGCCCCAAGCTCGTACAAATCTTTGACGGAGGCCTTGGGAATCGTTGTCATAGTCGAACACAATGCCTTCGATGATCATTTCATGTGGACCATCTCTTCGAGCACAACCAAACTGTCGCAGAGCTAAAGCAGGATTATAAGTAATACCTCCTCTTATTCCTAGGAGTGGTACATTAGGGAACTCGCCACAACGGTCAATGATGGTAACATTTTCCTTGAACTGAGGACACCAACAGATGTCTGGGTGGGAGAGCGACATTATCCTTTGAGACCATTTCAAATTCTGCTCGTTCTTCAAGACCGATTGAGGAAGGTGGGAAATAAACCACCTAGACAACAAAGGTATGCAGCACATGAGAGTCCCTTGCTTCTTCATGGTACGAGTGTGGAGGGAATGCAAAATGTCTCCCAGCAAGGTAGGTACAGGGTTATGAGTGAGAAATATCTTAATAGCATTCATGTCTATTAATTGGTCTGGATTAGGAAATAACACCAAGCCATAGATTATCAATGCCAGGATGTCTTCGAAAGCACGGACATTCATAACTTTTAAGAATTCTCGGGCCTTATTTGTCAGGAATTTGGCAAGTAAACCCTTAACTCCACTCCTTGTTACCCAATTAGCTTCAATGTCGGACTTCGTCATGTGTAAAGCTGCGGCAACTTCTTCAGACTTCGGAACCTTTTCTAAACCACTGAATGGTAGTTGATCAAGGATAGGTATCCCAAGCAGTCTGGAGAATTCTTCCAATGTGGGTACCAACTGATAATCTGGGAATGTGAAGCAATGATGTTTAGGGTCGAAGAACTGGAATAAAACTCTCATCATATCTTCTTTGAACCCAGTGGTAACTAAATTGAGAAGAGAACCATGTCTCTTGATGAATTGCGCATGATCGGAAAGTTCTGACACTAAGTTCTTGAGTTGAGGAGAGATTGCTACAAGATTAATCCGGATGGTCTTCCTGGGAGCCATAGCTTTACAAAACAGAGCAAAGTTAAATCCCTAAGTCCTTGAAATGGTTATAATGTCATGATATTATGATGTTATGATGTTATTATGTTATGATGTTATGTAAACAAACACAAGCAAGTCACACAACAATCACTCCTAAGTTTTAAGGCTTGCATGAGTTCCATAGGTAAGTACCCTCCCTACTGAAGTTTGGTTGGTTCAACCTGTCCTAGAATAGTAACTGGGTTCTAGAAGGATCTCAAATCATTGACCTTCCTTTAAGTCCACTTCAGTGCAACACCAGGTGGTTGACCGAAGCTTCCCTAAAGTCCAATCTCAAAGAGCGTAGTATCGAGTCTCAACCAACCTCAGTCGGAACCGAAGTCAGTTATCTCACTACTTTCTAATGGCTAGGATGAGTCAATTAGGGTTCTAAAGGTCTGGTTAATGCTTTAATGACACCACGCGAATGCCAAATTTTTCCTCAAGTAAACATGAGGAACATCAGGACATCCAAAGTGTCACATTAACAGTAGCCATCATTTTAACCATTCCAGTATACGCCGGATAGTCGTGATGATCTATTGCTACTTACCTAAGGTACACTAGATCCGGGTGTAGGATCTTTCACTCGAAAATACCCTTAAAAGAAGGAACAATTTGAAAACATAAATGATTTTTTAAGGTGACCTCTCTTTGTTTAGTCCCCAGCAGAGTCGCCAGTTCTGTCATACGGTGAACTGACTTGGGGTATTTTGCTTTTTATCACAATGTCGCGGATAGCAAGAGTCGCCACCGACTTTTCTTTTATCCAATAAGGAAAGGTGGAAAAGAACAAGAAAGACCTCAATAGATTTTGGGTTCGGGAGGTACATTATACAAAGGGAAGGTATTAGCACCCTTTGTATCCATGGTTATCCATGGGCTCTTAATTGCTGGATCACTTATATTTTTGTCTGAAAAGTGTTGGTGAATTGTTTAAAAATGTTTCGAAAAGAGAGTTTAACTTTGTAATGATTCTCGTATGAATGTATACAAAGTATTTATCTCGTTTGATTTTGAAAAACAGTTTAGAAAAATATAACTTGGTAATGATTCTAGTATGAATGTATACCAAGTGGTGATTTTCTAGGACTTGCAAAGGGTGAGGGGTGGAAAATGTTTTAGGTTATGATCCAGTAATTGAGAGTTATACCTTCCTAAGGTCGTTATGGGCATTTCCTATCCTTATGAGGGTAAAACTTTCCTTACTATTGAGAAGTAAGTAGTTTTATCCTTTGGATGTAAAAGGGTCATTGTAGGGTCATCGATAGGTCATTGAAGGCAACAGTTGTAAGGATACCTTAGCATTCGAAGGGACGATCATCATTTAACCGTAGGCTACACCGAAGGGTCATCGAGGGACAAAATCGTATTTTCGAAGGCAACATCCGAGGGACCATGATTTATTTTATGATGATTTAACCGAAGGGTCTTTGCTAAGTGTATCCCTACATTCGCGGGACACGACCGTTATACCGTAATACCGTAGGGCAGCAAAGAGAGGTCCAAGATCACATATTTAAAGGCCGTATTTTACAATCAATTAGGCAATTAGGATGAATCTCCACATTAAAATCAATACATTAAAATCAGCTAAGTAATTGAGGGTGGATCTCCACATTAAAATTAATACATTAAAATTAATTAGGTAATTTAGGGTGAAACTCCACAAAGGGCATCCCACAAATAAAGTGGAATACCTATCTAGCTAGCTTTCCCGGCGATGTGTGAACCTTTGCAAAACTCAGCAAACATGTCAGAATACCAAATCAGGGTGCAATCGAGAATTACACCACAAAAGAAACCAGAACAGCAGTAGGGTCAGATAAACAATGCATGGCTATGATAAAAACATGACAGGTGGGCAAAAGTCAGAACAGAAAAGTCGACTGCTGTCGCGTTCGCTCCTGCTTCGCCTAGCGAAGTCTTAGCGAACACTCGTTGCATGCTCGCTTAGCGATGTGCTAGCGAGCGGCTGCGGATTCCGGTTTTAATAACGATATAATGGCAGCAAGCTTCACACCTTATAGCATTCATTACAGAGATTATGTGGTTAGACATTCAGATGTTCATGCATACTTAAATTCATATGTAAAACTTAAGATAGTTTCATAAATTCAATCATGATACCATGTGCAAATTAAGAACATAAGGTAGTAATAGCAATGCCAACCTGTTTGTAATCGAATTGTAACCTTGAATTGGCCGATCGGGTCGAATTGAGCGGAAGTGACCTTGCTGCCGCCGACTTTTCCTTCAGGGTTTCCTTTAGGGTTACTCGGAATTCTCAGGGTTAGCCTCCAGGGTTTTCCGTCTGTGAGCGCTAGGGTTTGCTTGCTAGGGTTCTCCTTTCGTCCTCTTTTCGTGACTGAAGCTTGGCTATTTATAATGCTCTTGTTGTGACCTAATGGGCTCAGAATGAAGCCCGAAAATTCTGATATTCGCAAGCTTCGCTAGGCGAAGGAGTTGCTCGCCTAGCGAGCCAGCTAGTGTGGGCTTTTTCTGGATCTGGTGCTTCGCTGGGGCGAGTGTCATAACAAAGGGTTCGCTAGGCGAAGGATTTGCTCGCCTAGCGAGCAGGCCAGTTTGGGCCATTTTCTGGATTGGGCCTTTTGTGAGCTGGGCTTTTGTCCCTTTAAGGTTAGTGCCTTGCAGAATAAGTCGGAGTACTTCGAGAAATGTTTTGAAAGATTAATGGGTAAATTTTGGGGTATGACACTTACCTACCGTGTGCCAATAATAGTGATGAAAATAGGTAAGAACACCATCAGGACTAGGAGAGGTTGACCCTTTCATGTGAAACACAACCTTACTTACCTCTACAATCAAGTAGGCTTGGTCAAGCACATTAAAAATGTCAGAATTAACTCTATTTTCTACAACTTTGTAGATGTTTCCCTTGATACTGGTGTTGTTGCTTTTGGTGTACACCTTATTAAAATAATCCACAAAGGTGATGGTAATGTCTTCATCTTTCCTCCAAATATTGCCACCCGTACCTTGGATTTGGGTGATAAAAAATTTCTTCTTACGTTGGCTGGCCTTTAAATGGAAAAACTTCGTGTTTTTGTCTCCTTCAGATAGCCAATAGCTTTTCGACCTTTGACTTCAATATATCTCTTTCATCTTAAGAGCTTCATCGAGCTCAAATTCAGTTGAGTTTATACCCCTAATATTGTTATGGCTTCTCAGATAGTCTAACATCTTCTGAGCCAATGACACCTTCTTAGGAAAGTGTTGAACCTTTTCTCGGCCCACTTAGGTGGATTATCTAAAGTGGCCTTTAGACGATCACTTTGGTCGCCTATGGTGTTATTCCAGCTTTGGAGGATAATCTTCTCGCTTCCTTTATCCATAACCCAAATTTTATCAAATTTGAGGTGCTTGTAGTTAGGATATTGGTCCTTGATATAATCTTGATTTTTTTTGGAAAAATAGAAGAATATGATTATGACCAGACACATAATGTAAAAGATGAATGTTATGGTGGTTGGGATGATTATACATCCACTTATTAAAAATGAGGTATCTATCAAGTCTGACCTATATTAAATCTTTACCTTCTTGATTGTTAGCCTAACTATACATGTTACCCTAAAACCCAACATCATTCAGATTGCAATCGTCAATAGTATTAGAAATTAAATTAGCCAAGTTATTATCAATGAGGTTTCCCCCTTGTTTTTTAAAGGACGATCGAACTAAATTGAAATTACCACAAACAATCCAATCATCCATATTGTGAGTATTATTGATATTATTAATTAAAGAACACGATAATTATTTCTTAGGAAGAGAGGGGAAACCATATACACCAGTTAAACGACACATTATTTGGATTCCAAGGCACTCAAAGTAACAATCAATATAGTTGTTATTGGAATTAAGAATGTTCAAATTTATATCATGATTATAAAGGAGGATAAGGCCACCATCTTTACCCTCTCCATAAGTAATATCATCCACCACATAGAAATTATTCATACTAGCCATAAAATCTAGAAAAACATTTTAAAAAGAAATACTTCCTAGTTTTGTTTCTGAGAGGAAAATAATATATGGATGATGACTTTTAATCAAGCTTGTGAGGGCTCTGACTGTTCTAGGGTTTCCCAACCTCGACAGTTCCACAAAAGAACTTTCGTGCTTCCCGATTGACCTTGCGGGAGAAGCCTGTTGTTTTTTCAATGTTGAGTTTACTAATTTTTTATGTATGTTTCCTTTTGTTTTCATGAACCATGTTAGCATTATGTCCTTGTTGAGTGTTGACATGACTGGTTTGTGTTTATGGCCATGCTGTATGATTTTCCTGCCCCTCTTTCATAGAAAAAATTTCAAGTTTCTTTAAAAGAGTTGTTGGGACATGACTAACTCATCATAGTTGGGTAAGTTCATAGGGTTACTATTGTATCTTTTTTTCGCCTGTTCCATGATTTTTCATCCATATTTTGTAGATTTAAGCAAGGACCGAAAGGGTTTTTAGCATTAGGATCTGGGTTTTTCTGATTTTCCTTTACATAGAACTCCTCATTATGCCTAATTATCCTGCAATTATAATGAAAATCTGAAGAAAAAAAATCATATTGGAAGTTAATCCATGTTTTACCATCTTTGGCATTCATAACATGCATGCCTAGCTTAAGTGGTTTTGTAACATTCATTAAAACTTTGACTTTTATTATGGTAACCTTTTTAGGATATGAAAATAGCTCTGCTTCAATGACTTCACCTACTTTTGCCCCAATTTGTTTGGATTTAATTTTGAGGGGAAGCCCTCAAATTTGAATCCATACGGGCACACTATTGAAAGAGGTGAGATTTGATTCAACGTCATTGTTCCAAGGCTTTACCACAAGCCAAGATTCCGGAACAACCATGAATTTCCCTTCAGACTCTATTTAACATCCATCGGGTTCTCCATCTATCGGGTTCTCCATGGTAATTATGAATAGACCGTGATCGATTTCAGAGATTCTAAAACCTTTGGGATCACACAATATTCTCGTCAAATCTAGTTATCAGAGAGTTTTTATGAATAGACTTACCGGATATGAATTTTCCAATCATATAAGTATCTATTTCTTTGAATTCTTTGCTAATATCATCATCGTCCCATATACAAAAGTCCTCACTTTCCTCACTATTTTTCCCATTATTGATATTGGAATTATTCTAATTGTGAACATTTTTTCTAGATTATTTTGCAGGTTTGCGCTAATGTTGTTTTTGCACACCTCCAACATACTTTGGTGCGAAATCTGAATGATTCCCGAATGACTATTACATATGAGATCCCCTGAAGGTTGGATCCTTTTCTACAGTTTTGAAACTTGAAAAGTTTGGATATCCATGCCCCCTGCATTTGCAAGAAACAAAAAATAGAAAACTAGGGGTTGCCAAAACAAACCCAATCATAAGAGAAAACTAAAGAAGTTACAACAATGATGAGCACTCACAACCAAAGGAGAACCAACCCAACCAAAAGAGAAAACAACGATGTTGTAGTAGGAAGGAGTTCAAACAAATGCAAGACAAAAAACTAGGAATGCCCAATATTCCTCATCCAATAAGCCAAAAATACTTATGGAAAACAGTAAAGGGACGAAGCAAACTGAACACAAAGATAAAAACCAGGAGCCAAACCCGAAATGGAATCAAGAAACTAATAGAATAGAGTATTTTTTTATAATTAGTCATAATTAGTTTCCTATAATTATATTGTATCATAATTAGATAGTTGACCAAATGTTACACATTGATGTATATATATTCTATTCAGATTAATGAGAAGGACACGATTTCCATTATCTTACATTGTATCAATCCTAACCGATCCCTCTCTTTAAAAAAAGAAAACGCAAAAACGCGTTTCTTCTTCTCCTTCATTACAATCCACCACCGCATGCTTCTTCTCCCTCCTTGAAGTCTGCCACCGCAACAGGACTACCGTCCTCTATACCGTCGTCCCCGAAAAAGAGAACCACCATATTCTCTCGCCTTCCGCCTCTGTTCGCGCCGCCACCGTCGCACCTTAACCATGTTCTGCATGCCTTAAAAAATTATTGTGATGAGACTTTTAGCCCCATGGTGAAACCCGCTACCATTCAAACAATGCTTACCATTGCTCTCTCTAAATCCTGACCCATTCATCAGCTGGATGTCCAGAATGCCTTTTTACATGGTGATCTTCATGAGACTGCTTACATGCATCAGCCATTGGGTTTATGTGACCTCAGTCATCCAGATTATGTATGTCGGTTGAAGAAGTTATTGTCTGGTCTCAAGCAAGCTCCTAGGGCATGGTACCAATGTTTTGCTGACTATGTTGCCACCATTGGATTTTGCCATAACACATCATACCACTCCCTCTTCATATATCGAAAAGGTTTAGACATGACCTACATTCTACTGTATATAGACGACATCATCCTCATCACCTCCACTCAGGTCCTCCGCAAATCAATTATGTCATTCTTAGCATCTGAGTTTGGAATGAAGGATTTAGGCCCTTGAGTTACTTTATGGGTATTGCAATATCTCGTCATCCTGATGGCACATTTCTCAGTCAAAGCACTTATGCTTCAGAGATCATTGAACGTGTTGGGATGGCGTCCTGTAAACCATCAGTCACTCTTGTTGACACCAAGCAGAAACTCAACACCTCCTCCAACACTTCTTATTAGGATCCCTCCTTGTATCGGAGTCTTGCAGGGGCCCTACAGTATCTCACCCTCACTCGACCTGATATATCATATGTTGTTCAACAAGTTTGTCTTCACATGCATGCCCCTCGCACGGAGCACATGCTTGCTCTTAAGCGTATTTTGCGCTATGTTCGGGGCACCTTACATTTTGGACTACAATCACCCCCATCTCCCATTACAAAGCTTATCTCCTACACTGACGTTGATTGGGGTGGATGTCCTGACACCAAATGTTCTACATATGGTTACTGCGTTTTTCTAGGTGACAACCTTATTTCTTGGTCTTCCAAAAGGCAACCAACTCTCTCCCGTTCCAGTGCTGAAGCCGAATATAGGGGGGTTGCCAATGTTGTCTCCGAATCATGTTGGATCCACAATCTTCTCCTTGAACTCCATTTTCCTATTCCTCAGGCCACTTTGGTGTATTGTGATAATGTTAGTGCCATCTATTTATCTGGTAATCCTGTGCAGCATCAACGCATTAAGCATATTGAGATGGACATTCATTTTGTTCGGGAAAAGGTAGCTCGTGGTCAGGCTCGCGTCCTTCATGTTCCCTCAAGACATCATATCGCAGACATCTTCACCAAAGGACTTCCTCGCATTCTCTTTGATGATTTTCAGACCAGTCTAAGCGTTCGTGAACCTCACGCTTCGACTGCGGGGGTGTGATAAAATATAATATTTTATTTTAATTAGTCATAATTAGTTTCCTATAATTATGTTGTATCATAATTAGATGGTTGACTAAATGTTACCCATTGATATATATATATATATATATATATATATATATATATATATATATATATATATATATATATATATATATATATATATATATATATATATATATATATATATATATATATATATATATATATATATATATATATATATATATATATATATATATATATATATATATATATATATATATATATATATATATATATATATATATATATATATATATATATATATATATATATATATATATATATATATATATATATATATATATATATATATATATATATATATATATTTATATCAATGAGAGGGACACAATTTTCATTATCTGGCATCATGCTCTCCACATGGCAACTTACCTGTTAAATATTATTCCTTGTAAAACACTTCATAATCAGTCACCAACATAACTCATGTATCATCGTGATCCCACCTACACACATCTCAGAGTCTTTGGTTGTCTATGTTATCCATTATTCCTATCATCTATCATTCATAGGTTACAACCCCGCTCTACTCCGTGTGTCTTCTTGGGTTATCCGCTGAATCATAGAGGTTACAAGTGTTTTTATTTGTCTAATAGAAAATTAATAATTTCGAGGCATGTTATCTTTGATGAAACTTAATTTCCCTTCACTAAGATACACTCCCTTTCACCTCACTCTTATAAATTCCTAGATGATGGCCTTCACCCCTACCTTATAAATCAGTGGCAAAATCCAATTTCACCACCTGTTGCACATAACCAACCAACACCCACAATCCCAATTGACCAACCACTACCCTCAATAAACCAACAATCATTATCTCCTACCTCTTCGATCAACACACCCATTACAATAATCTCTCCATCACCACCATCAATTCAACCGCATCCACCTCCACCTACACGAACCATCACCACCTGAAGCATGAAAGGCATTGTCAAACCCCGCACGACATTTAACTTATCAATCTCTCACTCTAACCACACCCTCTCTCCCATATCTAAAAACCCTAAACTAGCCTTATCAGACCCGAATTGGAAATCTGTAATGCAATCTGAATTTAATGCTCTTATTCGAAATAAGACGTGGGGTTTAGTTCCTCATCCTTGTGATGCTAATCTTATTCGATGTATGTGGATTTTTAGGCATAAGAAAATTTTTATGGCTCCTTTGAGTGTTATAAGGCTCGTCTTGTAGGTGATGGCAGGTCACAGGTTGCAGGTGTGGATTGTGATGAGACTTTTAGCCCCGTGGTGAAACCCGCTACCATTCGAATAGTGCTTACCATTGCTCTTTCTAAATCCTGACCTATTCATTAATTGGATGTTCAGAATGCCTTTTTACATGGTGATCTTCATGAGACTATTTACATGCATCAACCATTGGGTTTCCCCGACCTCTGTCATCCAAATTATGTATGTCGGTTGAAGAAGTCATTGTATGGTCTCAAGCAAGCGCCTAGGGTATGGTACCAACCTTTTGCTGACTATGTTGCCACCATTGGCTTTCGCCATAGCACATCAGACCACTCCCTCTTCATATATCGATAAGGTTTAGACATGGCCTACATTCTGCTGTATGTAGACAACATCATCCTCATCACCTCCAATCAAGTCCTCCGCCAATCAATTATGTCACTCTTAGCATCCGAGTTTGCAATGAAGGATTTGGCCCCTCTGAGTTACTTTATGGGTATTGCAGTATCTTGTCATTCTGATGGCATATTTATCAGTCAAAGCACTTATGCTTCAAAGATCATTGAACGTGCTGGCATGGCGTCCTATAAACCATTAGCCACTCCTGTTGACACCAAGCAGAAACTCAGCACCTTCTCTGGCACTTCTTATGAGGATCCCTCCTTGTATTAGAGTCTTGCAGGGGCCCTAAAGTATCTCACTTTCACTCGACCTGATATATCATATGTTGTTCAACAAGTTTGTCTTCACATGCATGCCCCTCGCACGAAACACATGCTTTCTCTTAAGCGTATTTTGCGCTATGTTCAGGGCACCTTACATTTTGGATTACACTTATCCCCATCTCCCATTAAAAAGCTCATCTCTTACACTAGAGTTGATTGGTGTATATGTCCTGACACCAGACGTTCTACATATGGTTATTGTGTTTTTCTAGGTGATAACCTTATTTCTTGGTCTTTCAAAAGGCAACCAACTCTCTCCCGTTCCAGTGCTGAAGCCGAATATAAGGGGTTGCCAATGTTGTCTCTGAATTGTGTTGGATTCGCAATCTTCTCCTGGAACTCCATTTTCCTATTCCTCATGCCACTTTGGTGTATTATGACAATGTTAGTGCCATCTATCTATCTGGTAATCCTGTTCAGCACCAGTGCACTAAGCATATTGAGATGGACATTCATTTTGTTTGGGAAAAGGTAGCTCGTGGTCAGGCTTGTAACACCCTAAACCCCACACATAATTTATCGTGTAAATTAAATATAAAATAAAACCACATATGGTGTCACACATTCATAACACACATGACCTGCTCCGTAACACGGGTTTCAACAATAAATTTCAATTCACACATTTGTAATAAGGATGTTTACACGACATCCAACTTATCTGAATCATACCTGAGATGTATACACGACATCCATCTCATCTGATCAACATTATATATTCACATAATAAGAAATTTATAACTTGTCATCGCATGCTCACTTCCATTTTAAAGCATCATCACAGCGGAATTATCATCACAATTATGGAGATAAAGAAAGTAATAACATATAGTCTCAACTTCAATTGTAATGATAAAATAAGAGAGTTGTAATCAATCAACTCAACATCTTAAGAATTCTCAACAACAAAATTAGTCTTATGAGTTCAACATAATCAGACATGAGGAATAAAATAAGCGTGTGACCCAACCCGATGTTACATGATCAGAGCAAGGTACCACTAGTAAAAGTGAAAAAATAAAGAAGTAATCCAAGAGCTACCTTCCACTTACTTCAGAAATACTACTCTTGAGTATTTGCACGATGCCCATGTAAAGGCAACATTCAAACAGAAGGGGTGAGAATTCATTTCAATAATAACGATATAGGATGAAGAATAGAGTACAACATTTATACAATCATGCACAACAATATATCACATTCTTACATCCAAGTCATAATCAACATCATACACAACAACATCTCAATTATCATCAACATCATACAAAACCACAACTCAATTATCATTAACATCATATGCAACAACATCTTATCCAACAACAAATGCAACAACATCTTATCCAACAACAAATGCAACACTTATGCAATGTACTCAACACCGACTCGACATGCACGTGGTACCAAAT
Organism: Lathyrus oleraceus; assembly: GCF_024323335.1. Taxonomy (NCBI): domain Eukaryota; kingdom Viridiplantae; phylum Streptophyta; class Magnoliopsida; order Fabales; family Fabaceae; genus Lathyrus; species Lathyrus oleraceus. The sequence continues at coordinate 548,166,954 of NC_066585.1, forward strand.
ATGAACACTCAGGTTCATCTGACTCCATGATCCCCACCATAAAATTGATTCCCTCTTGGAACCAGAGTACACCAAAATCGCTACCATCACCATAGGTAACGCTTCACTAATCCCCCATAATAGGAATTAGCTACTCGCACCTAATCCATCACCATGGCATCGAGGCTCACCAAAAATAGTTACCATCAACATAGGTAACGCTTCACTAATCCCTCATAATAAGAATTATCTACTCGCACTCGATCCATCACCACAGAATCGAGGCTCACCAAAATTGGACTGAAGCCCATACACCAAGATGCATGACTCTCAAATAATATGCATCAACATAATAAGGTTCACCTAAAGGATCCACACACACATCTCATCATTTATGCATCACGTCATTCATCATGCAACAACCAATTCATGTTACCACATGAATAATATCAACAAACAACAGCAACTCGTCAACATTTTAACATCATTGACATAACAACATAATTATCACACAGTGATATTACAACAATGCAACAATTCATCAACCAAACATATAAACCAATACATTTATTAACATAATAAGCATGTGAATATTATTAAAACATTTCAACAGTCACTACCATGTTATAGGTCTGAGCGTTAGCTTTCTAACACTTTAAACGCCATCAAAATCGGGCTTACGAAATGAAAGTTATGACCAAAATCGTCGGGATGTGTCAACAATTCCTTAACCGAACGTATGAACATAAACTTCACCAACATAGTAGGCATAAGAATAATACTCAATCAATTCACTTATCACCATCACATTATATCTCTTAGAGTCAGCTTTCTAATGCTTCAAACCCCAACCCAAAATGATTCACGAGTTGAAAGTTATGATCAAAACCGTGCACGAAGGCGTTACTAAAAAGTTGTTGTTTTCTAAAATTTCCAACACAATTTTCATCTTCTTCAACCCCAAAAACATCCATTAAATAATCACCAAAATTATTTTATCCCTGAAACAAAGTTATAGCCCTCTATTTCAGATATCCAACACTTCAAACGGCACTCGATTTAGACTTACGAATCAAAAGTTATGGTCAAAACGATTTTGACAGAAAAACATAAAAAAAGGCTCGCGATTATGACAGACAAAATGCAGAATTTTCAGCGTTTTTCATCGTTGGAGGTCTTCCGGACCTCCGATTTCCGTAAAAATCCAAACACTCAGAAAATTACAACCTATGCAATACTCTAATTATATAAAGTTAATTTACAGTTTTAACACAAATAAATCATTTAATCACAGTTTTAAGATTATGCCTAAAACCTTCAAAATTGCAACAATGGTGGATATATGTTCAACCATAAAAGTAGAAAAACACACGCACATAAGGGACACAAAATTCATCATATAATCATCATATAACAACCATCATAGTATTCAAATTCAAAATTATGAATCAAAACACCAATACCTAAGGAGGTTAAAGGTTCCTCCATTCTACCATTCTGGCATACCCATTACTATTGGAATAAGTTCCCACCCTTACCTTAGATTTTCCAACAAGATGCACACTTCAAGCTCTAACAATGAAGTTTTCTTTTAACCATATCCTTTGTCTCTTCTCACCACAAAATTCTATTTTACGTAAAACCCTCCAAACTATCTTACTAACATTTTTTTATCATTAACCTAATCCCCCTCAATTAGGAACTTCCACCATTACCCTCACTTATCATATTATTTATCACCATACCCCTATTGGCTCTAATTTTCTTTTAATAAAATAATACTAATAATATTCTTCTTTTTCTCCATACTATTTCTACTCTTCTATTTTTTTCAATCAATTAAATAAAATAGTTATAGGCTAATTATTAAAAAAATTCATTATCCCCATTAAATAAGTAAAATAACTAAATTTTATTATTTAATTAAGATGCTCATATTCTAGTTATTTTTATTTATTTATTTAATTAATTCGAATAAAACACTATTTATTTCAATAACTAATTAAAATTCTAATTAATTATCAACAACTATACCAAACTCTTATTGCCTCCATACTTCTATTTCAAGGATACCTACCCCCACAATCATACACAATTAATTTAAAACACCCATTAATCATATAAAAGTCTAAATAATTCAAATTAATTAATTAATTAAATTCGGGGTGTTACAAGGCTCGCGTCCTTCATGTTCATTCAAGACATCAAATCGTAAACATCTTCATCAAAGGACTTCCTCACATTCTCTTTGATGATTTTCGGACCAGTCTAAGCGTCCGTGAACCTACCGCTTCGACTGCGGAGGTGTTATAAAATATAATATTTTGTTATGATTAGTCATAATTAGTTTCCTATAATTATGTTGTATCATAATTAGATAGTTGATCAAATATTACACATTGATGTATGTATATTCTATTCAGATCAATGAGAATGACACGATTTCCATTATCTTACAGAAACAAAAAAGAACACAATCATGGATGAAACCCGAGATAGAACGAAGCACACTACTAAGGTAAGCAATTGCTGGAGTGGGATAACGGGGGAAACACCACTAGGGGAGAAGAAAGAACCAGATAGAAAGCTTCAATCTAGAACAAACTCAAGTGATTGTAGAAGGAAGAAAAAGATCTGGAAGAGACTTTGAAAGCTCCATATTTTATTATAGTGTTTGGACGAGGAAATTCAAAATTCAAGAGAATTTTCATTATAGATTACTCTTGATAGTACGATTGGGAGAAACAAAAATATCAATAAAAATAAAGAAGGATAAGATAGTAAGCGAGAAGGATGAAAGTGAAGTATATCACTGATACTATGTTAAATGTGTCCATTGGACACATAGAAAAAATGGAATTAATCTATAATATAAGAACTTTAGTTGTTCTGGAATTTATAAATTTACCCTTTTCCCTAATCCTTCCACGCCACCCTTTTAGTGGCAAAACATGTCTATTATGAACTAAATGCAATCAGTTTTTTGTGCTGATTGAAACCCAATCACTATTTTTAATATAGTTTATCACATTGTATTGATTTGTTTCACTCAAATAAAACCGTAGTCAGCTTTTGGCTAAAAAGTAGTTCAATTGGTATTGAGAATCGAACCCAACACTACTCTCACTTAAAACATACTTCAAAAATATTTGTTATTTTCCATGCATCACTGTTCAATCTTTGTATTTTTCATTATACCAATTGTCATCATCCCACTCTTTAACTTCTACACCTCATACATGGTTTCAATAAAGTCTCTAATTTCTTATGATTACATTTGTCTTTTATACATCACAAAATCTTCTTATATGAAAAGATCACATTTGTCTTTTAACTCTTCTACCAATGTCACTTTTATACTTCACAAAATCTTTCCAAAAGATCACATTTGCCTTTTATCTTTCTGTCTCCGAATTTTTACATTTGCCACTCAACTCCTTTTGTCTCTCCAGCTCCATATTCTCATTCTGCAACAAATCCATCTTCTTTTCCTCATCGTGTTTGCGAGTTAAAGGTTATATTTTTATCCTCTTTCAACTTTGTTCTGGTTTTGTTCATGTTTCTGAGCATTTTTGTGTTTTTGTTTGTCAATGTGTGAGTTTGAATATTTTTATTTGTGTTTCTATATGTTATTATGTTTTCAGTTTCTGAATCCTTTATCGGGTTAATTTATTTTCCACATTTGTGTACGAGTTTAAGGTTGTGTTTTTGTTTCAATTGTGTTTTTGTTTATGAGCATTTTTATGTTTGTGTTTGTCTATGTTTAAGTTTGAATATTTATGTTTGTGTTTCAAAAATTATTTATGTTTGTGTTTTCAGTTTTTGAAAGTTTTTTTCATTCTGATTGTATTTTGGTTTTTGAGCATTTTTGTGTTTGTGTTTGTCTATGTTTGGATTTGAATATTTATGTTTGTGTTTCAAAAATTATTTATGTTTGTGTTTTCAATTTTTGAAAGTTTTTTCGTTCGGATTGTGTTTTGGTTTTTAAGCATTTTTGTGTTTGTGTTTGTCTATGTTTGGGTTTAATTATTTATGTTTGTGTTTTCAATTTTTGAAAGTTTTATCGTTCCGATTGTGTTTTGGTTTTTAAGTATTTTTGTGTTTGTGTTTGTCTATGTTTGGATTTGAATATTTATGTTTGTATTTCAAAAAATATTTATGCTTATGTTTTTTGTTTCCTTTATGTGGTTTCTTTATCTTCCATATTTGTGTATGAATTTGAGTTTGTGTTTTCATTGTGGTTGTGTTTTGGGTAACAATCAGTATCACTGAATCATGAAATTTCTTCTTACGGCATTAAATAACAATCGAAATCTAATTTACTTGCAACCAAAACATGATAAAGAGGATAGAAAAAAGAAAATATGACGAACAAGAAAACAACGGAGGAAGAATGAACAGTTTCATCATATTTCGTTATCTTATTTCCTACATAAAGGAAATAAAAGAAAATAAGAAAATCTTATAGTTTTTTTTTCCAGTTTCGCTAAAGAAAGTAGAGAGATTGAGTATGCTATTACAACAAGCAACATGTAGATATATAGATATGAAAGAAAAAAAATTACTTTTAAAATAATAAATTAATAACCGTATACTACTATATCCATTCACGTGACATACGCTCATATATGCGTCTTTATAGACTTTAAGTATAGTCATTGATTATTTTATTAAAACAATATAACTTGTATTTAATATTGTATTTAATATCCCAATAAAAAAGAGATTATTGATACTGTACTATTTAAATTGTGAAAGAATCCATACATTACTGTAATATAGTAGGACATTTCTGGAGTGTTTTTATAGATTTTTTTTTTTAAAATAACTACATTTTTAAAAAAATTCGAAAATAATAAATAATTTTAAAAAAAACAAAATAATTACTTTTAGAAGAGGATGCGTCAATTGAACGGACACATCCCCTAAGCAATAAAATGAGGTGCCAATAGCACTGGCGCATGCATTGGACTCCTCATGAGGAGGCGCCAATGCTATTGGCGCATGCATTGACCCTCATGAGGAGGCGCCAATGCCCCTGGCTCCTTAGTGTTGGCTTAAAGTACAGGCGACAATGTCTCTGGCGCCTGCATGTCATGTCATGTTGGGCGTCAGTCCTCTTGGCGCATGCATTTTATATTCACTTTGTGTAAATGTCACTTCTTGGATGCAATTTTTCACACAAAATCATCTCATACTACCATATTTTCTCACCTTTAAGTTTCTGTGTTTTAACAATTTCTGCATACATTCAGAAACGAAATGCTGATGTAATATTTTCCGCCATTGCGGCTCCGATACAAATTCAGCTTTGGAACACAGATACGTTTGAACGTCTTAATAAGACGTTATACACTTGGTTAAAGGGAGAAATTGGAGAGGGTGAAAGGATTAGAAGAATACAATGACTTGTGTCCATGTTCAACCAAAACAGAGACGTGCGCAAATGGGTGGATATTAAGACCGACCAAGACGCCCGTAGGATGATGCATTACATGTTCAAAATTGTTTTAATGGTTGTAATCGCATAGTTCTTGTATTCTAGTTGTTTTAATTTTTTGTGTTACTGTTTATGTAATGGTACTTTCGTCACATACGTCTAATATGAAGTAAATTTAGATTTTCATATATTGCAATAGAGGTACATGTGAATTTATCTGGTTGTGCTCGTTCCAACACTAGGACAGTTATTACGATTGTGACCTGGTTGACGGCATAAACTACATAGTCTAACCATTTTGTTCGTTGTATCCATTTCGGTTCGAATCCGGGTGCTGCTTGGGCGATCCTTTTTCTTCCTTCGCATAACTTCGTTGTGCCAGACGATGCCCCATTGATATTCTGGTCAATAATCCTCTTTTGCCACTACGGAAAAACTAATTTTATAATTTGGAGACTTTGTAAACTTCAGATAGCAAGTAGGATGGATCCCTTCGAACCTTTGAGCATGCCGCAATGACATGAGAGCAGGGCGTACGAAAGGTTTGGAACTTTTCGCACTCGCACCAACCTCTATCTAGTTCGACTCAGTACTGTCCCCTTAGAAGAAGAAGTTTATGATGCACAATCAGCTGGGTTTGTGAAACATGGCGAAAAAAGAAAGGTGTACAGGCTGCATAAAGCCTTGTAGGGACTTAAACAAGCTCCAAGAGCTTGAAACAAGAAGATAGATGGTTTTCTAAGGGAGAAGGAATTTGTGAAGTGCATATTCGAACATGGAGTATATGTAAGAAGGAACAATAGTGAGTTGCTTATACTATGCCTCTATGTCGATGACCTGTTGATAACAAGTAGTTGCAAGGAGATCGAAGACTTCAAAGGTGATCTCAACAAGGAATTCGAAATGTCAGATCTGGGTGACATTTCATATTTCCTTGGCATCGAATTCTACAAGAGTGGTAGAGGTTTGATGATGCACCAAAGAAGGTATGCAAGCGAAATACTCAAGAGATTTGAGATGCAAGATTGCAACCCATCTTCGACTCTAGCTGAGCCCAAATTACAACCGTCGAAGGATTCAGATGAAGATGATGTCGACCAAACCCAATACAAAAGACTTATTGGGTCACTTCGATACATGTGTCATACAAGGTCTGACTTAGCATACAATGTAGGTATCGTGAGTAGGTTTATGAAGAAGCCAAAGGTATCACATCTAGCAGCGGCGAAGAGGATACTAAGGTATCTGAAAGGAATTCTCGACTATGGTATTTTGTTTCCTGCAGCTGATGAAGGAAAAGAATGCAAATTAATGAGATACACTAACTCAAGTTGGTGTAGTGATGCCGAGGATCGAAAATCCATAGCGGACTATGTGTTTATGCTAGGTGGTGCACCAGTTACTTGGAGTTCGAGAAAAGAGCCAGTAATGGCATTATCATCGTGTGAAGCAGAATACATAGCTACTTCTCTTTGTGCATGCCAAACAACATGGATGGTGAATCTGGTCGAAGAAATAACAACAAAGAGTCATAGAGCAATTACCATGAAGATCGACAGCATGTCAGCTATCAATCTGGCGAAGAATCCGATAGCACATGGTCGAAGCAAGCACATCGAGATAAGGTTCCATTATCTTCGAGAGCAGGTAGCATATGGAAAGATGAATGTGGAACACTGCAGAACTGAGAATCAGATTGCAGACATCATGACGAAGGGAGTGCATGTCGAAGTGTTCAGAAGACTAAGAGCTATGATGAACGTAGATAGCTTAGACACAATGAATTAGGTGGTGTGTTGAATTGTAATTCCTTGTGTCGAAGCAGGTTGCTCGACAGAGTAAGGAAGTGTCAAACTACCTATGCTATTTAGTAGTGTTAGTTATTTTGGGCTTTTATAATTTGGGCTTTGACTTGAGATCCAAGTTAACCTAAATCTATAAATAGAGGGAGTAACCCTTATTTTTGTAATAGAAGTGAATAGAGCATTCATAACATTGTATTCACAGTATACACTCTCTCTTTCTCCATTGTTCCTTCATCATTCTGTACACTCTCTCTTTCTCCATTGTTCCTTTCTTTTCATTGCTATTGTGCGGGTAATAACAATCTTGTTAACAAGATTGACCGAAATTCTCTATAGATTTTGGGAGATTTCCAACCAGATATGCGTTTTTAGTTTGTGAGTTCTTCAAAATCGATTATCTAACATGATATGCATTGATTAAACTATGGATCACATACCATCTTGTTATAGTTTTAAAACCAAACAATTTTTTATAATAATCAATTTAAAAATGTAAAATGGTTTCAATTTGGTTCTAAACCGGTTTAAATCGGTTTTTAATCAAAATTGGTTTGTAATAAAATTGCACGTTTTTGTTATTAGAATTTCATAATATTGCGTAATTTAATACTGCTACGGCACAACCTTTCATTTCTCCGAAATGCACGGGTGATTAAATTCATTTATTAATATGCATTTATTCTTGATTTTTTTAATTAAATTAAAAATATGAACAACAAAGGTTAACTCTGCACAGGGGCAAAAGTAGGGTTTACAACTACCGGGTAGTGGGTAGAAAACCAACAAAAGTAGGACTTATAACTACCGGGTTGTAGGTAGAAGGCCAAAAAGATAGGACTTATAACTACCGGGTTGTAGGTAGAAAGCCAAAAAAGTAGGACTTATAACTACCGGGTTGTAGGTAGAAAGCCAAAAATTCCACTGAGGGAAAGGTGAATAATCAATGATTAGTGAACAATATTCACGCAAAAGAGGGGATTACACCTACCAAATGACGGGTAGGAAACCACAAACTCTACTGAGGATAAATTGCTTAATCAAGACAATTATCCGAGCACACGAGGGAATATCAACATCGAATGTTGGATGAAGATAGACACCAAGGAAGGGATTACACCTACCAGTTAGTGAGTAGGAAACCACAAAATAGGACTTATAACTACCGGGTTGTAGGTAGAAGGCCAAAAAAGTAGGACTTATGACTACTGGGTTGTAGGTAGAAAGCCAAAAAAGTAGGACTTATAACTACCGGGTTGTAGGTAGAAATCCAAAAAAGTTCCACCGGGGATAATATGAATGAATTATTCATTTATACCACGGGGAAGCACAAGAGACAGTTGCAAAAAAGCCAATTCAGGATCAAACCAAAAAGGCAAACTGAATCAAGACTCATCCTAATGAGGATATAACTCAATAGGGAAATCCGTCCCAGTATGTGTGTTGGGGAGGAAACGGAAACAACCGTCGTCCACGAGGATGTATCTCAGTGGGGAAATGGCAGGAAAGGATAGACACTTTCTGCTTATGGGGCTGACTCTAAATGGGGAGATCAGACACACCGACATCTGCTTGGGGAAAAATGTATCACCAAAAAGCAGGAGACAACAAACAAAAGATATATGGCAAAGAATGCAACATGAATATCTGAATGTTATGATTATGCATGAATATGCGTGATTTATGTTTGATGAATGCTGATAAACAGACATTGTTAACACAAACAGGCCCAGGGAACAAACGCCCGGTACTACACCACAGGAGAGAAAGCCAGGATCACCGGAGAATAAACAATTTTGACAGGATCAGGAAACAACAAGATCTCTGCAAGGGATGAATCATCATAGATAAAAATCCACCACTACAAATCTACTGGGGATTTATCCGAGGAGGAGAAGGAGAGCTGGGGATTAGCCACCAAACACTGATCCTTCCAAAAGGAATCACAACTGCTGAGGAGGAAAGAATCACTGCTCTGCTGAAGGGAAGGGAGGTGAAAACCTCAACAAGCACTTTGAATGAGGAGAAGTCATCACAAAGACTCTGCTCAACAAAATTTGCTCAAGAGAAAAAATCTGTTCGGGAGGAATCCCAATAAATACCCTGCTTAGGGGGAAAATCTCGACAGAAGCTCTGCTTGGGGAGCAACCCCAACAACAATTTGGAGAAAGAGGATACAGCCAATGCCAGGAATATAAACAAATGTCTTACCCTGTTGGAGATCATGCCACCCTTGGGAGAGCACTGTGAGTTTCTTAAGTATCCTTTCATCATTGTGAATGTTCACTTTGTTTAAAAACAATTTGTGAAAAATTTGTTTGTTTGAAACAATGATATTTTATCAATTGAAACATGCAAAACATTTGTTGAATTGAAACAAATAAGAGTGCAAATAATTGGATAAAAGCTCAAATTGATTTGATAGAATGGTAGTCTGCAAATGGCAAGACTCCATAGATCTGTACAAATTTGAAATCGGTGATATATATTGGAAGAGGGCTACATTGAACATAATGACCATTTTTCTACCAATTTGAATCCGATGTATTTGAAGCTTCAGTTGACGATGACTGAGCGAGAATCTCTGACGAAAAGACAGTTGTGAAACAGAAAGTCTTGTCAGGACGCAGTTACTTGCCAAATCCCTAATTTTTGCCTAGATTGCCCCAGGATGAGGTACTCAATCTAGTGGGATGCAAATATTCTTTTTTTTCATGTCTCTAATTTTTGCCTGGATCGCCCTTTCGGGTTTTCAATCCATCGAGACGCTCATTTTTGTCTAAGCCGCCCTTTCGGGTTTCAACTTAGCGAGCCATTCTATTTTTTTTTTTTAGGCAAAGTACTTCTTGACTGCATCTGAATTCACAGGACGAGTGAAATCCTCCCCATCCATAGTTGTAAGCATCAAAGCACCGCCTGAAAAGGCTCTCTTGACAACGTATGGACCTTCATAGTTTGGAGTCCACTTGCCCCTGGAATCGGGCGCGAAAGACAAGACTTTCTTGAGCACAAGGTCACCTTCTCGGAACACTCGAGGCTTGACCTTCTTGTCGAAAGCTTTCTTCATTCTCTGCTGATATAACTGACCATGGCACATGGCAGTTAATCGCTTTTCTTCAATTAGATTCAATTGGTCATAACGACTTTGAATCCATTCAGCATCAGTCAACTTGGTCTGAGGGCACCATTTTTTCTTTCATTTTTTTTGTTTTGATTTTATTTTTCACCCCTTTTTTTTGTTTGATTACATCTATAAGACCTCAATTTGACTGTTTGCTGATTCTTAAGATGCGGCTGAATGATCTTCTTTTCGTGCTCAAGGAGACGAGTAATCTCATCAGGAATCTCTTCAACATCATCTTCCTCTGCCTCAAATACAGGGAATTCAATATTGGGAGATGGCGTTGGATCATTATGTTCAATGGGTTTAGAAATCAACCTGCATAATGATTTTGGATAATGAAAAGCTTTAGAATTTAAACAAGCAAACCATTATGCAGATGAAAAAGATTGCTTTTATTCTTGTTTAGGGTTTTTTGTGATCACCAATTTCATGCAAAAAGCAAAAAGTGAAAACAATTGGAAAAACAAATGTTTAACATGAATTTATTGAATGAAAATATCATTGTATTAATGTTGCCAACAATGTCATCACTTCTCCTTTTGGCATGGGATGAGGGTTTTTAAACAAAGCAAACATATTACGCTGATTTATGAATGACCGTAGGAACATCCACAGCGACCCAATTGTGGCAGACCCCACCAGGGATGACAAAATTGTCAGAGTCCTCTGCGTCCTCTTCCAAGATAGCAACAACTTCCTTAATCTGGTCGGCGTGGATGAATCCTCCACTCTTGAACGGCCCTTTCTCATTGAAGACCCCAAAAGAATAGACAATGCCATCCCGGGACTTATTGTCTTCAAGCTCAATCATCTTTCCTAAACCAACAGTTGCACCACACTCGATGGCCAACTTCGCATCTCTATAAGAAGCAAATGAAGGAGTTCTCTTCTCAACAGGCTCAGCGGAAACCTGGAGCAAAATGTGCACTGGCAACAGGCACTGTCGACGAGACAATCTTAGATATAACTGTCCTCTGGGGAGGAGTTGAAGGCGTCGGAGAAGACTGATTCTGAGCAGCCAGGAAAGATTCCATCAAAGCACTCAGTCTAGCAACGTCTTCCTTGAGCTCACGGTTCTCTTGCTCGAAATGATCCATCAATCTTGCAGAGTTGGCTCTTGTGTAGTACCGATGAGTCAGCTTGTCTTCAAAATAAATGAAGAGCACAAAATTAGGCCACAGACAAGAAGACCGGTACAAACACCTGCTTATGCACATGATGCATGCAATGCTCGTGCATATGATTTGTTTTTATATTTCAAAGGAACTTTAGGGTTCTATTTGCAAATTTTGAAATATTAAACATTTTGAATTCAATGGAAATATCTCATCAAATATCATTCAAGACAAAGAAGTACAACATTGTCAATCATATTACAAGAGAAAAGGAAAATAAACACCCTATGGATCCCTAGAAGCTCGAGACGCAGGAAGACGAGATGCACGAAGCCTCTTCACCTCTCTCTCGTAGGCTGCTTCCATATCTGCTTTCTCTTTAGCGAGTCGATCATACTTCCTTTTCCAGAATTTGGAAGACTGAGGAAGTAGAGAAGTCCAGGCATCATCAGGATCATCAATGACCTGATGCTCGAGGAACTCAATCAGAGCATCCTTCTCCTTGATCTGCTGAAGCAACTCTTCCTTTTCACGGATCTAAGCACGTGATAGGTTTTCGTCTCTCAACTCCTCTACTCCTTGATTAGGGAGGGTTGAAGGCCCAACCATAATCATAGGTGTAGGTCTTGGATAGTCGTAAGGCATGAGATACTCAGATGCTCTCTTCCTTACCCAAGCAGTATACGGCTCCAAAGCAATGCAGTTCTTCGGACCTAGCTCATTCCTACCCTTCTTGTGGATCTTGCGCCAAGCGCGAACCATCCTGGCTTTCAGGCCTTGGGGATCTTTACCCTCCTGAAAGAACACACTTTCTAACATAATGTTATTAGGTTTATCCTTTAGGGGGAACCCAAGCTGACGACGTGCTAACACAAGGTTGTAGTTAATTCCACCATATGTACCAAGAAGAGGCACATTGGAGAATTCACCACAAGAGTCAATAATCTGAACTCCATCATACACACGATCATACCAAGATATATCATCATTAGTGAGGGACATAAGTCTCGTAGACCACCGTAGACATCCCTTGCTCTCCTTGAAAGCGACCGTCTGAGGTAAGTGAGAAATAAACCACTTATACAACAGAGGCAAACAACACACAATAGTGCCACCACCCTTTGCATTCCTCAGATGCAAAGAGAAATAGGTATCACCCAACAGAGTCAGAACGGGATTAAGAACAGAGAAGATCCTAATAGCGTTCACATCCACAAATTTGTCGATGTTGGGGAACAATACCAACCCATAGATGATAAGTACAAATATGGCCTCAAAGGCATCCTCACTCATGGCCTTCCCATACATGGTAGCTTGAGCGATGAGGAACTCAGAAGGGAGACCTTGAATTCCACCTTTGGTAGTCATATGAGCTTCAATCAGGGATTCATCTATGTGCAACAAGTCTGCTATCTCTCGAGAAGTAGGAATACTCTCCAAGCCACTGAACGACACCTGATCCAGAATAGGTATACCCACAAGATAGGCATACTCCTCAAGCGTAGGCAGAAGCTGAAAATCCGGAAAAGAGAAGCAATGATACAGAGGATCATAGAACTGCACCAAAGTACCCATCAACCCTTCATCAACCTGAGTAGTCAGAAGAGGAAGAAGCTTCCCGAAACGAGCTTTGAAACCCAAAGGATCTAGTACATAGGATGTCAGATTCCTTAAATCTTTCAGATCGGGTTGTCGGAAGCTGTACTTCTTTGTATGCCTTTTTTGTCTTTCCATGTCTGAAAATTTTGCAAATAAACCCCTTAAGTTCCTTGAAATTTTTCTCATTTTTTGATGACATGAATGCAAATGGGTGCATGAATGCATGAATGCAACAATCACACTCAAGGATCAAGCAAAGCACACCAGACAAAGGTCATGGGATGGCTCATATTATCCTTAATATCAATCATCCATTTTGGTGGATTATGGTTTACACCTTATCGACACCCAAGTTCCATTGATATTAACGATATATGAACAGCTCAACCATCCTTAATATCAATAATCCATTTTGGTGGATTATGGTTTTCACCTTATCGACACCCAAGTTCCATTGATATTAAGGATACTTGAACGGATCAACCATGAATCACGGGTTTGTTGTGAGTCACGAGCATGGAGTCTCGGTTAAGAACCACCCAAAGGGAGTGTACTAGGGTTTAAACCTGCCAAGCATGTTCTACAAGAGGTTCCCATAGTCATCATCCCATCTTTTGGATATTATCGGAGAAACGAATACTCGTATTCCAACAATATTCTCAAGAGAGACTCTTATGAGTGTAGTATCGCGTAACAATCGCATCAAATCTTACATTTGAACGACCTCCGCACTACATCCTAAAAATAGGCCAAGATGAGTTTGGTAAACTAAGGTCCTTGGCTTCTATGGTCTATATTGAAAGAATAATGTCTAACCACAACTTACTTGTGTGACATTATTGATCCAACATGACCTCTACCAAGTGAATGGACTCGCAAGTCAACTTGCTAAGGAATAACTCCACACAAGTCGACAAGACTATGCCATTCTCCTATCATAAGTGCACTCGAGTTCGGGTATAGAAATCATCTCACAGAGATCACCAAACATGCAAGCAATTGATATATCAAGCAATTCAATCATTACAATCAATACATTAATCCCAAATTGCACAAAAATATGTCATAAACAAATATGATACAACAAGTGTGAAAAGTTGGCAAAACCCACCAGGGAGAACTTTCTTCCCCAGCAGACTCGCCACTTTTCTGTAGCGGTGTATTCGTCACCATCAGAGATATTGACTAAATCCGAGGTAAATCATACAAAGTCGAGTCGCCACCGCACTTCTATTTATCCAAAGGAATGGTTAGAAAGCGTACAAAAACCTAAGAAGTTTTACAAAGAAAACTAATAAAAGAAACAGAGATCTGGGTAAGGGGGTTGGTTATGTCATGGGAAGGTGTTAGGCACCCACAACATCCTAGGTACTCCTAGGGAGCCCTTTTCACAACTTGTTGTAAAATTATTTGTTTATGAAATTTTTATTGTGCAAACATGATTGAAGAGATGAGAAAAGAATGTACAAGTTATTTACATTTTTGTGTTTGGATGGATGAATCCATTGCCTACGTACCTTCTCATGAAAGATAAGGATAAAAACCCCGTAGTTCGGGTAAAAGATTTCTAAAAATGAGTGGATTGATTGGTCCAAAAGCCTTAAGGTCTTTTGTTATCAAAGGGAGAAAACTCGACCTGAAAAACCACAAGTCCACCACGTGAGAATAGCTTCGACATGCTAAAGGTTATGAAAAGATTTGATTTGAGAAATGGTTGTTAAACCACAAAAGAGATTTGAGTGGGTTGAATTAACCAATTAGAAGTATGTGCAAAAATGGTCAAAGTTAATTAAAGGTTCAATTCACAATGAGTGTTATGAAAAGAAAGTTTGAAAATCAAAAGCCTAAGGCTTATGTTTTTAATGTTGAAAACAAGTCAAAATGTTTGCACAAAAGTTTTCTGGTTTTGGATTAAGGATGAAAAGTTCAAGGCTAAGCATGCAAGAGGTGGGTGATAAGGAACAAAGCCACAAACATGGTTGCTTTCTCAAGATCATAGAAATGATCCAAGTAAGTTCCTTTGGAATAGTCAAGCACAAGGGCAAATGACAGATAAAGCATATATCAGAGAGAGCACAAGCAAGAGGAAACAAGATGTCAATAGCTGGTCTTACACTCGACTCCAAGGAAATGGAATGTCAATCAATGGTCTTACATCCAACTCCTAACAACACAAAGGAAACAAATGCCAATAGCTGGACTTACAATTGACTCCTCAAAGGACAAGATAAATGTCACAAAGTATGAGCAATGATCATGGTAATGATATACAAGTAATGCTCAAAAAATGAAAACAAATGCACAGAGGCACACACAAACATCAATGCATAGATGAGCAAACAATCACACTCTATACACAAACAAGAGGCTTCACACAAGGGTGGGCTTTAGTCAAGGGGTCATGTCAACCTCAACAAACAAGCCAACTGTATAGGTATAAACAGAAGCTCTTAACCACTAACATTGAGAGTTAGGGTGAAGCTGATCAAACGGGAAATGAGGATTAGACCTCATGGCTCTTAACCCTGGCCTGGGTGAGCTCAAGATACTGAAAGTGTGGGGATCCAGAATGAGGAATCCTATTCCACATGACTGACTCATACAAGATTTTGGGTGTTTATTCAAAAGCATCAGCACGTAGTGCGAGCATAATGAAAGACTCAACTGAATAACAGGGGATTGATTGCAAATCCCTTCTATCTGCCAATTGCCTCTTCACTTAGGAGGTATTAACATGTAACCATGCCTCATTTAGAGGTCTTTAGCACAAAATTAAACAATCAAGAACATGGCCTCTTAAGGAGGGCTTCAGACAGGTGCCTGCCAAAAGGATGGCAGGACTTCCAGACTACATGGAGAAAAGAATGGTTACCTAGGTGGTATACCAACCACAAACCAAAGCAAAGCTCAAGCAAGAGCTAAAAGCGACTAAAGTACCTGTACAAAAGGCTAGTCAATTAGTAACTCAGACTAACAAACAGAAAATAGACAAAACCAATCAACAGTGTTACACAAAGCAAGGCACATAGTGCAAGCAACTCAAATTGTTTCATCATTTCAAATGACCTACAAAACATCAAGGGTTAGTTATCAAAGTAATTGGCATCTCAAGAAATGAGGCCAAACCAATCATTATTGCTAAACACCTGAAACATCAAACACAATTGGTGAGAACAAACCACTAGTACAAAGACTAGGGTCAAAGGCAAGTCAAATAGTCAAAACATCAATTGATCTCTTGCATAATGCACATTTAAACCATCAAGAAGATGTCCTAAAAAGGACCAAGTTCAACTCATGAAGGAAAGACATCAAATGATTCAAGTCATGTAGAGGCAAACAAAAGGTACACAATTGGATATTCACATGAGAAAAATCAAAACAAAACAGAAAAGAGTCAAATGATCATGAAATTTTTAATGCATATTTGACATGTTAAGAACAAGAATCATACCAAAAATCAAGTCCATAGGAGTTTAATTGATGCATGAATAAAATTGCACAAAAGCATGGTTCAAAATGTTACACCAAATTTCACAACATATGATCATGTACACAAAACAGTGACAACAAATGGTAAAAATGCCAAACTAATTCTCAAAAATCAAGCAACATGTTAGGATCAATCATATTAAATTTCAAGGCAATAGGAGAATCAATGAGCATTTCACAATCAATTGAATGAAGCATGGTAGATTTGAATACATGTTCAAACAAGCAAGCACATTTAAAATTCCAGAACCAATCAAATCACACAAATGACATCTAAAAATAAAAGACATCAATACAATTAAGTGAAAAAAATTTGGAAGTAATTTGGATTAACATGCTATTTTTTATGATTTTTGGAATTTGATGAAAATAAAATGAATTAATATGAATAATGCATGAGAAAATATGGAGGGAAAAAAGGAATGGTGAATCAAATTTGAAAACATGCTGGAGGTGGGATTTGAACCCAGGACATGTAGGTCACCAAAGGCGCATGAAAATAAAATTCAGAAGTGCCAAATCCAAGTATTGAACACAGGTTTATGAGGTTAAATGAGCGCTGACAAAAAATAATTCACAAAGCATGGAGCCAGGGATCGAACCATGGTACTCTGAAGTTGGAAGCACGCTTGGAAAAATAATATTCAGAAGTGTTTTGGCCAGGGATCGAACCAAAGCACTCAAGGTGCAGGGCGCGTTTTGTACAAAACGCAGCCGTTTCATTAAATGAGTTGGCAAGCCAACTCACGGTCAAGGTACATGTGGAACATGTCAAAGAAGCGTAGGTCAATCATTTTGCCATGAGGGAGCCACGCAAGCAGCCAGCTAGGAGCAAACCCTAGCGCCACACCAGACGGTGGCTGGTGGAAGTTTCCACCGTCTTCTCTGGCCAGCCAGGCGGAGAAGATCTAATTTTTTTTCCAGAAATTACAACCACGCATATCAAATGAAAGCTCTCATCATGTAGAATGCAAATATCATATTATCTAGGTCTAGATCATCATGTATTCATCAAATCGAAGCAAAACATATTTCATGCTCAAGAATTCAAATCCACATATCTCATTCAATATTCAGCCAAATTCAAAAATATTTACATCAGAATTATCAGCATCAAATGATCTATCTAATCATGGCAATTGTCGAACCTCGAAAAATGGGGATACGACTTCAAAGCGAAGCACGATCGCACGCTCACAATGATGGACTGAACAGAGTCGCCGCCGAACTTTATTTATTCCCAAAAATGGGAAAGGGAAAATATCGATAAAACCCCTAAAAGAAAGGATAAGACATGGTCATCGCAACCAATATCAGGGTTCGGGAGTCGATTACGCAAGGGGAAGGTATTAGCACCCCTCACGTCCGTTGTACTCAACGGGAACCATTAGGTTAGTTGTGTGCGTTAGTGTTAGTTGAAATATTAGGCTTTTCGAATTATTAGGTGGGAAAGAAAGAATAAAAGAAAGGAAAATGTTTTTGGATTTTTGACGAAGGACTAAACCTAAGTTTTTTATTAGTGGGCCTGACAAGATTTACAAATCCTGCTCCTACGTATCTCAAAAGAGAAATCAAGGCTTACGCAGTTCTGGGTAGAAAAATGTTTGTTTGTTGGACGATTTTAGCGAAAGCTATACTGTATTAATCAACGAAAACATTGTTTTACCGAAAACAGATGAGGAATGGACGCATACCACACATCGAACAGATTTATAAATCTACATTCGGAAAAGCGTCATTTATCTCTACTCAACAATCGTGGCCGAAACATTGTTTTGCATCACTTTAAGACAATATATTTTTCATTTATGAAAAAGGTTTTTGATTAATCGCACGACGGCGAGAAAGAGTTTGATTAGTTGGATGTATTTTGAATGATGGCGAGAACTTGGATGAGCGAGATATACATCTCGAATCCTAGTCTCAGGAGTGCGCAGTATACACCACGTTCCATTTCCATCTTATTTGCAAAAATGTTTGATAGCAATTAAGTGTTTTGAGGTTTGATTGAGAAAGGGTTTGAAGAAACCGCATTGACAATTTTTAGACGATGGCGAGAGCCAAGATAGGCGAGGCATACGTCTCGAATCTTAATCTCAGGAGTGCACGGTATACACCATGTTCCATTTCCATCTTTATTGAAAAAGTGTTAAATAAGAATTAGGTATTTTGAGTTTTGTTGTGAAAATGACTTGACCCTAGATCAAATATTGATGGACGTTTAAGAGAAATTTGAATGAGTGTTTGAGAGAAAACAAAGTGGATAAATTTGGATGATGGTGAGAGCTAGGATTGGCGAGATATACATCTCGAATCCTAGTCTCAGGAGTGCGCGGTATACACCATGTTCCACTTCCATCTTATTGAAAAGGTCTTAACTATGAATTAATATTTTTTGAGTTTTTATTAAGAAAACTGGCTTGACGTTGAATCAAGCGTTTGATGAAAGTTTGAAAGAAATGGAATAGAATAGGAGGGTGAAATGAATTGATTTGTTTATTGAGAAAATACTAGACGTTGGATCGAGTCATTATTTTTGATCTTTTTGGAAATGGTTGATTTTATTCTTGTGTTAGCATCTAACTAAACAGTCAAACAAATAAAGAGATAAAACAGTACAAAATTATTACACATCGGGGGAGTGGGGTACATTTTGTCAAATGGGGATTCAAAATCATGAAATAATTAAATCGGGCCCAAACAACAAATAATGCAATGTATGAGTGTAAGTGCAAGAGAACCGGCTCATTGTAAGAAAGCCCAAGAGTAAGCTATGTGAGGTTGATGGCGATGCTTAAAAGCAATCGACTTACAAGGGTATGGAAATGGGTATTAATAACCTAAAGTTAAAATAAATTGCAAGGTACTATATAGAAAAAGAAATAAAATAAAATAATAGACATAACAAATATAAACACAAAAAATTGACTATCCCCAAGTATCAAACCCACTCCACTAAAGACCATGAAACTGCCCTCTCTCCACTAGACCATTTATGATTAGTTATTATTTTAATGCTAATTCGGATAAGTAAATCAAAATAGATTAAAAATTAGAATTAAAAATAAAAACTAAGATAAAAAAAAGTCTGTTGGACTACCAAGAAAAAAGAAGAAATTAAACCCAGCCGCTTGGCTGTTGGGTTCTAGAGGCTAATGGATTGGGAATCAAAAAGCAATTAAATACTATACACCATTTAATAATAATAATAAAAAGCAGAGGAATACTAAACGTATTAGATTCTTAAATGGTTTTCTAATATCTTAAAGGTTTGTTTTGCTTAAAATAAATAAAAGAAAAACAAAAACGGGAGCAACAGTAATAGATTTTGTCACTCCCTCTCTCAACAACTTCTGTTTCTTTCAAGCGCTCCCTCAATCTCGCTCTCAACCTGTCCCTCAATCGCTCTTACGCTCACTCAAACGTTCATCCGTCTCTCACAATCGCTCACCGCTCTCAATCGCACACGATACTACCCAAGAAATACACGAATCTACGGTTTTAAAAGAGAGTCGAGTGAAAATCTCACCTTCGACGGTGACAACGGCTCAGGTGATGCTTAAATCCTCTTCCTTCACCTCTCCAAAT
This sequence comes from Lathyrus oleraceus, assembly GCF_024323335.1. Taxonomy (NCBI): domain Eukaryota; kingdom Viridiplantae; phylum Streptophyta; class Magnoliopsida; order Fabales; family Fabaceae; genus Lathyrus; species Lathyrus oleraceus. The sequence goes on from NC_066585.1 coordinate 548,187,093, forward strand.
ACCGGTTTCTTTTTGATTTGGGGATTAGGGTTCTTGGTGGAGTTTTGTCCGCCTCTCAATTTTTTCCTCTTTTTCTTCTCTGATTCTCATCTTCCCTTTTTATATCTTGCAGATTAGGGTTTCAATTTGGTCTTTGGTGATCCAAGAAGTATCTCTGCGAAGTCCTTTCGGTGCTCAGAATTTGGATCGGTCTCTTTGATGCTTGGACTTGGAAACGGTAATCTGAGCCTGTGCTTTTCCTTTGAATTTTTGTCTCCATTCCATTTTGGGATTATTTCTTGAATTTTAACGCTTTGCTGATTTAATTTGTTTTTACTACAGTGAAACTTTGGAGTAAAAGCTTCTTCATTCAATGACTGTTATGGTTTTTCGTTATGCAGGTCTTGGAAGGCAACTTTAGGACCTTGATGAATGTTATTCCCACATAACTCGGACAAAATGCCAGCCGAAACCAGTCGCTTCTTCGAATTTGGGCGCTTTGCAAGCACCAAAGAGGACTCCAAGAAGAGCAATTTTCGGTTGATTTCACACAAGGGGCCAGGTAGAGAATCCATCATTTGCTGCACAAAATCTCTCTGTTGTATGTCTTTCTCACTGTCTAATGCTTGATATAATGTTTCGCTTGACTGGTCTTTTGTTGTCGTTGCCAAGTTGTTTTCTTCCTTTCCTGTGTGAGTTCTTTCTGAAATTTGTTTATCTCTGCCTCCACATGATATGCTAATATTTTCTTGGTCTCCATCTTGTCAGCAGCATCAAAGTTTTACCACTCTACATCAAAGTCCTGTTATCAAGTTGCATCAAAGCTCAATTCGCTAAATCAGACACATACACCAGGGGTTCCGAAACAACAAATAACTTCTATGATTCAAATCATGTTTATTGTTATGGACACTTCAAACCTTGCCGCATTGGACAATGGACGGGTGTAACACATCAAAATTTGCCCTCCTCTCTTGGGACTAGCTTAGCATATTGCATTTCATATTTAGGACATTAGTCATTGCATATTGCATATCATATGAGAATAAATAAGTCATCCTCTAAAGGTCTTTTTCAGAAGATAGAGAGGTTAAGAGATGCAAGCCTGAGGGTCTCATGAATTGATCACTAGCCATCTGAGGGTTTGTGCTTCAGTTAGGGTTTCTTGGTCCTTCAAGGAGTTTGAGCATTATCTTATTGGCAAAGGTACATCATCATCATCAAGGATATGTCATCCTCAAGGAGATGAGGTCTTTATTGAGATGGAGATCCTCATATGATTTTATTGAGCTTGTATAAGCTAGGGGTTCATTGTGGAGCCATTTCATCAAGTGGTTGAGGCTCAAAGTCATCTGAGCATGTTCAGGTCATCTGAGAACTAGAAAGTCAACAGAAAGTCAACTGAGGGCTAGGAGGTGGAGAAATGAGTTTCAACATCTCATTCATATTCAAAATAGGCTTATTAATCATGTCAAATGCCTATCTTGAAGAATTTTAGGCCATATCAAAACTTTCCAAAAATGGAAAGTGACCTATAATTGAAAGTTTCCCAAAATGGAAAGTTTTTTATTCAAATTCAACTTGATCTTGCATCATCAAAGAAGCTTCAAATGAATTTTTGTCCAACATGAAAGTTGAAGATCTCTCTCTCCCATTTCCAAAAAGTCTAAGATTATGAATTTATGATGAATGGTTGAGGAGATATGGTCCATTCATTGCCAAGTGTACATGGAACTTCAAAAGGCCATAACTTTTGATTCATAACTCCAAATTTGGTGGCTCTTTTTGCAAAATGCTTCTCATGACATGTAGTCTCCAAAGCATCTATCACATTGCATGAAATTTGAACATATGATCATTTGCTTATTCATGAAGATTTTGGAGGGAAAATCATAAATTTGAAATTGGTGCATCATGGGGACAAATGACCATTGCTAACATGTGCATGGGAAGATTTTGAGTGAAAATGAGCTCCCATATGGCACTGTTCACGCATGCATTAGCCATGCACCACCAAATTTCCAATTTTTGCCATGCACCCTTATTTTGCTTAATCTCTAATTAACTTTGATTAATTTTAATTAAAATGAGATTAGGACATGGTATATATAGATAATTGTAACAGAATTTGGGGAGGTTAATCACAATTCACCATTTCTAGATCTAAGAATTTTTTCCCTCCAAAATTTTCTTTCAATCTTAATTCAAATTTTTCTCACATAAACCTTGAGTTTTCTTCCATATTCTTGTTCTTTGGTGTGGATTTAGAATAAATCAAGCATTGGATCTTCAAGTTTGGACCAGAATTGTGCATGTGAAGCTCAAGAACATAACCATGGCATTTGAGATTTAAGCAAGATCTACACGTTTCCAAGCCTCAATTTCATCATCAAACTTCATAACAAGTGATTTGGAGTGGTTTGCATGCTTGCTTGGCCTTGGATCTGCAGAATTCGCCAACTGTTCTTCAAGAGGTCACATTTTTTATCCTCTTAATTCTCTATTTTATGTACATAATCTTGTAGATCTTGTTGTGGTGAGAATTCTAATATAAATTTTGTGGAATTTGGATGAAAATTGAGTGAGATATGATGATTTCAAGTTTAGATCTAGAAACTTCTTTGCTTCGATTCAGAAAATCCATGGAGATTTAGGCTTAGATAATATTATATTTGAATTCTACATTGAAAGAGCTTTCCAACGATATATAATTTGTAAAATTCTGAGAAAATCTGGAAATTCTGGAAAAAGCTTGCATGAACATTCATGGTGTTCATCTTCATCTTCATGAAGAAGATGGAGATCTTCATTAGCGTCCACCTTGCGTCGGTTAATTTACGTTGCTAGCATGAGGCTAGGGTTCGCTGCAAAACGGCAGCGTATTGGCCTGGCGCGTTTCTTTCAAATTCGGACCAAGTTCGAATCCTGGTGGCAACACTAATTCAAAATAATTCCTCATGAGCCTTTCCCCTCCAATTTCCATATGCTTTGCTCATTTTCATTTCATTTTTTATTTGCTAACTTCTAAATATCATAACATGTTCCTTAGAATGTCTAGAATTTTATGGTGCAAAATTCTGAAGTTGTGCATGGCTGGATTTTGGATTGTGCTATAGTATGTGATCATGTGTGCATTTGTGACCTTGCCTTGCTCTTTCTATTGTGAAATGCTTGATTTTAATCCAATTGCCATGAAATTTTGCATGATGATTCTGGATATATTGAGGGATGTTTTAGGTTTGGTTTGGTATTTTTCTCATTTACCATTTCTGTTTTATGCACATGTTTGCATGGTGGGACAATTTGTGTCACACAATTTGATGATCAACTTGTGCAATTTAATTTCCATATCAAATGACCTCTAATGCTTCTGATTTTTTGTATGATGGATGTTGTGGATGTGTTTAATGCTCATGAATTTTTCCAGAATTATTTGAATCATTTCTGTTTTGATTGGGAATTTTCATTCTTAATGTCCAAATGTATGCCTTGAATTGGTCTTTGACTTCTCTTGATTATTACATAAACTTGCATGATGATTTTGGTTTGGTCCTTTTTAGGACTTGTTCTTGATTGATTAAACATTCTTTGTGTTGAATATCAAGTTCTGTTTTGGATTTTTTTTTCACCTTTGACCCTTGGCTTTGACCTAGTGGTTTGTCACTTACATTTGAGTTGTGAATTTCAGGTTCAAGTTTGCATCTCCATGATTGATGTTGCTACTTCATTTGAGCTTGATCATTTGTTGTTGTTGGCTAAAATTTGCTGTTTTGTAGGCTTTGAGGATGGTTCACTTGTGTTTATGGCTTATGTGTTGCATATTGGGTTGTCTGTTTGATATTGATTGTTGATTGTTTGTCTGGATTCTATACTGATTGGTTTAGCTGTTTCCACAGGTATCTAAGTTGCTTTCAGTTCATTTGAACTTTGCTTTGCTTGCTTGTGGTTGGCATACCACTTAGGTATAATCCCTTAATCTTCATGTATTCTGGAAGACCTGTCATGTTACTTTGGCAGGCACCTGTCTGAAGCCCTCCTTAAGAGGCAATGTTTGTGGTTGTTTAATTTTGTGCGAAGCAGGTTAAGTCCTCTTAAGAGGCAATTGGCAGATAAAAGGGATGTGAAATCTATCCCATGCTATTCAGTTGTGTCATTCACTTTGCTCACACCATGTGTTGATGCAATTTGAATAAGAACCCAAGATCTTGTTGTGTCAGTCATGTGGAGAAGAGTTCCTACATTCTGAACTCCCACACTTTCTATTTGATTCAAGCTCTCCCAGGTCAGGGATAAGAGCTATGAGGCATAACCCTCATCTCCATTTCATCTGCTTCACCCTAACTCTCAATGTTAGGGTTAAGAGCTAAAAACACCCCATTCCAATTGGCTTGTTTCTACAACCTAGCCTTGTATGAGCCACTTGTTTGCATATAGTGTGTGATACCTGTTCACCTGTTTGCTTACTTGTTGTGTTGTTGACTTGCTGCCTGTGCGAGTTAGGATCTGTTAGAAACCTCAACCTAGGACTATTGTGGATTGCATGACAACTATTAGGCTCGAGTCAGTCTCCCTTTTAGTTTGTTGTTCCCAGGTCTCTGGTTATGAGAAAGTTTCTCCCCTGTTAAGGGGAACTACGTTGCCCTGATCCTCATACCAGATGAGGTACGTAGGCAGGAGATCGTGCGAGATCTCTCCGGGCACCCTTTTTCTTTCTTGTGTGTGTTTGCTTGATAATTATTAGGCTCGAGTTCCAGACTCCCTATTAGCTTGTCTGTTTGATAACCTCTTGTGTGTGAGTGTGGAGTCTGACGTAAGTCCAGCGATTGGCAGTCGGTTTCCTATTTGTGTTTGTGTGCTTAGAGTCTGATGTAAGTCCAGCGATTGGCATTCGGTTTCCTCGTTCGGGTTTGTTGCTTGGAGTCGGACGTAAGACCAGCCATTGGCAGTCTGTTTCCATTTGTGTTTTGCTTTGACGTCTCAGCGTCTGTGCGTGTGTTTTGTTTCGGCGTGCGTTAGCCGAACTACGGTAGCTCTGATTCTCAATTCAGATGAGATACGTAGGCATAAGATGCGATATCCTAGCGAGCCCGTTGCCCATTTCCCCCGAACTACGTCGACTCTGATGTTTGTTTCTGACAAACTACGTAGGCCCAGGATGCGACATCCTGCCGAGTCACCTTCCTCCGTCTTCTTCCGCCTGTGTATTTCAGCGTGTGTGCATTCTTTGAGCAGTTATTTAGCAACCTTATCCTATTCTTTTTGAGCGTGGATCCCATCGAGTACGACGGACGTGGGGGGTGCTAATACCTTCCCCTTGCGTAACCGACTCCCGATCCTTGTAATCTCCGGTCGTAAGACCATTTCCTTTCCAGGTTTACTTCGAGCGTTTCCTTTCCCTCCCTTGGGATAAATAACGCACGGTGGCGGCTCTATTTGTTTTGTTTTTCCCGCCGGTTATTTTTAGCGGATGCGACAACGGGTTCTTCCCAATTTCATTGGAAAGAAAGTAAGAACAGGGGTTCAGGTGAATCAACCTGATGGAGCGGTGATCACAAGAACACCCTCTAATGATTCTCAGATAACCGTGAAAGGGTTATCATCATAAGTTCCTGTCTTTGAATTATGTTGAGGTCATTGGCATTGTCGAGAATAGCAACACTATCCGTGCTGTGATATTTACAGACCTTGGTATCACATTTGGTGCCAACTCTTATGACCAATCATACCAACTTGCAAATGGCGAATTCATAAGTCTGTTTCTTTAAAGATCTTGAAGATTGCTCCGTCAGTTACTGGATGGTTTTGAGTTGCAGATTTTTTTTGCCAAAGAATCCGCATATTGTTTTCAAGCATTTTAGGATAGGAACTAATATAATGTATGTGTTTATTCCCTGAGGATCCAGACATGTGTTGTGTTTGAACTGAGCTGTTATTGCAGGGCTGCAGTGGCATTTAAGGGGTCGACAGTATTGCGATTGTGAATTGGCAGGATTAAATGGAAGAAAATGTACTTCTTGTACACCAGTGCGTGCCTCCTTTGGATCATCCCGCGTCCCAATTATGGGGGGTGTGTATTTGTTGGTGAAAAATATCACAGTTAGATTATGAGGTATGCTTCACAATTGATTATTTGCAATAGACTTCTATCATTTATCATGGATGGTAACTGTCCTTGTGTTGCAGGTTTGAGGTTTACCGTAAGGCTTGACGACAAATTGGTCTAGGGACATCCAAGGCATAGAACAATGGTAAAATTATTGGTACTTACTCATCTCTCATGCGTACTGATGAACTTGGTGAAGTATGTCTAACTGTGGTAGTTAATGTTATGCAACATGGAGACCAAAGCACCTCTGGTTTGCTTCAATGACAATCATACCAGCAAAATCAGCACTTGTTTTTCGCCACAGCATGCACGATGTCACCAGCAATGCCTTTAGCTTCAAACAGACTGTGTAGAGGTGTGCCGAATGGAGCAGCCCGTATGTTTGCAGGTTGTAGTTTTGCAACTTTGTTGGCGGTGTTGGGAGGACAGTCCAAGCCAAGAGCATACACTCCAATGGACAAAGAAGGTAGCCTACAAAATCTGTCAAGAAGGAGCCTGAGATCCAGTTGGCTTCTAGCAAGAAGAGGGTTTAAACTCCACCAAGTGGCACTTTGTATTGAACTCGGTTTAGTTTAAGAGAACAATTTTGTTGCCATGCCTTACTTTCTTCCATTATTGGTTGTATGAAGTATTTGTAGGATAAAGCTTTCAAACTGTTAAGGTTTATACTGTTTTGAATTATTGAGTCAATTTTGAAACTTTGGTCTTTATCCAGCAATTCATGACAGCGTCACGTATTCACCAACTAAGTTTTTGATATGTTTGTTTCAAATAGCATACAGCAACGCCAGTGCTATGAAGTGTGTCATGACAATGATTTAACTACAGACATTGTGTGATGTCTGTTTTATAAACTATTTTTTTTAGTGGCTCATGGTGAAAAAACCTACTTACTAGCAATGATAGAGTGGAGCAAAGATCTAGAGTTAAAACTTGTTGTCTCTATCCTTCATGTTAAAATGGAATAGTTGATTCATCCAACTCTTTAAATCAGGATAATTAAAAAATGAAAAAAATTCAGGACCAAAATCGGGGTATGACAGTTGCCCCTATTTAAGCGTCTTCAACTAGAGAATATGAAGCAGGACGCTCTTCATATGATCTCAGTGGGAGATGGTTAAATACTAAGAGGACCCGAATTTTGATCCTGAATCCTTATGACATGATATGATATGATATGCATGGATGCATGATTCTTTTTTTTGTAATTTTTATCTGCTAGGGATATGGTGGACCCTTGATAGGAGATGTTATTAGACAGACCAACCTGTGGGGAATGCGGATGGTCCACAGGGAGACAGACAAATGGTAAAAACAAATCCTGGGGAAGACAAATCCTGCTGGAGAATCAGACACACACTGGGGAGTAATCGAAGTGAAAGTTGATAAATAACATTCAGAGTACAAGAGATTTCGGTAGTAAGTTCACATATGACTTACTAGACCCGAATAAGAAAGAAAATGTCACAACAGGTTCAGATATGACCTGGCAATACTGGAATAAAACACAACAAACAGGTTCATATATGACCTGACAATGCTGGGGGAATATCAAGAAGTTCTGACAGCAGGTTCAGATATGACCTAACAAACTCAGAAAAAATCAAGAAGAGTGTATCAACAGGTTCATATATGACCTGGTAATACTAGGATAAAACACAACAACAGGTTCATATATGACCTGACAACACTGAAACATTCATAGAGAAAGACTCTTCAGAACAGATTCATATATGACCTGACACTGGAATAAAGCTCAACAATAGATTCATATATGACCTGACAATGGATTAAAGCTCAACAACAGGTTCATATATGACCTGACAATGGATTAAAGTTCAATAACAGGTTCATATATGACCTGACTAGCACTGAACAAACAGGTTCATATATGACCTGACAATGGAATAAAGTTCAATAACAGGTTCATATATGACCTGAATAGCACTGAACAACAGGTTCATATATGACCTGATGGTGGAATAAAAGCTCAACAATAGGTTCATATATGACCTGAATAGTATTGAACAACAGGTTCATATATGACCTAAGAATGGAATAAAGTTCAACAACAGGTGGACATATGACCTGAATGGCTTGAACAACAGGTTCATATATGACCTGATAATGGAATAAAGTTCAACAACAGGTTCACATATGACCTGAATGGCTTGAACAACAGGTTCATATATGACATGATAATGGAATAAAGTTCAACAACAGGTTCACATATGATCTGAATGGCTTGAACAACAGGTTCATATATGACCTGATAATGGAATCAAGTTCGATAACAATTGGACTTGAAAAATGACTGCGAAAACCGGATGTTGGTTCAAGGATACCACAAACAAACTGGAATTAGAGGTCAAAAGACAAAGGATCAACAATAAGACCTAGGTCAATGCATAATGAGCATGATGTACATTTCGGCTATGCATGATTTGAATGCATGATATATGAATGATCATGATTATGGGAATGCTGACACTTGGCAGACTGGGAGTTTGTAGGGACTGTTTACAGAGATTCTGATTCCTCAACACCAATAATTCATACCCGTACAGTTAACAGGCGCGTCCAGAGGAGAATCTATCATGATTGACAGTTATAAATAACCAAAGTTCCATTCTTCTGGAGGATTAATGAGTTATATTCCATGGGGACTTTTGTTGGTGATCTAGGAATATTTATGCAACCTTGAGGCTTTCGGGGAAACAAATGATTTTCCTTTGATTTTCACATATATCAAAGTAATTTTGTTTTTTCACTAAATTTCAAATTCTTTTTCAAGTTTCAAAATTTCATTATTAACAAATAAATGACATTTTGCATAACAAAGAAAAGCGTAGATGAACACAACTAACAATGATTGGGAAAACTTATATTTTATTCAAGAATGGTAGCACACAAATGGCGTAGCTCCATAGAGTGTTACAAATTTTGGAAAATGGCAATAAGGAAAGGTTTACGTTGAATTCAGTGACCACTAACATCCTTAATAGATATGATTCCCCCAAAACCTTGCTCCTAAGGGGAGTGACTGGATTAATCTTCCACCTCTAATTCTTCGGTGTTAATCAGTAACAACTGATGCAGTTTATGCCTTGTGCCCCTAACTTTTGCCTGGATCGCCCTTTCGGGTTTTCAATCCACCGGGACGCTCCTTTTTGCCTAAGTCGCCTTTTCAAGTTTTCAACTTAGCGAGCTACCATTTTTATTCATCCCTAACTTTTGCCTGGACCGCCCTTTCGGGTTTTCAGTCCACCGGGATACCCTTTTTTGCCTAAATCGCCCTTTCAGGTTTTCGATTTAGCGGGTCTTTATTAGGCATAGTATTTTTTAACTGCATCAGAGTTCACGGGGTGTGAGAGCTCTTCATCATCCATAGTTGTGAGAATCAAGGCACCTCCGGAGAAGGCTTTCTTCACAACATATGGGCCTTCATAATTGGGAGTCCACTTCCCACGCGAGTCCTTGTGTATTGGCAAGATCTTCTTAAGCACGAGGTCTCCTTCTCTGAATTCTCGAACACGTACTTTCTTGTCAAAAGCCCTTTTAAGCCGTTTCTGGTATAATTGTCCATGGCACAAAGAAGTCATTCGCTTCTCATCTATGAGGTTTAACTGATCAAATCTATTTTGAATCCACTCAGCCTCTTCTAGCTTGGTCTCCATCAGGATTCTCATTGAAGGTATCTCTACTTCAATTGGGAGAACTGCTTCCATCCCATATACCAAAGAGAACGGGGTTGCCCCTGTTGAAGTGCGGACGAAAGTCCGGTATCCATGCAGTGCAAAGGGTAGCATTTCGTGCCAATCCTTATAGGTTTCCACCATTTTTTGTAGGATTTTCTTGATGTTTTTATTAGCGGCTTCAACAGCGCCATTCATCTTTGGACGATATGGTGAAGAGTTATGGTGCTCAATCCTGAAGCTCTCGCATAATTCCTTCATGGTCTTATTGTTCAGATTCGTCCCATTATCTGTGATGATCCGGCTTGGAATTCCATAACGGAAAATGATCTCTTTCTTGAGAAACCGTGCAACCACTTGCTTTGTCACATTAGCGTAAGAGGCGGCTTCTACCCATTTGGTAAAGTAATCAATGGCAACCAGGATGAAGCGGTGACCATTGGAAGCTTTAGGCTCGATGGCGCCAATCATGTCGATGCCCCACATTGAGAAAGGCCAAGGTGACATCAAAATATTTAGCAGGGTCGGAGGCACATGTACCTTGTCAGCATAGATTTGGCATTTATGACATTTTCTAGCATAATTGAAGCAATCGGATTCCATGGTCAACCAGTAATAACCAGCTCTCAAAATCTTCTTGGCCATGGCATGCCCATTGGCATGAGTCCCAAAGGATCCTTCATGAATCTCCTTGATCAACAGGTTCGCTTCACGTCCATCCACACATCTGAGCAGAATCATGTCGTGGTTCCTCTTGTATAACACATCATTGCTTAAGAAGAATTTGGATGCTAATTTCCTCAATGTTTTCTTGTCAAGGATTGTTGCATCTGTTGGATATTCTTGATTTTGCAAAAAGCACTTGATGTCGTGAAACCAGGGTTTACCATCGTCTTCGTCTTCAACCGACTGGCAGTAGGCAGGCTCAACTTTCCGCTCGATCTGAATGAGAGGTGCTTCATTATGGAATCTGACTTGGTACATTGAAGCCAACATAGCCAAAGCATCAGCAATTTGATTCTCAGTTCTCGGGATATGACGGAAAGTGATTTTGTCAAAGCATTTTATTAATTCCATGACATAGGCACGGTATGGGATCAACTTGGTATCACGAGTTTCCCATTCGCCCTTGACTTGGTATATCACCAAGGCTGAGTCTCCACATACTTCGAGAATTTTGATTCAGAGATCAATTGCTGCTTCGATGCCTAGGATGCACGCCTCATATTCTGCTATATTATTTGTGCAATCAAAACACAACCTTGTTGTGAGAGGAGTGTATCCACCATATGGATTCAATAGGATAACTCCTACGCCATGCCCCATGTAATTGGAGGAACCATCGAACATGAGCTTCCACCGAGATCCGAGTTCAGGTCCTTCATCAAGTCCTGGGATTTCACAATCTTTTACTACCATAATGTCTTCATCAGGGAAGTCAAACTTCAACGACTGGTACTCTTCAACGGGTTGGCTTTCCAGGTAATCAGACAACACACTTCCTTTAATGGCTTTCTGAGATACACATTGGATGTCATACTCAAATAGTAACATCTGCCAACGGGCGAGTCTTCCAGTTAAAGCAGGCTTTTCAAAGATATACTTTATTGGATCCATTTTTGAGATCAACAAAGTAGTGTGGCAAATCATGTATTGTCTTAGACGACGAGCGGCCCATGCTAAAGCACAACAAGTTTTCTCCAAGAGTGAGTATCGGGTTTCACAATCAGTAAATCTCTTACTTAGATAATAGATGGCATGCTCCTTTCGACCGGTTTCGTCATGTTGTCCCAACACACATCCCATTGACTTTTCAAGCACAGTTAAGTACATAAAGAGTGGTTTCCCCTGAACAGGTGGAATTAGAATAGGGGGCTCTTGTAGGTATTGTCTGATCTTCTCAAAAGCCATTTGGCAGTCAGAATTCCATTCAACTGCTTGATCTTTTCTGAGCAACTTGAATATAGGTTCACACGTAGCAGTCATATGAGATATAAACCTAGAGATGTAGTTCAAACGTCCCAGGAATCCTCTAACTTCTTTCTCTGTGCGTGGGGCAGGCATTTCTTGTATTTCCCTAACCTTGTCTGGATCTACCTCAATTCCTCGTTGACTGACAATGAAACCAAGCAACTTTCCGGATCGGACACCGAAGGTGCATTTAGCAGGATTCAGCCGTAGTCGGAATTTCCGAAGACGCTCGAATAGCTTTTGCAAGTGGTCTATATGATCCTCTTCACTCTGGGATTTTTCAATCATATCATCCACATAAACCTCAATTTCCTTATACATCATATCATGGAAAAGGGTGACCATTGCTCTTTGGTAAGTTGCCCCAATATTTTTGAGACCGAATGGCATTACTTTGTAGCAAAATGTTCCCCAGGGGGTGATGAGTGTGGTCTTTTCCATGTCTTCTGGATCCATCTTAATTTGATTGTAACCCGAGAATCCGTCCATAAAGGAGAAGACTGCGAACTTAGCAGTGTTGTCTACCAGAGTGTTAATATGTGGCAGGGGGAAATCGTCCTTCGGACTAGCTTTGTTTAAATCCCTATAATCAACACACATCCTGACTTTGCCATCCTTTTTGGGTACAGGTACTATGTTAGTTACCCATTGAGGGTACTTTGCAACTGCTAGAAAACCGGCATCAAACTGACGTTTCACCTCGTCACAAATCTTTAGAGCCATGTCGGGTCTTGCTCTTCGGAGCTTCTGCTTCACTGGCGGATAATCTGGCTGTAGTGGTAGCTTGTGGACCATAATATCAGTATCTAAACCTGGCATATCCTGATACGACCAAGCAAATACATCTACATATTCATGTAGCAACTTGATCAATCTTTCTTTGATGCTTGCCTCAAGTGTAAACCCAACTTTGACCTCTTTCTTGTCTACTTCGGTGCCAAGGTTGATTGTTTCCACTGGTTCTTGATGTGGCTGAAGGGTCTTTGACTCGTGCTCGAGCATCCTTTCCAATTCTTCTGGGAAATCACAATCTTCCTCACTCTCCTCTTCTGCTTGGTAGATGGGGAGTTCAAAATTATAGGAAGTAGTGGGGTCATCGAATTCAACTGGTTTATTGATTATTCTGCATGTTTTTTAATGATGGGTTTTTTAGAAAAATGGAAATAAAAACACAAAAGAAATAAAAATATTTTTGTAGTTTTTTGAAAGGATTGCCATTTTAAGAAAAACAAATAAATGAACGACAAGAATTTGAACAAAATGCTCTTTATTTGTCATAATAATTTTTTGAAATTTAAAAGAGGCCCTACAAATGATCCATTAGCCTTGGGCAGAGCTAAGGATTTTCAAAAACACAAAGGAAAACACAATTACTTTGACACAGGAAAAACTTCTGGAATCTCAACCGCTTCCCAATTTGTTAGGGTTGCTTCACATCGGTATATCAGGTTTAATGTTTCTCCATCTTCAGTGTCATCTTCCACTGCACCAACTTGATCTCCATGGATAAATCCTTTGCTCAGGAAAACTTCTTGTATGCTCCGCACACGGTCCTTTGCAGGGACCAGGGCTCCTCCATTAGCAGAAGGCTTGTACCCCAAACCAAAACGGTCATTTTTCTCACTGACGTTGATGACTTGCCCCCAACCTGCAGGGCCTCCACTTTCAACTGCTGATCTTGCGCTCTTCAAAGAGGCGAATGACAAACTGGTTTTCTCAATAGGATCCTTAACCTCTTCAAGTGTGGCATTGGATATTTCAAGTGCTTGAAAAGAGGTTTCTAAGGCATCCTCATTAGCCTCAATATAACGGAAAGAGGAGAGTTGACTGATGATAAAATCTTCTTCACCCGAGACAATGACGAGCTTGTCATCGACAACGAACTTCATCTTTTGATGCAGAGTAGAAGTTACTGCCCCAGCAACATGTATCCATGGGCGTCCCAAAAGGAAGCTATAAGCTGGATTTATGTCCATGACTTGGAAATGATGGGGAATACATGCGGTCCGATTTGTATTGGTAGTTCTACCTCCCCAACTACTGTCCTTCGCGAACCATCAAATTCTTTTACCACAAGCGCACTAGGTTTCAACTCCGAACCTTGGTAAGACAATTTAGCAAGTGCCCTCTTTGGTAGAACATTGAGGGATGATCCACTGTCAACTAAAACTCTGGCCAGAGCATCTTCTTGGCACTTTATGGATACATGCAAAGCGCGGTTGTGATTCTTCCCCTCCTTGGGTAGCTCTTCATTGCTGAAACTTAGAGTGTTGCAGGCTGTGATATTGGCGACCAATCTATCGAATTGGCCGACCGTTATATCTTGGGTAACATGAGCCTGAGCAAGCACTTTCAGCAGAGCCTCCCTATGAGCTTCGGAATTCAGAAGCAAAGACAAGATAAATATTTTTGATGGTGTTTGATGTAACTGATCAACTATCTTGTAGTCAGATTTCTTTATTATCCTTAGGAACTCACTTGCGTCATCTGTTTGCACAGCCGGTTGTGCCCCTCCATGCTCTGGGGTAGGGTTCACATTTGCAGCTTCCCTTGTTGGTTCTTGAGGGTTTACATTAATATTGGGAATATAAATCCGACCACTGCGGGTCATCCTACTTGTCCCTGCGATGTTAGTGATGTCGGTGTCAACATTCTCCAAACCTTTCTTACTTTCAGCAGCTTTGGGCTTTCCATCTACCACTCCATCTACCACTGTTATGTCGTACTTCCAGGGTACCGCCTTGGTGCTTTCAAAAGGAAATGAGGTAGGCATGCAAACTACCACGGGTGATGGATGAACAACATCTCTTCTGTGATAAGTTACCTCAAACGGTTCTGGTATATTAAAAACGGGTTCAATGACTGAAACTTCCTCGTTTGTTGTTGGACCACAAATTTGCAAAACGCCTTGATCCATCAAGTTCTGAATGTCATTTCGTACCACTTTACATCCTCTTGGATGAACGTCACATTCCTCATAGTTGTCATGACATGTATTAATCAGTCTAACCTTCACCAATCCTGCATGAAACGCTAACAACAGAGTTTTAACATCTTCCACATTTTTGATTATACACACATCAGAAGCATCCTCGACGGCATTAACATCGCCATGTGCTGGCAAAGGGTTACTTTTGACATTGGATCCGACGTCTCGAAATGAAAGAATCTTCTTCTCAACCAGGTCTCGCACAATATTCTTTAAAGCATAACATCCTTCTAAATCATGTCCAGGGGCACCCCCATGGAAAGGACAATGGGCATCTGGATTGTACCATGGAGGTAAAGGATTTGGTGGAGGACCCAAAGGTCTGGGCGTCACTAACCCTTTCTGTAGTAACGATGGGTACAATTCAGTGTATGTCATAGGGATTGAAGCAAACGGAAGTCTACCTCTCTGTACCCTATTTTGATTTGGAGGATTTTGTGGACGAGGAGCCTGTGCCCTTGGCTGTTGATAAGTAGGTGGCGCGGGCGCTTGCTGGTATATCGGCGCTTGTTGAGTAGGTTGATAGATAGGAGCTTGTGACTGGTTGAAATTTGGTGTGACTGCTGCCACATACGGTTGTTGAACATATTGTACTGGATAAATCGGTTGTTGTTGAGCAAATTGGTGTTGTTTCTTCCAAGAATGACTCCTCCTTTGACTGGTTGACACTGCATTTGTATCACCCTCCTTCTTTCTTTGAAATCCTCCAAGAAACTTTTTGGCATTACTACCAGATGTTTCAGAGGTAGTCATCATCTTTCCATTCTTCAATCCCAACTCGACCTTTATGCCCACGGCGACCAGGTCAGAGAAGCTTGCAGATACACTACTCACCATTCTTTCATAGAACATAGGTTTGACTATATCCATGAACCAATCCGCTAACTCCTTCTCAGCCAGAGGTGGTTCGACTTGCGAGGCCACTTCCCTCCATCGTTGCGCCTATTCCTTAAAAGACTCCTTATCTTTCTGGGACATGCTGAGCAATTGCCTCCTATCTGGGGCCATATCCATGTTATACTTATAATGTTGGATGAAAGCATCAGATAACTCTTGGAAACAATGAATCCTACTCTGATCAAGGCTTAAGTACCATTTAGAGGGAGCACCCCTCAAGCTGTCTTGGAAGCAATGTATCATAAGTTTGTCATCCTCTACATGCGCAGCCATTTTTCGATAGTACATAATAAGGTGACTCTTAGGACACGAGTGGCCCTCATACCTATCGAAATCTGGGGTCTTGAACTTCGCAGGAATCACAAGACCTGACACTAAGCACATCTCTTTAGCAGTAGCACCAAAAACTTGGTCACCTTCCATAGCCCTCAATCTTTTCTCAAGCATTTGGTAATTCTCCTTCATCCCTCTTATGTCTTCCTGCCTTTCCTCATCTTCGCCTGAAAAGTCCGGAGCATGTTGTTGATCCTCAAAGTAAGGTTGCACATGTGCACGAACGAGAGGAGGTGCGAACGTATGAACCACTAGATGATTTTCATTGATGGTCGGTAGAGGAGCCGTCTGCTGAGCGGATTGTGCAAAACCAGGGGCACCTTCAACTGGAGGTGTGAAACCGGGAGGTAAACCATAGGCTGGCCAAGTGGTTGGTACTGTCCTTGCAGGTTGGGGTTCAATCGTGGGACCGGCGATTTCTGAAACGACCGTCGTTTGGGCGTCCAACTTTGCCCTGATGACCTGTAGTATCTCCATGACTTGCCCCATGTTTCCACGTAGGTCTTCGAGCTCTGAGCTCACTCGCTCCAATTCTTGTTCTTGTTTAGCCATTCTCTGTCTTGCTCTAGCAAGAGTATTATACTGGTGTTGAAAATTCAGCGTGAAACTGGAGGAAGAAAGGACAGAATGAGACTCTGTTTTGAAAATGTATGAATGCATGTATGGATGCATCTTGTTTGCAAAACTCTTGGTTAGTTTCAATCATTCATTTCAAAAATGTCACAACACTTGTTCACAAATATTTAAAATAATAAGGAAATGAAACACAATGAATCTCAAAAGCGATTTTTCATTAATCTCATATCAAAGTTCAAATACAAATAACGTGCTCATGGCTTATGGGCTTTCCGAACCGTAGCAAGGTCGGTAGTCAACCCTTCTAGCATTTCCTTACAAAACTTAATGAAATTAAAGACTTGATGCGGGGTGTTCTCTGGACACATGCACCAATCAGCTTCTTGCAGCTTCTCAGGTAGCTCTCACATGATGGAACTCGCAAATCCGGACAGCCTCAGAAATTTACCCTTCCACTCAGTGTAAAGCCCTTGGAGATCTTGGATGATGCGCAAGTCTTCAGCCTTGGTCACCTCTATGTCCCTATAGAGGTTTCTCCAATATCTGCATTCACCTAGCAACACCATATAGGCAGCATCCTGATCCCCGCCTTCAAGTGCCTGGATTCTAGCATCGGATCGTTCCAAATGATATTTCAGCCGTGTGCAAACTCTTTCTGACTCTTCAGTCTTCAGCTTCTCGCGTTCCAGAGTATCCTTGTATTTCTGAATGGTATTCTCCAGTTCACGAGTACGAATCTCAGAAATCAGTCGTGCTTCCCTTTTCATTTCAAGGGTCAGTTCCAGAGTCTTGTTGAGTTTTTGAATCCGGAGTAGAGCTCTATCCAACTCCTCTTCCTTTGATTTGAACACAGATTTAGTGCTATAGAGCGCTTGTCCAAACTTTTCTCTCCTTGCTTCAGACTCTCTAGCTCTTTTGTTGGAGATTTCAAGCTCTTTGTCCTTCTTTTGTTGATCGTCTTTCAAGTTCCCATTCTCTATCGAGACTCGGCCAAGCTTGATTCTCAAATCAGCATTTTCCAACTCCAACTCCTTGATACGGGCATTGAGCTTCTCTATATCTTCAGGTAATATGGGTTCTAGCTCAGGAACCAATGGATAGATAGAAGGATCAAATGGAAAAGGGAGTTTAATCATCTGAACCCTCTCTCTAACCCAACAAGTGTAAGGCTCTTGGGCAATGACATTTCTCTTACCCAACTCCTTACCTTTTCTGATAACTGCTTGCCAAGACCTCTTGACCTTTTTCACCATGGGATGATCCGCTTCAGCACTATGTAAGATGAAAGGCTCTAGAGCTTCAACTTTTGGAGGGCCATTCATAGGGTACCCATGCTGCCTCAGAGATAACACAGGGTTATAGTTGATGCAACCCTTGGTTCCTATCAAAGGCATATTGGGGAAGTCTCCAATACTGACAATCACATTCTCGGTTTCCCAATCCCTGATATACCACTTAACATGACTGGAGGTGAGGGAAGCTAACTTCTGGAAGGGCTTGAGTTCCTTTGAGACAAAAGGACCTTCTTCGGGCATATGGGATCTAAACCAGGCATGCAACAACTGCGCACAACATAAGACGATTCCTCCCTTCTTCTCATGACGATCATGGAGAGTGTAGTAGAGATCTGCCAAGAGGAACGGTACAGGGTTACCAGAGAGGACAATTCTCACCGCCAGGTGGTCCACAAAATGGTCAATATTTGGGAAGAGAATTATCCTATATACCAACACGGCTAACACAGCATTAAAGGCTTCCCAATTCCCTTCTTTTTCCATCTTCTTGGCCTGATCTTCCAAGAACTTCCTAGAAAAACCACTGAAAGGTCCTTTCACATCCCAATTGTCCACGACTTCAGAAACTTTCAGACCCAAAGCTGAAGCTGTCCTCTTGGGAGGAATATCTTCATCTAGCTTAGGAAATGGATTATGATCCTTCAAATTCCGGCCTATGATCCTCTCAACCTCCTCCAAGGTAGGAGCCAACTGGAAGTCAGAAAACGTGAAACAACGTAGAGGTGGATCATAGAACTGAGCAATAGTCACTGCGGTCATCATGTCCATCTTCTCATTTAGGATGTCCAGAATTCTTCCATAGTTTTGTACAAAGCTGTTGAGTTTGATTGGTGTTATTTTGGCACTCAACTTCTGCAGGCTGGTAAGGTCCACGTTCTTGTATTTGAACTGAAAAGTGCCTCTTCTCTCAGGATTCATCTTGCTAACAAGTCTTGGATTCCTGAAATAATGCGAAACAAACTAAGAGTTTTGCTTTTTTATGTGTATGCAATGAATGGATGGATGCAATGTTTTTTTTTCTTTGGATAGGTTCAAAGGTCGGAGGTATGGATAAATTTGATTGATTTTCCAAAACGGGGTTCTCACCGGGTATGATCTAGGGCTTTGTCACAAAGGATCCCCAGAGTCATTGATTCACAAGAATGTTCGACGCTTACGGGAAATACTTTCCGGTCGTCAACTCCATCAAGGGAATCTATTCTGGGTGAAGTTCTCGTACCAACTTTTACGAAGTATTCACCTCGGGAGTCCGTACTACGCAACCATCGACTGGGTTCTAGACAGGGTACTCAGAGTCATGGATTCAAAAGACTGTTTGACGCTTACGGAAAATACTTTCCGATCGTCAACTCCATCTAGAGAATCTATTCTGAGCGAGGTTCTCGTATCGATTCTTACAAAGTATTCACCTCGAGAATCCATACTACGTAACCATCATTTCTAGTTGGCCAAAGGTTCAATGTTCTAAAAGGTCCTTAGAGTCATGGACCCCTTTGAAACATCGAAGCTTACGAGGTATACACCTCGGGCGACAATATTTGCAAAAGAATCTACTCTAAGTGAGGTTCTCGTACCGACTCTTATGAAGTATTCACCTCGGGAGTCCGTACTACTCAACCATCGTCCTATCTTATGTTTTTTTTCACTCTAGACTCGGGTGTAGAGTCTTTCCCACATGGTTTGCAATCAAAATCCAAGTACCCAACACGGTGGAACCAATATACAACAAATATCAATATAACAATAAAGATATTAAAAAGCAATAAATAAGGGAAAAGCCACAAAATTAAACAAACAAAGGCACACAAACGTCCTAACTAGGCTTGACTCACTTAGGATTGTTTTCCCCAGCAGAGTCGCCATCTATCGCACCTCGAAAAATGGGGATACGACTTCAAAACGAAGCGCGATCGCACGATCGCAATGATGGACTGAACAGAGTCGCCACCGAACTTTATTTATTACCAAAAATGGGAAAGGGAAAATATCGATAAAACCCCTAAAAGAAAGGATAAGACATGGTCATCGCAACCAATATCAGGGTTCGGGAGTCGATTACGCAAGGGGAAGGTATTAGCACCCCTCACGTCTGTTGTACTCAACGGGAACCATTAGGTTAGTTGTGTGCGTTAGTGTTAGTTAAAATATTAGGCTTTTCGAATTATTAGGTGGGAAAGAAAGAATAAAAGAAAGGAAAATGTTTTTGGATTTTTGACGAAGGACTAAACCTAAGTTTTTTATTAGTGGGCCTGACAAGATTTACAAATCCTGCTCCTACGTATCTCAAAAGAGAAATCAAGGCTTACGTAGTTCTGGGTAGAAAAATGTTTGTTTGTTGGACGATTTTAGCGAAAGCTATACTGTATTAATCGACGAAAACATTGTTTTACCCAAAATAGATGAGGAGTGGACGCATACCACACATCGAACGGATTTATAAATCTACATTCGGAAAAGCGTCATTTATCTCTACTCAACAATCGTGGCCGAAACATTGTTTTGCATCACTTTAAGACAATATATCTTTCATTTATGAAAAAGGTTTTTGATTAATCGCACGACGGCGAGAAAGAGTTTGATTAGTTGGATGTATTTTGAATGATGGCGAGAACTTGGATGAGCGAGATATACATCTCGAATCCTAGTCTCAAGAGTGCGTGGTATACACCACGTTCCATTTCCATCTTATTTGCAAAAATGTTTGATAACAATTAAGTGTTTTGAGGTTTGATTGAGAAAGGGTTTGAAGAAACCGCATTGACAATTTTTAGACGATGACGAGAGCCAAGATAGGCGAGGCATACGTCTCGAATCTTAATCTCAGGAGTGCACGGTATACACCATGTTCCATTTCCATCTTTATTGAAAAAGTGTTACATAAGAATTAGGTATTTTGAGTTTTGTTGTGAAAATGACTTGACCCTAGATCAAATATTGATGGACGTTTAAGAGAAATTTGAATAAGTGTTTGAGAGAAAACAAAGTGGATAAATTTGGATGATGGCGAGAGCTAGGATTGGCGAGATATACATCTCGAATCCTAGTCTCAGGAGTGCGCGATATACACCACGTTCCACTTCCATCTTATTGAAAAGGTCTTAACTATGAATTAATATTTTTTGAGTTTTTATTAAGAAAACTGGCTTGACGTTGAATCAAGCGTTTGATGAAAGTTTGAAAGAAATGGAATAGAATAGGAGGGAGAAATGAATTGATTTTTTTATTGAGAAAATACTCGACGTTGGATCGAGTCATTATTTTTGATCTTTTTGGAAATGGTTGATTTTATTCTTGTGTTAGCATCTAACTGAACAGTCAAACAAATAAAGAGATAAAATAGTACAAAATTATTACACATCGGGGGAGTGGGGTACATTTTGTCAAATGGGGATTCAAAATCATGAAATAATTAAATCGGGCCCAAACAACAAATAATGCAATGTATGAGTGTAAGTGCAAGAGAACCGGCTCATTGTAAGAAAGCCCAAGAGTAAGCTATGTGAGGTTGATGGCGATGCTTAAAAGCAATCGACTTACAAGGGTATGAAAATGGGTATTAATAACCTAAAGTTAAAATAAATTGCAAGGTACTATATAGAAAAAGAAATTAAATAAAATAATAGACATAACAAATATAAACACAAAAAATTGACTATCCCCAAGTATCGAACTCGCTCCACTAAAGACCATGAAACTGCCCTCTCTCCACTAGGCCATTTATGATTAGTTATTATTTTAATGCTAATTCGGATAAGTAAATCAAAATAGATTAAAAATTAGAATTAAAAATAAAAACTAAGATAAAAAAAAGTCTGTTGGACTACCAAGAAAAAACAAGAAATTAAACCCAACCGCTTGGCTGTTGGGTTCTAGAGGCTAATGGATTGGGAATCAAAAAGCAATTAAATACTATACACCATTTAATAATAATAATAAAAAGCAGAGGAATACTAAACGTATTAGATTCTTAAATGGTTTTCTAATATCTTAAAGGTTTGTTTTGCTTAAAATAAATAAAAGGAAAACAAAAACGGGAGCAACAGTAACAGATTTTGTCACTCCCGCTCTCAACAACTTCTGTTTCTCTCAAGCGCTCCCTCAATCTCGCTCTCAACCTGTCCCTCAATCGCTCTTACGCTCACTCAAACGTTCATCCGTCTCTCACAATCGCTCACCGCTCTCAATCGCACACGATACTACCCAAGAAATACACGAATCTACGGTTTCAAAAGAGAGTCGAGTGAAAATCTCACCTTCGACGGTGACAACGGCTCAGGTGATGCTTAAATCCTCTTCCTTCGCCTCTCCAAATACCGGTTTCTTTTTGATTTGGGGATTAGGGTTCTTGGTGGAGTTTTGTCCGCCTCTCAATTTTTTCCTCTTTTTCTTCTCTGATTCTCATCTTCCTTTTTTATATCTTGCAGATTAGGGTTTCAATTTGGTCTTTGGTGATCCAAGAAGTATCTCTGCGAAGTCCTTTCGGTGCTCAGAATTTGGATCGGTCTCTTTGATGCTTGGACTTGGAAACGGTAATCTGAGCCTGTGCTTTTCCTTTGAATTTTTGTCTCCATTCCATTTTGGGATTATTTCTTGAATTTTAACGCTTTGCTGATTTAATTTGTTTTTACTGCAGTGAAACTTTGGAGTAAAAGCTTCTTCATTCAATGACTGTTATGGTTTTTCGTTACGCAGGTCTTGGAAGGCAACTTTAGGACCTTGATGAATGTTATTCCCACATAACTCGGAAAAAATGCCAGCCGAAACCAGTCGCTTCTTCGAATTTGGGCGCTTTGCAAGCACCAAAGAGGACTCCAAGAAGAGCAATTTTCGGTTGATTTCACACGAGGGGCCAGGTAGAGAATCCATCATTTGCTGCACAAAATCTCTCTGTTGTATGTCTTTCTCACTGTCTAATGCTTGATACAATGTTTCGCTTGACTGGTCTTTTGTGTTGGTGTAAGCCCTAGAGGCCAATACTTTTGGTACCTGTATCGAATAATAAAAGGCTTTTTCTTTATTATGGTTGATTAATAAAGTCCCTGGAATATATAGTCCGTTTAATGTATTAAGTGTGACTTAATCATGAGAACACATTAAACATAAGGATACTATTCTTAAAGTATCCGTAGTCGAGCTTCAGTGTGAAGTGGGATAACATTAAAGCATTAAGACTATTATGTTTGTAGACTGATGATCACATCTCATGGATCATGGATAAAGAGTTATCAAGTCTTAAACATAGGTATGAATATTAGGAGTAATATTTATACCGGATTGACCCGCTATGAGGATACTATATAGAAAGTTATGCAAAGTGTCATAAGTTATTCTCATGGTGATAATAGTGTATACCACTCTTCGACCTGAAACCACTATGGATCCTAGATGTAGAGTCGAGTGCTTTATTGCTGATCCAACATTGTCCGTAACTGGATAACCATAAAGACAGTTGATGGGTACTCCACAAAGCATGCTGAGGGACATGAGTGTCCTAGATGGAATTTGCCCATCCTGCGTAACAGGATAAATGTCTATGGGCCCAATATTGAACTGGACAAGGATGACACGGTCTATACCTTGTGTTCAATATAGACATAAGGGCAAAAGGGTAATTATACACATAAGTATTATCACCGAAGGAATTGTCAGATCACATGACATTTTCGTGTCTTGGGTAGCAGTGATGTGTTGCTAGATACCGCTCACTGTTTATTATATTAAATGTGTGATTTAATATAATTGCCAAAGTCGCGAAAACCTACAGGGTCACACACAAAGGACGGATTGATGAGAGATAGAGTAACTAAGGAATACCGTAAGGTACGGTGCCCTTAAGTGAATTATAGAACATCGTAAGGTACGGTGTACTTGAGTAGAATACGAAATATGGTAAGGTACCATGGGCTTAAGTGATTTTGGGCATATTATAAGATATGGGCCAAAATACACTTAAGTGGGCTTTTAGCTTGAAGCCCACACAAGTGGTTCTATAAATAGAACCCTTGTGCAGAAGCATTAAGCGCGGTTGCATTATTTTCGTTTTCTCTCTCTCTCTCTCTCTCTCACTCAAAGCCTTCATTCGTACCAGCTAGCACTGTGATTGAAGGAATCCGTTCGTGTGGACTGAGTAGAGACGTTGCCATCGTTCAACGTTCGTGATCACTCCGTGGATCTGCATCAAAGGGTTTTGATCATCACAAGAGATCTGCACCAAAGGTTTCTATCATCACAAGAGGTAAATATTCTATCACTGATCATGACCATTCGTAAGGATCTCTAAAGGAGAAATTTAATTTCCGTTGCGTTTTGGACCACAATTCTCCTTCAGTGGTATCAGAGCCACTTACGAAACCATGAATCGGATAGCTGTTTATTTTCTGTATTAATATGATTAAAAGACAAAATGAATCAATTAATTAAACGGGTAATTAAATTTGGCATCATGAGTGTACGAGTTGGATGATTGATGTTGACTATGCTTCGGAATCCGACATTAGTATGGTGAAGCAGCGATACATCGATCGTCCATAGGTTACGCAATTGAGACCGATCAACTTATATATGATATAAGTAATCCTAATGCAAAGTACGGTATATGTGATATACTGTTTCTGTTTCATTCATTCGAACACTAAATGATTGTTTTCCTTTGAGCGATCAATGGTCATTTGCTTCGGAATCCGACATTAGTATGGTGAAGCAATGACATGTTGATCAATCACACTGAATCAACAATCGAGGTGTGTTTGACGGTCTAAAATTGGCGCATTAGGGTTGGTGACGACGCAAGGGTTGTGCCGTCAAAGAGTTGTGAATTTAGGGCTTTTGGAACAGGTCTGTAGACTGTTTCAAAGTTATGTTATTTTGGATGCGTAACGGTTGTAACAAGACGCGTGACGTTCGTAACAGGCCCATGACGGTCGTAACAAGCCTGTGACGGTCGTCATGGGCTTTGTGACGGTCGTCACACTCACAGATCCAAAGTTCTAGGCATTTCTGTTTTGGCCCCGTGACGGTCGTAACATATGACTGTCACGGTCGTAACATGCTTGTGACCTGTGACGATCGTAACATGCTTGTGACGGTCGTCACACTCACAGGATCCGAATTCTTGGGGTTTCTGTTTTGTGACTGCGCAAGGGTTGTGTTGATGCAAAACAATGTCCATTTCAAATGAATTGTTCATTAAAATTTTGGACAGGGGCGCTGCCCCCTTGACCCCCGTCCGCTGACTCTGCGTAGTGTGATCGGTCGCCGAAATTTAATTTGGTTTTAATTAATTAAAGGATTTAAAATTGATAATAATAATGTGTTTGTTATTATTGCCTTGTGGTGATCAGTTATGGCCTTAGTTATCCTTTATTTTGTTTTGGGTTTTTTTAAATACGACCTGCGTGTCGTGCCTCTCCTTTTGATCTCTTAATGTAACTTCTTTTCTCATCTCAAACCCTCGTATGTAAAACGAGTTTCTTCTGTAATGCAATGATATGAAGAAAGAGAAGAATTCAATATCAAAGGAGAATAATGATATGAAGAAAGAGAAGAATTCAAGATCAAAGGAGGACAACCTTGAAGATCTTGCTTGGAGAAGCTTAGAGAAGAATTCAATACTAAAGGAGGACAACCTTGAAGATATTGCTTGAAGAAGCTTAGATCGTTATTAGGTTAGCTTAGGTTCTCTCATTGGCATGGGAGAACAATTGCGCTAGGGGCCATAACTGTTTCATTGTGTATGTATGTTGATGCATGTGAATGTATGTTGATGCATGTGAGAGACGATTTATATGATAAATAAGCCGGTGAGATCATAACAATTGCAATTCCCTCAAACTAAAATATTAAGTTTATGCTTTCCAAGTTTTAGCACTCATCAAGACTAGTATCGAATAATGTAGGTTTCGCCTACGCGAGGTGCATGTTCTATATTGGTAAGGTGCGATGGGATAATTGTAATATCCAACTGCTAAAACAGGGTCAAACTTAACGAAACAAATTATGAGAATATTATATATGTTTGCTTTCCAAGTTTTAGCACTCATCAAGACTGGTATCGAATAATGTAGGTTTCGCCTACGCGAGGTGCATGTTTTGTACTAGTTAAGGTGCGATGGGATAATTGTAATATCCAACTGCTAAAACGATGAGTCAAACTTAATTATAATTTTCTTATATATGTTTAGAAGCAAGAGTTGGGAATGATCCATATGATGGATTGGAATAAGGAGTTATTCACCCAACTGAAATTTTCGAGAGTTGTATGAGATACAATTGGAAGGAGCTCCTACCTAAATAACCTAGTTCTGTGTAATCCGCCTACGCGGACTTAGAACGAAGTGAAATATGGATCTCGACCCACTAGAAAATCTTCCAACGGGATTTTCCGAATCAAATGATGAGGGTCATTTGTTTTGAGTAAAATAGTGGGAGCATATTTAATTAAAGGCCTAATTAAATATGTCAATGATACTTATATTTTCATTAATCCTTATGTAGATTACCATGACAGCAAACACCTCTAACAACATCTTGCGATCAATCCTTGATAAGGAAAAATTGTCTGGGATAAATTTTCTGGATTGGCACCGAAACCTGAGGATTGTCCTCAAACATGATAAAAAACTGTATGTCTTGGAGAAACCTGTTCCTGAAGAGGAACCTCCTAGTTCTGCACCTAAGGCAGAAAGGGATGCTTATAAGAAGCATGTCGATGATGCCAATGAAACTGCTTGTCTCATGCTAGCTACCATGAACTCAGAATTGCAAAAGCAACATGAGAACATGTCAGCGTTCGATATGATCGAACACCTGAAGTTGCTCTATCAAGAGCAAGCAAGGCATGAGAGGTTTGAAGTTTCAAAAGCCCTTTTCCAAAGCAAGTTAGCTGAGGGAGCCCCTGTAGGTCCCCATGTACTCAATATGATTGGGTATGTGGAAAACCTTGAGAGATTGAGTTTTCCCCTCGAAAAGGAACTTGCGACTGATTTGATCTTGCAATCGTTGCCAGATAGTTTCAGTCAATTTGTCCTAAATTTCAATATGAATGATATGGACAAATCTCTTCCTGAACTGCTAGCTATGTTAAGAACTGCTGAGCAGAATCTGAAGTCAAAAGGGAAGTCCATTCTGATGATCGAAAATGGAAAGAGACAGAACAAAAGGCCCACTAAGCAGGGTGATAAAGGGAAGGGCAAGGAAGTTGCCAAACCCAAACCCACCGTTGTTGCTTTGAAGCCTAATGGAGGCATAACAAAAGAAGGCACCTGCTTCCATTGCGGTAAGACTGGACACTGGAAGAGAAACTGCCCAAAGTACCTGGAAGATAAGAAGAATGGAGTAGAGACTTCAACTTCAGGTATTTTTGTTATTAAAAAAAATTATCTACGTCTGCATCATGGGTATTAGATACTGGATGCGGTTCTCACATTTGTACAAATGTGCAGGGGCTGAAAATGAGTAGAGATTTGGCAAAAGGTGAAGTTGACCTACGAGTTGGCAATGGAGCAAAGGTTGCTACTTTAGCCGTAGGATCTTATGTATTGACTTTACCTAGTGGTTTTATAATTCAGTTAGAGAACTGTTATTATGTACCTGCAATTAGCAGGAATATTATTTCCATTTCTTGTTTGGACAAGTTTGGTTTTTCATTTATAATAAAGAACAATTGTTGCTCAATTTATTTGAATGATATATTCTATGCTACTGCACAAATGAGAAATGGACTATATGTCCTTGATCTCGAAATTCCTATTAATAACATTAATACTAAAAGGGTGAAACCTAACGAGTTAAAACCAACTAGGTAAGAATATTAAAACTCTTCGATCAGATCGAGGTGCTGAGTATTTAAGCCTAGAGTTTGATGACCATCTGAAAGAGTGTGGGATCCTATCCCAACTTACTCCTCCTGGAACACCCCAATGGAATGGTGTATCTGAGAGAAGAAATCGAACCCTGTTAGACATGGTCCGATCCATGATGAGTCACGCCGATCTTCCAAACTCCTTTTAAGGACATGCACTACTAACAGCAGCTTACACACTTAACCGTGTTCCATCCAAAAAGGTTAATAAGACACCATATGAGATATGGAGTGGTTAGAGACCACATATGTCTTACATAAAGATTTGGGGTTGCGAGGTTTATGTGAAACGACAAATTTCAACTAAGCTTGAGCCCAAATCTGACAAATGCTTATTTGTGGGGTATCCTAAAGAAACAAGAAGGTTAGTGGGAGCATGATCGTTTTCCTGATATTATATGTAGATGACATATTACTTATTGGAAACGATATCCCTACCCTACAACAAGTAAAGTCTTGGGTAGGGAAATGCTTTTCTACGAAGGACCTAGGTGAAGCAGCCTATATATTAGGAATCAGAATCTATAGAGATAGATCATAAAATGCTTGGCCTAAGTCAGAGTACATAGACAAGGTGCTGAGACGCTTTAATATGAATGATTCCAATGGTTATGTGTTTTGCTGAAATGGTGGCGCTGTGAGCTTGAAAAGTTCAAAGCAAGATACAGTTGCTGATTCTACAACCGAGGCCGAGTATATTGCTGCCTCAAATGCAGAAAAGGGAGTTGTTTGGATCAAAAAGTTCATTAGTGAACTTGGCATAGTCCCTAGCATTGTGGATCCCATTGGTATCTATTATGATAACAATGGTGCTATCACACAAGCTAAGGAGCCTAGATCTCACCGACGATCCAAACACATACTCAGGTGCTATCATCTCATTCGAGAGATAATAGATAGAGGAGATGTGAAAATATGTAAAGTACCTACACTTGACAATAGTGCTGACCCACTGACAAAGCCTCTTGCGCAGCAGAAGCATGATGGCCATACTAGATCAATGGGCATAAGGGGTATGCCTGATTGGCTCTAGTGCTAGTGGGAGATTGTTGGTGTAAGCCCTAGAGGCCAATACGTTTGGTACCTGTATCGAATAATAAAAGGCTTTTTCTTTATTATGGTTGATTAATAAAGTCCCTGGAATAGATAGTCCGTTTAATGTATTAAGTGTGACTTAATCATGAGAACACATTAAACATAAGGACACTATTCTTAAAGTATCCGTAGTCGAGCTTTAGTGTGAAGTGGGATAACATTAAAGCATTAAGACTATTATGTTTGTAGACTGATGATCACATCTCATGGATCATGGATAAAGAGTTATCAAGTCTTAAACATAGGTATGAATATTAGGAGTAATATTTATACCGGATTGACCCGCTATGAGAATACTATATAGAAAGTTATGCAAAGTGTCATAAGTTATTCTCATGGTGATAATAGTGTATACCACTCTTCGACCTGAAACCACTATAGATCCTAGATGTAGAGTTGAGTGCTTTATTGTTGATCCAACATTGTCCGTAACTGGATAACCATAAAGACAGTTGATGGGTACTCCACAAAGCATGCTGAGGGACATGAGTGTCCTAGATGGAATTTGCCCATCCTGCGTAACAGGATAAATGTCTATGGGCCCAATATTGAACTGGACAAGGATGACACGGTCTATACCTTGTGTTCAATATAGACATAAGGGCAAAAGGGTAATTATACACATAAGTATTATCACCGAAGGAATTGTCAGATCACATGACATTTTCGTGTCTTGGGTAGCAGTGATGTGTTGCTAGATACCGCTCACTGTTTATTATATTAAATGTGTGATTTAATATAATTGCCAACGTCGCGAAAACCTACAGGGTCACACACAAAGGACGGATTGATGAGAGATAGAGTAACTAAGGAATACCGTAAGGTACGGTGCCCTTAAGTGAATTATAGAACATCGTAAGGTACGGTGTACTTGAGTAGAATACGAAATATGGTAAGGTACCATGGGCTTAAGTGATTTTGGGCATATTATAAGATATGAGCCAAAATACACTTAAGTGGGCTTTTAGCTTGAAGCCCACACAAGTGGTTCTATAAATAGAACCCTTGTGCAGAAGCATTAAGCGCGGTTGCATTATTTTCGTTTTCTCTCTCTCTCTCTCTCTC
The DNA here is from genome assembly GCF_024323335.1 of Lathyrus oleraceus. Taxonomy (NCBI): domain Eukaryota; kingdom Viridiplantae; phylum Streptophyta; class Magnoliopsida; order Fabales; family Fabaceae; genus Lathyrus; species Lathyrus oleraceus. The sequence continues at coordinate 548,216,953 of NC_066585.1, forward strand.
TCTCTCCCTCTCTCACTCAAAGCCTTCATTCGTACCAGCTAGCACTGTGATTGAAGGAATCCGTTCGTGTGGACTGAGTAGAGACGTTGCCATCGTTTCAACGTTCGTGATCACTCCGTGGATCTGCATCAAAGGGTTTTGATCGTCACAAGAGATCTGCACCAAAGGTTTCGATCATCACAAGAGGTAAATATTCTATCACTGATCATGACCATTCGTAAGGATCTCTAAAGGAGAAATTTAATTTCCGTTGCGTTTTGGACAGCAATTCTCCTTCATTTTGTTGCCGTTGCCAAACTGTTTTCTTCCTTTCCTGTGTGAGTTCTTTCTGAAATTTGTTTATCTCTGCCTCCACAGGATATGCTAATATTTTCTTGGTCTCCATCTTGTCAGCAGCATCAAAGTTTTACCACTCTACATCAAAGTCATGTTATCAAGTTGCATCAAAGCTCCATTCGCTAAATCAGACACATACACCAGGGGTTCCGAAACAACAAATAACATCTCTGATTCAAATCATGTTTATTGTTATGGACACTTCAAACCTTGCCGCATTGGACAATGGACGGGTTCTTCCCAATTTCATTGGAAAGAAAGTAAGAATAGGGGTTCAGGTGAATCAACCTGATGGAGCGGTGATCACAAGAACACCCTTTGATGATTCTTAGATAACCGTGAAAGGGTTATCATCATAAGTTCCTGTCTTTGAATTATGTTGAAGTCATTTGCATTGTCTAGAATAGCAACACTATCCTTGTTGTGATATTTACAGACCTTGGTATCACATTTGGTGCCAACTCTTATGACCAATCATACCAACTTGCAAATGGCGAATTCATAAGTCTGTTTCTTTAAAGATCTTGAAGATTGCTCCGTCAGTTACTGGATGGTTTTGAGTTGCAGATTTTTTTTGCCAAAGAATCTGCATATTGTTTTCAAGCATTTTAGGATAGGAACTAATATAATGTATGTGTTTATTCCCTGAGGATCCAGACATGTGTTGTGTTTGAACTGAGCTGTTATTGCAGGGCTGCAGTGGCATTTAAGGGGGCGACAGTATTGCGATTGTGAATTGGCAGGATTAAATGGAAGAAAATGCACTTCTTGTACACCAACGCGTGCCTCCTTTGGATCATCCCGCGTCCCAATTATGGGGTGTGTGTATTTGTTGGTGAAAAATATCACAGTTAGATTATGAGGTATGCTTCACAATTAATTATTTGCAATAGACTTCTATCATTTATCATGGATGGTAACTGTCCTTATGTTGCAGGTTTGAGGTTTACCGTAAGGCTTGACGACAAATTGGTCTAGGGACATCCAAGGCATAGAACAATGGTAAAATTATTGGTACTTACTCATCTCTCATGTGTACTGATGAACTTGGTGAAGTATGTCTAACTGTGGTAGTTAATGTTATGCAGCATGGAGACCAAAGCACCTCTGGTTTGCTTCAATGACAATCATACCAACAAAATCAGCACTTGTTTTTCGCCACAGCATGCACGATGTCACCAGCAATGCCTTTAGCTTCAAACAGACTGTGTAGAGGTATGCCGAATGGAGCAGCCCGTATGTTTGCAGGTTGTAGTTTTGCAACTTTGTTGGCGGTGTTGGGAGGACAGCCCAAGCCAAGAGCATACACTCCAATGGACAAAGAAAGTAGCCTGCAAAATCTGTCAAGAAGGAGCCTAAGATCCAGTTGGCTTCTAGCAAGAAGAGGGCTTAAACTCCACCAAGTGGCACTTTGTATTGAACTCGGTTTAGTTTAAGAGAACAATTTTGTTGCCATGCCTTACTTTCTTCCATTATTGGTTGTATGAAGTATTTGTAGGATAAATCTTTCAAACTGTTAAGGTTTATACTGTTTTGAATTATTGAGTCAATTTTGAAACTTTGGTCTTTATCCAGCAATTCATGACAGCGTCACGTATTCACCAACTAAGTTTTTGATATGTTTGTTTCAAATAGCATACAGCAGCGCCAATGCTATGAAGTGTGTCATGATAATGATTTAACTACAGACATTGTGTGATGTCTGTTTTATAAACTATTTTTTTTAGTGGCTCATGGTGAAAAAAACTACTTACTAGCAATGATAGAGTGGACCAAAGATCTAGAGTTAAAACTTATTGTCTCTATCCTTCATGTTAAAATGGAATAGTTGATTCATCCAACTCTTTAAATCAGGATAATTAAAAAATGAAAAAAATTCAGGACCGAAATCGGGGTATGACAGCAATGAATTGGAGAAATGTGAGATTCGAATTTTCACCAACCTGAACTTGCAGTGACCAAATCCTTGTGGTTAAGCCTTCTCCAGCTCCAGATCTCTTTCTCCACTCTTGTTATGAAGCTTTGGATATGAATTGACACTTGAATTAATCTAGATCTAGCTGAAATTCAAACTTCCATGTTCATGTTCATGTGTTAAAGGTGCACGAATCTTGATCAATTTCTTCAATCCAAGCCTTGATTCTTCATCAATCACACAAGATAAACCAGAATATGCAATAATATTGATGAGTTATGTGAAGAAAATTCAAGTTTCAATTGAGAGAATTTTTGGAGGGAAGTGAAATTTCTAGATCTAGAATGTGAAAACTTATGAAAATTCTGTTATGCTTAAGCTTTTATACTCTGTCTTAATCACCTTGCTAATCAAAATTTGTATTGGTTAATTGAGATTAAGAAAAAATGGGATGCATGGCAAAAATTGGTAAATGCACCCTTGCATGGCAAAAGTGCACGTGAACAGTGCACATGCAAGGTTCAATATCACTCAAAATCAGCTCATGAACACAATGGCATTGGTATTTAGCTCATGTGATCAACCAAATTTGAACTATGCATTTTCCCTCCAAAATGTACTTGTATGAACAAATGATTATGTGAGATAATTTCATGCAATGCAATGTTTGATTTGGAAAATATTAGTCATAACAAGCATTATGCAAAAAGAGTGGTTCATTTTGGAGTTTTGGATCAAAAGTTATGGCATGTTGAACTTCTATGCACCCTTGGCAACCATTTGATCATAATTCTTCAACCATTCATCAGATGCTCATGATCTTGGACTTTTTGGAAATGGGAGAGAAAGATATTCAACTTTAATGTTCAACAAAATTTCATTTGAAACTTCTTTGATGTTGGAAAGTTTAGTTGAATGTGAACCAAAAACTTGCCATTTTTGAAAACTTGAAATTATAGGTCACTTTCCATTTTGGGAAACTTTTGACTTGACCTCAAAATCTTCAAGATAGATGTATGGCAAGATGAATAGGCCTTGTTTGAACATGAATGAGGATGTTAAGATCAATTCCCCAACATCAAAGCCTTCAATTGACTGTACAGTTGATTGTATTGAGCCTCGGATGACCTGAAAATGTCTGATGAACTTGGGCCTTTGCCACTTGGTAAATTTGCTTCAAAATGGAACCATTGCTCATGTAAGCTCAAAATAACAATCATATGGTCCTTATCTCAAGAAAATACCATCAGCTCTTGCGCAAATGATTCTCTTGAATTGCTTGACCTGTGATGCTTAAACTGCAAAACAAATGTTAGATGACATATTTTTGGTGCTTTTGGTTAGTGATTAAAACAAGAAAAGCAATGATATACAATACAAACAATGCCTGGTGATCTCAAACCACTCAACAGAAGATCCCATCCAAAGGGAAAGGAAGCAACATGCTCAAAGATCCTTGAGGCTATGCAATGCAATGATATGATGCCATAAGGGATCTTAGGGTCAAAAATTGGGGTATTACAGTAACCAAATATAGTAATTTGGAAGATCAGTGGTTATTTACCAATTTTCGACGTAAACAAATTGGCATGCCCATTGGGACTGTGCTAACATTTGAAAAAGTGATTTTTCTTCATTTACTCCAATTCTGGTCGTTTAATCATTTTTTCCCTTTTGAAAAATCCGATGTATGTTATTAAGAAGTGATAAAGTAACCACAACCAACAAAGATAGACCAAGGAGAAGATCCACAAGGATAATGGTGAATTCGAATGCGCCAAATAACTAAAATCCTTAAAATCCAAACAATAATGTACCACCCCCTTCTTCTTCAACAAGGGAAAACACAGCCACAATGGTCGTGTCTGAACCGGTACCACCTATGGCAAGTTTGATGCCTACACATTTGTTTGCCCACACTAAATCCATTTTTACTTACATTGGGCCAAGGGGACCTCCTAACACTCCCCTACCAATTGGGAATGTTCCAAACAGGCCTTTAGTACCCCCCCCCCCCCCCGGTTTCTTTATGCCTTTTGGAATGCCAAATTCAGTAATGGTAAGTTTACATAACGCTGCTTCGACATTCTCAGAACCAATGGTTAACATAACCTCCCTATTACAAGGGCCAGGATCTGGGGTTAACGTGAGTCGAAATAACCAATCTTTAGGCTTGAGATACCAAACAAAAATACCTAACCTTACCAATAATTCCGCAGCAGTGTGGAGGCAACAGATGGACGAAAGCAACCATGATATGGTCCAAATGCTTACTCAAACATTGACCACCGTATTGAATCCCTTGATTCAAAATACTGCACAATCGAATCAGGAGGTGACAGTGTTTTGAAAAGTATAATTTCGGCAAATATTTTAATATCATATCCACAGAGATTGGTTGTTATTACCTCCGTTCTATAATCCAAATTGTTATAAAGTTCAAAATGTAACCAAGTTGTTTTTTTGAAAAGTTATCTTTTGAGTAAAATGTCACTAAAACAATAAAATAGTTTTAATCAAATGTAAAAGGCTTGGCAAGATTGGAGTTCACTATTCAAATTGCTTATGATTCCTTATGACAACTATATAGACTTAAGATTATTGATGATGTTCAAGTAACCTCTCAATATCATTTATGTCTAAATGATATTGTGATAATTACTATATTAGTCTTCAGACGATTTCTCCACCTAACCATCAATATAGCAATCTCTAATGGCTGATACAAAAGAAGAGTAGTGAATAAATCTATCTCTACAACTTATTCACTACTTGAAAATATATTTTATGTCAAGACTTAAATAATCTCTTTCAACAACTACTCAAATCTAATATTCAACTTAGGGCAAAAATATCATTCAATACATCAATAACATTTTATCATATATAAGAGTCAAATGAAATACATAAACAAATAGGAATAGCTACTACCTCCAATCTTGACAAAATGGGGTTTAGCTCCTCATCATCATTTTGGACAGCAAAATGCAATGGTAGAATAAACTCTGTTTTTCTCTTACAAAATATGAAACTATGAATGAATCAATTACTATTTTCCATTCTGTTTTCTTAAAAGGTTGAACCTTTCCTAAAATGTTCATTTTCATCTAAAACTGAAAAGCACCCTAAAACAGATACAAAACTGTCACACACAGCTGGCATAAAAACAGAACACTTGGCCCAAGCAAACAGGTTGCTGGTTTCGCAAGGTTCGCGGCACCATCCCTGGTCGCGGCGCGAACTGAAGCTAATTCAGCTTCCTTGCCTTGCAAGCTTCATGCAATGATTCTCCCAAGTGTTAATCTTCCAGATTATGCCTCCAAATTGCATTCAACACTTCTTCCAAATTATGCTTATGCACTCCGAAGCTCTCTTGTCCAAAAATTCTACAAAACTAACAAATACGTGAAATAACTACTCAAAACAACATCAATTAAACCTAATTGCATTTATACAAAATTGTGAGAATAAAAGTGTGTAATTACATCAAAAATTGGTAAAAGGGACCAATAAAATTATATAAAAAGTAGTACTAATTGGTCCCTAACACAGTGCAGATGGCGCGAATGACTGACTTCTTAGGTGTACCACAACCCCATCGACACCCTCCAAGGGATGGGATAAAGGAAGACCAATGGGTAACTTTAGAAGAAGACCTTACTATTAACAAAATCCCACAAAACCAACAGCCACAAGAGATGGTGAATCAGGGAGTAGGAGTCGAACCCCCTAGGGATGAACCACAAATCCCCAGAGAGAGAGAGAGAGAGCGAAGGATAGTAATGGTAAATAGAAACCAAAATGTTGATAATGTCATACAACAAATTTGACATGATGATATGGCAGCGGATAACAATCTAACAACTATGGTCGAAAGGATTATGGTACGAAATGGGGTGAATTTTGGCCTTCGAAGGCCAAATTATACATCGCCTTTGTCGGAATATATCCTACAGACAAACATACCCCCTAGAACGAAGATTCCCAAATTTACTAAGTTTTTTGGGGATACCACTGAATCCACTGTCGAACATGTGGCTAGGTATATAACAGAGGCACGAGACATTTCGAACAACGAAAACCTTAGGATAAAGTACTTCCCAAGTTTTCTCACGAATAATTCCTTCACGTGGTTCACAACCTTGCCACAAAATTTGATCCACACTTGGAATCAGTTAGAAAGAATGTTCCATGAGCAATTTTACATGGGACAAACGAAGATAAGTCTGAAGGAATTGACCAGTATTAAACGAAAATTCACTAAGCCAATTGATGATTATCTAAATAGATTTCGATTACTCAAAGTTAGGTGTTTTACACAGGTACCAGAGCATGAGTTGGTCGAAATGGCCGCTGGAAGCCTTGACTATTCTATCAGGAAAAAGTTAGACACCTAGTATTTGAGAGATATGGCCAAACTGGCTGATATGGTTCGACAACTAGAACGCTTAAAGGAAGAAAAATCTAGAGAAAATAAGAATAAAATAGTGGCCTACGTCGAATTCAGTAATGATGACGAAGGATCCAATAATGAGCCGTTAGACTTCGACGAAAATGAAATCGACCTTGCTGAGTTGAAACAAGGGCCACCTTACTCTTGTAAGGTCTTAGCCCCATCGAATGGAAAAAATCGTATTGAACCATAAAAGAATGATAAATTTCCTAAGAAAACTTACACATTCGACGTTATAAAATGTGACGAAATCTTCGATTTGTTAGTTAAGTATGGCCGAATGATAGTGCCTCTTGGTAGTTAAGTATGGCCAAATGATATATAAGAGTCAAATGAAATACATAAACAAATAGGAATATCTACTACCTCCAATCTTGACAAAATGGGGTTTAGCTCCTCATCATCATTTTGGACAACAAAATGCAATGGTAGAATAAACTCTGTTTTTCTCTTACAAAATATGAAACTATGAATGAATCAATTACTATTTTCCATTATGTTTTCTTAAAAGGTTGAACCTTTCCTAAAATGTTCATTTTCATCTAAAACTGAAAAGCACCCTAAAACAGATACAAAACTGTCACACAGCTGGCTTAAAAACAGAACACTTGGCCCAAGCTAACAGGTTGCTGGTTTCGCAAGGTTCGCGGCGCCATCCCTGGTCCCGGCGCGAACTGAAGCTAATTCAGCTTCCTTGCCTTGCAAGCTTCATGCAATGATTCTCCCAAGTGTTAATATTCCAGATTATGCCTCCAAATTGCATTCAACACTTCTTCCAAATTATGCTTATGCACTCCGAAGCTCTCTTGTCCAAAAATTCTACAAAACTAACAAATACGTGAAATAACTACTCAAAACAACATCAATTAAACCTAATTGCATTTATACAAAATTGTGAGAATAAAAGTGTGTAATTACATCAAAATTGATAAAAGGGACCAATAAAATTATATAAAAAGTAGTACTAATTGGTCCCTAACAACTCTCCCCAACTTAGCATTTTGTTTGTCCCTAAACAAAAGTTTCCACCAACACAACCAAAGCAATGACACAAAAGATTGAAACAAGGATTAACCAAAGTGTATAGCACTTTCTCAATCCACCTATCTCAATGCTAGACAAAACATGAATAAGAGCAATGGTGGGGTGCAAAAATCATACCAAGGAATTCAAATCCATGTATGTCAAAATTGAATCAAACTTACACACACATCATAATAATGATGAATAAACATGAAGGTTTACTTTCACTCATCCAAGCAATTAAATCAACAACAACTCAAATCATACGGTCATCAAAACAAATACCAAATCATGTGAAAAATGAGAATCAAGAGGTCTTTCAAGGGTTGTAATGTGGCTTGGGTTACAAGAAAGGATATGATTAAGAGAATTCAACAAAATTGCCTATCCTAAGGGAGCATTCCCATACATTCAACTCTACACAATTTCCATTTCTTTAATCCCCGTCTTTTTTTTTCTTTTCTTATTATTTTTTTTTACATCCACACAACCTTGAGCCTTTTCTTTGTTTTTTTCTTTCTTTTCTTTTTCTTTGCTCTATGGTTTCAAGGGTGATTTCTTTTTTTTGTTACTTTTCATATTTTCACCCTTTCATAAAAACTCACTTTTCCAAGTTTCTAATCAACTCTTTTTACTTTACTCTCCCCAACTTTAGATTCCAAAACCAAATTTATTCAATAATGCTCCCTACTTAGACATAAGCAAAAGGCAAAATTTACAAACAACTCGGTTTGAGGGTTTAATTGACACGAAAGAAATTAGGATTCATTTATTCACAAAATTTTCAATTGATTTTACACTTATCAATCAAATGAATCCTAAAGTAAGCTCAAAGGGGGTTAACTAAGGATCACTCCTCACAAGGTTAGTTGATTCAAAACTTTTTGGTCAAGTGGTTTTTCTCATAACAAACAATGCCTCTATAATTTTCAATATTTTCACACAAAAATAGATTAATGGATGATTTAGCATGATAAGAATGAGTTGAAATAATGCTCGGTTTCCCGCATTTTAGTGTACAATGGAAAGCTTCCTCACAATTGGTTAAGTCCTATTTTGATTCAAAACTGACATGTATTTCAATGAATTTATGATATGGAATTTGCAACACACCATCAAACTACTCATGTTAAGTCTAGAAAGCGATAAAGTGTACCTTGAAATGCCGACACTAATTCTTATCATCACCACTCGAAGTGTCATATGCTTCCTTCTTTGCGAACATTTCTTGGTTGCTTTAAGCTTGACTTATGAATAAGAACAATTAAACAAACAAATGTTGGTAAACCAAATTCATTGTAACACACTTAAATCTCACAGAATATTCATGCAATTGACAAAACAAATTAACAAACCAAAGTTATGGTGAAACTAGAGCCACCAAAAGTACAATCATGATTAAACAAAAGCAATAATAATACAAAAAACTCAAAGTAAAAACTACTCTAATTCAACAAACTCCTCAATCTTCCTCCTCATGGCCACCACCAACGGATCCAAGGACATCCTCCATCTTATCGTCACAATTCGCACCACCTCCTGCACCCCCCATAAAAGTTGGCCTGCCCTCAGGCCAATTAGCATAAGCAACATATTCCTCCTGGGAAGGGAATGTGCGGGCTTCAGGTGCAAGGAAGGTGTTCTAAAATTGTTGCTGCATAGCATCAAAAATGAATGATTGAGACCTCCTAGAGGCCTCAAAGCTCTCACAACAATAATTAGCAAACACCATCTGATCGAATGTTGGAGTAGTGCGGGCTCGGGGTCTAGAGGACGAAGTCCCAGCTCCTTCGGCTCTGTGTGTAACACCCCTTTTTCTATCCCAAATTATTTAGCATATAATCAGAGTACATAAGCACGCATATAAAGAAAAGGGCGTCACATCGACGTTTTCGAAATATAAAACTTTCAAAACCAACAATGCACCTGGTCATTCAAAATAACACATTTAACACGTCATGAATATTCAAGCAATTATGTGTTCGCAGCGGAAAATAAAGAATACTCATGTATTTCATAAGATGATCCATGTCCCATACCATGATCAAATAAAATAAAACAATTAATGACATGAAATATATACGAGTTCAATACCACTAATCTACCCAGTGTTACATGACCAGAGCATTGACTCATTACCTAATTCAAACTAAATACGGAAACTCTCCAGCTATTCTTGAGCGAGCTACCGTCCACCTACTCCAGCAATACTACTCTATAGTATCTGCACGATACCCATGTAAAGGTAACATTCAAACAGAAAGGGTGAGAATTCCAAATCATTATGAAATAGCATAATAAGGCACAATGAATTAAAACAGCAATTCAAGAATTCATCACACTTTGTGTTATTATATCAATGATATTAACAGACAATCATTCCACATATTTAAAATGTACATCACACTCACATCAATACATGCATTCAATGATCACATAACGATAAACGACTCAATGCAAGACAATGTGACTCCATGCATGTGGTACCTCAACGTGAACTCAAAGTTTCACCGCTTTCCGATTCAATATCTAGAATCCAAGCCACGCTTCCGATCCGGACAAGACCAAAGCCCTACGTATGTTTCCAATGAAGGATCACCGCTTAATACTACGCCTAATCCCAATTAAGGATTAACGTCTGCTACGTCTGTTTCCAATGAAGGATCACCGCTTAATACTACGCCTGATTCCAATTCAAGAATCAACGTCTGCTCATGTGAACCCACAGTTTCACCACTTCCACAATGAAGTCAACCATGCTATGAATGAATGCACACATACCAACACATATGCAATTAAGACCCTTTATACGTCTTAACATCCCACATATCACCATGACTCCCAATTGGTACATATACACATTCATCACAACACATCAATTACGATTACATATACACATCCATAACCATAAATCATTCACAATCCAATAATGGCATACATACACATTCATACAATATTTTATTCACCAATATAGGCCAACCATCAAATAGGTACACATAGATTTCATTCCAAAACGCACACAACAATTAAATACCAATTTTTCAATAATATAACAGTGTTAACCGGTTAACGCCCTGGGTTAACCGGTTAACGCAGAACAGAATGCGCTCCTAGGCAAATTTTAACAGTGTTAACCGGTTAACGCCCTGGGTTAACCGGTTAACGCAAGACAGAATGTAATTTTTCATAATTCGTAACAGTGTTAACCGGTTAACGCCTTGGGTTAACCGGTTAACGCAAAACAGAAAGTTGTTCCTGCGCTAACAACGAAACAGAATGCAGATTTCTCTGCGTTTTTCATCGTTGGAGGACTTCCGGACCTCCGATTTCGATTCCGTAAAAAGCTACACATTCAGAAAATTATGACTCATCCAAATATATATTCATTCACAGTTTTAGCATAATTTAATTATCACAATTCAAGCGTATTTATCAAACCTAATAATTCCAAAACCATGCCAATTAAGGATTTCAACCTAACACATGTTCCTACCCATTGACCCAATCGTACTAACCCATAATAATAAGAATTTCCCCCCTTACCTTGTAATTCTGATGAAAACCCTGACTCCTCTTTACTTTTCCTCTCCGCTTTCTCTATTGCCTTTAGTGCTCAAGTGAATTCTAATTCCCACTTCCTTCACTCTTACTATTTATAATAGTATTCTAGTTGGGCTTAAATCATCTAATTTAATCATTAGGCCCATTAATACCTAATATTTAAATTTAAATAATTAATCACTCACTATGCACACTAGGTTAATTAAATAATTCAATCATTTAATTATTTCTCATATCCACTAGATAATGAATTAATACACCAATTAATTAATTAACACTCCACATAATTAAATTAAAATATACTCATAATAGTATAATAATTAAATACAAAAAAAATGGGTTGTTACAACTCTCTCCCACTTAAAAGATTTTCGTCCTCGAAAATTCCTCAAACGAACAACTCCGGATATGATTCCCTCATCTTATCCTCGAGTTCCCACGTAATATTTCCATTGGCGATCCCGCCCCATATTACTTTTACCAAAGCAATCTCCTTACCACGAAGCTTTTTTACTTCTCGATCTTCAATCCGCACAGGTGATGCATCAACCGTCAAATTATCCCGTACTTGCACATCATCTAACGGAACAACATGCGATGGATCCACAATGTACTTCCTCAATTGAGACACATGGAATACATCATGAAGATTAGAAAGTGATGGTGGTAATGCAATTCGATATGCCACTTCACCTATCCTCTCGGAAATTTGATAAGGACCAATGAAACGCGGCGTCAACTTACGCGACTTCAAAGCTCTACCAACACCCGTTATTGGCGTAACTCGAAGAAACACGTGCTCGTCTTTCTCAAACTCAAGCGCTTTCCTCCTCTTATCATGATAACTCTTTTGACGACTCTAAGAAGTCTTAATCTTCCCTTGAATCATCTTAATCTTATCTGTAGTCTCTTGAATCAACTCGGGTCCAACCACAACACTCTCTCCCGATTCGTACCAACATAAAGGAGTTTTACACCTTCTGCCATAAAGGGCCTCAAACGGTGCCATTCTAATACTCGAATGGAAAATTTTATTATATGTAAACTCGATTAAAGGCAAGAAACTATCCCAATTTCCTCCTTGTTCCAAAACACAAGACCTTAAAAGATCTTCAAGTGACTGAGTAGTCCTTTCCGTTTGACCATCCGTTTGTGGATGATATGCTGAACTCAAACGCAACTTCGTACCCAAAGCACTTTGCAAACCTTCCCAAAATCTCGAAGTGAACCTCGGATCTCTATCCGAAATAATGCTCGACGGTATACCATGCAAACACACAATTCTCTCGATGTACAACTTAGCAAGTCTCTCCATCGAATAATCCATCCTCATCGGAATAAAATGAGCGCACTTCGTCAGTCTGTCCACAACGACCCAAATCGCCTCACAATTATTCGATGTTCTTGGTAAGCCCGAAACAAATTCCATAGAGATACTATCCCACTTCCACTCGGGGATAGATAACGATTGCATCAAACCAGACGAAGACGTCGCTTCACAAACCAAACTCAAATCCCTAAATTGCTCCAACAATTCAAACTCTCGCATCATCAACATAGACATATGCAATGACTTCTTACTCAATGCGTCGGCTACAACATTCGCCTTCCCAGGATGATAATTCAAACCAAAATCATAATCCTTCAAGAATTACAACCATCTCCTTTGCCTCATATTCAATTCTTTCTGATCGAACAAGTACTTCAAACTCTTGTGATCACTAAACACATCAAACCTCGATCCAAACAAGTAATGTCTCCAAAGCTTCAACACAAACACAACGGCGGCCAACTCTAAATCATGCGTCGGTGTCGCATCCGCGAAAAACAACCGGCGGGCTAAAACAAAACAAACAGAGCCGCCACCGTGCGTTATTTATCCCAAAAGAGGGAAAGGAAACGCTCGAAGTAAACCTGGAAAAGACATGGTCTCGCGACCAAAGAGAGATGGGATCGGGAGTCGGTTATGCGAAGGGAAGGTATTAGCACCCCTACGCATCCGTCGTACTCGACGGGATCCACGCTCAAAAAGATAGAAGAAAAGGTTGCTCAAACATTGCTTAAAAGAATGCACACACACATTGAAAACAACACGGGTGGGGGAAGAGAGGAACGGGCTCGCTAGGATATCGCATCATATGCCTACGTATCTCATCTGGAATGAGAATCAGAGCTACCGTAGTTCGGCTCACGCACGCCGAAACAAAACACACGCACAGACGCTGAGACGTCAAAACAAACACATAAACAGGCAAACATGGAAACTGAATGCCAATCACTGGACTTACATCAGACTCCGAACCAAACAAACCCACACTGGAAACCGACTGCCAATCGCTGGACTTACGTCAGACTCCAAGCACACGACAATAGGATACGGAATGTCAATTCCTGGGCTTACATCCATCTCCTAACACACACAAGAAGGGTAACCAACAAACAAGTTAAAAGGGAGTCTGGAACTCGAGCCTAATAACTGTCAAGCAAACTCACACAAAAAAGAAAAAGGGTGCCCGGAGAGATCTCGTATGATCTCCTGCCTACGTACCTCATCTGGTATGAGGATCAGGGCAACGTAGTTCCCCTTAAACGGGGAAAAGTACTAGCCTAACCAGATACAAAGGGAGACACAAACTACTAGGGAGACTACGACTCGAGCCTAGAAGTTATCATGCATACCATCCCTAAGTTAAGGTTGCTATCTAACTTGCACAGGCAGCAAGCTATCTTACACAGCACAGTCAAACATCACAAGCACAATAAACAATCACACACACTATATGCAATCAATTGGGCTCATACAAGGTTAGGCTGTGAAACACAAGCCAACTGGAATCGGGTGTAGTTAGCTCTTAACCCTAACATTGAGAGCTAGGGTGAAGCAGATGAAATGGGAAGTGGAGATGAGACTCCACAGCTCTTATCCCCGGCCTGGGAGAGCTTCAAATAATAGAAGGTGTGGGAGTTCAGAAAGTTGGAATTCTCTCCACAAGTGAATGACTCTATAGGATCTTGGGTTAATATCCACAATGCATCAACATGTAATGTGAGCAAAGGGATGACACACTGACTAGCAGGAGATGGATTACACATCTCTTTTATCTGCCAATTGCCTTATCAAAGGACTTTTCCTGCTTAGCATAAAAATAAACACACAAGAACATGGCCTCTTAAGGAGGACTTCAGACAGGTGCCTGACCTTATAACAGGCAAGGTCTTCCAGACTACATGAAGAAGAGAATGTTATACCTAAGTGGTTAAGCAATCAAGCAAAAGCAAGTTCAAATTGAACTTAAGCAACTAATGTACCTGTTGAAACATCAAACAAATCAGTATACAATTCAGACAATCAGATAACATCGATATCAACAGTCAAACCCAATAAGCAAAGGTGTTAATACCTTAGGATTGGCATTAATTTTGTAAAACAAATAATTTAATCATCTCTGTTGTTTTAATATGTTGGGTTGAAGAAGTTAAACATCTGGACCAACATGTCATGTACGATGTCACGACATCATGCCTGTGACATCGTACATGTGTAGAAAACTGAATTAATTAATTCAGTATATATTTTGGGATTAGTAAGGATATTTGGTGAATATCCTAGCTCCCATGTGGAGGTCTTAAAGACTCAATCAGAACATATATATAGGCTCAAAGTAAGGAGATATATATGGAGAGATTTTAGGATTGAAGACCTTGTTTGTAGCAGAAATTTTCTGCTGAATTTGTAACAGCAAAGAACAAGTTTGCTGCGATTTCTGAAGGCCCAAATCCAGTTGGGTGATTAGGTTATAAATAGCATATTGTAACCTAGTTTTTGTAAGCCTCTTAGAATGAATTTTTAGGGGTGTGTGTGAGGTAAACCTCCCAATCTGTGGGAAGGTTACCATGTGTTTCTCAGTGGTAAAAGCTGAGAGTATTTGTAACTCAAAGCCTGTAGGCAAGAGTTATTATGTTCTTGAATGAAGCTGTGAAGCAAGTTCAAGGTGTTTGAACATTACATTGTATTTGTAGTGATAGGAATGGAAACTGGAGGTTTCTATCTAGGAGTTCCTAGGTATAGATTGCATTGGGTAGGGATTAAGTGAAGAGTTGTAAACGGGGGAGTTTAACTCTGAATTAATACTGCTGATAGTGAATCTTCTTCCTGGCTTGGTAGCCCCCAGATGTAGGTGATGTTGCACCGAACTGGGTTAACAATTTCCTGTGTTTGTTTTCCTTCTGTATGTTATAATCATGTCTGCCATAACTAAGCTTGTATTTCAGTCTGTCAATCAAGATAATAACAGACCTGATACATAGCCTTCTGGTTGAATGTCAATCAGTATGTCTTGACATTCATCGTTGACAGCATATACTGAATAACAGGCAGGTTGGTTTTTCTGCTTCAGTTCAGTATGTTTCTAAGTCTGGTTTTCAAGTGGCAAACAGATCTGGCCAAAGGATCATGGTGAAACTGTCTAACTGGATGTCTAGACAGTTGGTCATACAGGCTGATACTGAATTAGAAACAGGTTGGTATGTTATAGTACAGCAAATTTAGCACAGTCTGTTTTCAGTAACATAACATGATGTATATGTTCTGACTGTCAAATTGAATGTTGTAACATTCATTCCTGACAGCATGTGCTAAATTGTAGGATGATGGTTTTTCTGTTTCAGTATTTTTCTCAGGCTATTCTTCAGGGATTCAACAGCTGAGCTAAAATCCAGGAAACCAACTACTAACCTACAATTAATGAACCTAACAAATAGCCTAATTGTTAGCAATCTAATAAGTGGAAATTAGATTAATGTGTTCAACCTTTAATTTAGGAAATACAAGTAAAAGACAAGCACACTGGAATAATGTAACAGATGATGTCCATATCAACATTAAGACATCGTGCTGATAACTGTGTAAGAAAACAACAGAAGTGAGTGCTAGGATTGATCTCTGATGAGTCGTTCTACCTAATGCATAGAACTAGGTGTTTATCCATTCTAGGGTGACATAGAATGAGATGTCGTGACTTCAGTGAGCGTGTGCATATGAGTACAGAGTGTAATAACTGTCTTGCTGTATTAGGTACAATGTTAGATCAGATGTCATGACTTGGAGTAGAACATCTGAGATCTGACTACGCCAGAATTTCAAATGGTATCAGAGCAGGCATCCTATTCTGTTTCTGGATGAGATCCATGGGTGATACTTTCTGGTACCTTGCAAGGAGTTATATTAGTACTGATGTTGGAACCCGTGGAAGGTTTTGTGAGTTCCCTGAATGATCCCTTGAAGTAGGTGGATGGACTATTCATGACAGGAACTATGTGTACCGGTCTCTAGTGGTTGGCAATTGGCCTATGTGTGGGACAGCTGTGCTAGTATTGAATCATATTCAAGCCTAGTATCTTCGTGGAGGCTGATCTGGTGAAGTGTGTGTACATAAGTTGAGTTGTATTATGATTTTCGCTGCATAATACCTGGCAAAGCTCAAACTCTGATGTAGTTTCTCCTCTTGTGGATGAAAGGCTGCTGTATTTAAGATTTCATCATAACCTACTGAAGATGCCAAAGATACTTGAGTCTCCTCAAGTCTACCCATCATGACGTTCTCTCTTCAGGATGGTAAGAATCACCTGATCGCTGATTCTTTTACACTCTTGGGTAGTGTATATGAAGACCTTGAAGACTTTCAAGGAGGTTTTGTTCCAAGGAGGTGGAACCAATGTTCTATGTGATGTTAGAACATGTTGTTCAACAAGTATGCAGCTGCTGGTTGAAGAACAAATGTTTTTAGGTGTCAAACAAAGGGATACTTTTGTTTGGAACCTACTCCTGACCTGGAAGAGGAGACATCTGTGTGTGCTAAGTTGACAAGGGTAGGGTCAACTGTGTGTGTGCTCAAGAAGGTCACTTTTAGAAATCTATTCTCTAGAAGTGGAGCTGGTTGAGATGTGACATTGTGCAATTGCCTGCTATTTGCCTTATTCCTATAACTTGATCAGGGTTGGATAGTTGTTCCCTGAAGTACTATGTTGTGCTGGAAGACAATTCCATGGATGATAGAAGTCAATAATGGGGTAACCTGACTGCTATTCCATTTAAGAGGATTGGGACCATGAATCTTGTTATTCAAACACCTCGCTCAGAAGTGGCAGTTCCTTCAAGGAGTGAGAATATGAAGATTCAGAGGTTGGTTGAGGTAGTATGCTCTGGCAATGCATATCTACTATTGACTGGTGTTGTTTTTCACTAGTACTTATGGTCAGTTGAAGTCTGATTGGTGTGATTGGAGTATGCATAGGTATAACTCATAGAGTTAGGTGCCACTGGTAGGGATGGTGTATGTCATGTTGAGACATGTCTGTACAATGCATGGATATTGGTGTGAAGTTTCCATGACTGTTAATTTGAGGGGGAGTTTTGGTTAACCTCCTCACATTTGGTCAGCCTAGGGTCTGGTTGGCTGTTGACTTGTGTCACATGAGTTCTGGTGGTTGTGTGACACATTTGCAAGGAAGAATTCATCTCTCTCATTCCTAAGGGTGAATTTAATCTGAGAAGATTTTCAAAACTGTTGAAGTGCTTGCAAGCAGAAGATGTTGACACTAGAAGAGTATTTTCAAAGTAGTCTTATGGTGGAAGTATCTGAAAGGAATATTGGGAAAGGATTTAAGATCAATGTCAACTTGTGCCAAGTACAAGTAGTTAATTGATTATCCTTGGAGCTCAAGATAACTGATGTTCTTAAAGATGTTGGAACATCTCTTCTTTAAGACCCTGTGCAGAATCACAGGAAGGATAGTACATTGGTTTATGATCTATCTCTTTGGTGGCAGCAAAAGCGTATGATCTCTGAAAAGGTTTCCTGGCAAGAAACATGTTCAGCCTGGTGTGTACAAGAAGAAGAAGACATCATAGTCCTGATGGTGGTTACTTGGATCAGCTTATTTCTGATCTAGGTAAGGAAGTGCATTGGCTAATGCACACTGTGGAGTTAAGAACATGTGACAGCATTCTTGACTTCATGGAAACATCCTTGCTTTAGGAAGTGGAATCCTGGGCATAGCTGAAGGGTTAGTCTCTAACTGGTCCTTCTAAAGACTCATGCATCAGAGTGTCTGATGTCTTTGGAGAAGAAGCAGGGATTCATCAAGGTGTGAGCTTGGATGACTTAACTGTAAACCTGCAGGATGGAGGTCGTTTACTCAAACTTGGTTCCACAATCAAGTCTATGAGAGCGTTGAACTCTTATTCTGGGTAGGGAGGAAGTTCCTTCAAGTGGCAGAAGAAGGAGCTGAATTCAACAGCTAGATGTTAAAACACAATGTTGTGACATCTGGTTCAACATCAGAATCTTAGTTGGTGAAGTGGCACATCAACTTAAGATAGAAGGGCCTACATCGTTGTAGATTGGGTACTTCAAAAGGATCGTTCCCATTGCAGTTCTTTGGAGTTGCTGGATGGAGAGGTTGTTACATGGTCATGTCTTAGAGAATCTAAGTTTTGGTTGGCATGTAGCTTGAAGTTCAAGCCTCACTTGGAAGGTCAGAATATCTTTGGGAGAAGTTTGATAAACGTGGAGAGGTCAAAAAGTGGCATTTGACTTGTTCATATGAGGATTCATGAAGGAGGTAATCAACCAGTGACATTTGGTCTATCTCAGAAGTGAGTTCAAAGAATCAAGATAATCAACATGTGGCAGCTGATTATTCTTGAGGAAAGTCTGAGACAAATTACTTTTGAGCAGAAAAGTAGTAAGTTAAAGACAAAATGAGGTGTTTTCTATTCATCTCTTGGAGCTTGTGGTAGGAGTTCTGAGCTATCCATGGAAGATTATCTCTTATGGGATGAGAATGTATATGTCCCAATTTATGCCTGGGTTCTTTTGGATCAAGCTGGTGACTCAGTGATATCTGAAGATTATCAGATGGTGGTCTTTGGTATGGTGTGAAGAATGTCCCAGCTGATGTTAGAACAACCTGTGATGTGGTCTTCTGTTCTGGTTAGAAGAGAGATTGAAACAGAGTGTGAATGTGGTCAGCCAAGAGGGTTGAACAGAGGGTGTGCTCTTGAAGACATGAAGATGCGTCTTATGTTTTCCATTCATCAAGTGGTCTGGAATCTCTTTGAATCAGGAAGTATGTGAAGGTCCAACTTTGGGGTGTTGGATATGATCATGTGTGACCTCCAAGAGAGTAGGTTGTCCATGACAGGGGGAGTCTGTCCTTGTACTACAAGTAATCATCAAGCTTGTGGTCTATGTGCTCTCAGATAACTGGGTATGGCACCTTGTTAGTCATCAGGATGCTGTGATGTATGTCAAGGCTGAGTGAGCAGAAGAATGTCTGACCGGATGTCATGACATTGCCCTGGACAATGCTGTTATTTCCTTCTGAATCTTCAAGTCATTAGGAATTATGGATGTGGTGTGTCCAATTCTGATAAATCAGAATAAGCCTGATGGCTACAGCTGTGTGGTACAGGGGGAGTAACCATCTGCTGAAGTGTGGGAATTTGGCTGTAGCAGTGCCAAATGTCAAGTCTCGATTGGAGGTATGACAGGGGTCTTGGGAAATGCTGAATACTGGCAGAATGCAGGAAAAAGCCGCGTGGAATGTTAAGACATCGCGTGCAACGTGTCTGACTGCATATATGGAATAGTCTCCATGCACTGGAACTGCTGTTTTGGAAAAGAAACAGTCAAGAGCTATAAAAGGTATTCAAAGATAATCTGAGATTTTGTTGGTGATTCTCTGACTGTTTCTCAGCAAAAATTAATGAATCTTGACCAAGCATTTACTCCTACCGTTAATTCCTAAGCACGGGCTGGACTATTTAAAGGATGTAATAGCCCTCTTCTTCTCACAAGAGAAACACTCCATTCCCTCAGAATCATGGGGTATGTTAAGGTTTGGGCAAGTTGCGCCTGGATCTGGTTTTGTGAGGGGTGCCTTTACAAATGTTTAGCTAAAAAGGGGGAGAGAAATACAGTCCTGGGGTTGAGAATGTACCAGAAGCAAGCTATCTGTGGTAGCAAACAGAAGTTGGTGTCAGGCACAAAATCCACCAACTGGGTATATCACTTGTGTCTTGTGATCTGAGTTAAGAGGACAGTTGTGTCATGTGATCTGAGTTACATTATCTATGTACTCAATATTACATATTCTTCCGGAAGCTCTCCTGTTGAGGGAAAGGGTTCTGGTACAACTGATCCGTGTTCCCCTACTTCCTCATGTACACCAACCTTGGTGTTTGTGGTGGTGGAGTCAATGACAGAGATGAAGAGCATACCCATAATGGGATGTTTTGTCCAGTTGTAACACGGTGGGAGAACTGACTTTAGTTAAATGTTGCGGATAGCAAGAGTCGCCACCGACTTTTATTTTATCCAAAAGGAAAGGACATAAAAGAACAGGAAAGACCTTAAAAAGATTTTGAGTTCGGGGGGTAGGTTATACAAAGGGAAGGTATTAGCACCCTTTATATCCATGGTTATCCATGGGCTCTTAGTTACTTAGCTCACTTTGTTTGTTTGCAAGAGTGTAGTGTGTGATTAGAAAAATTTCTTTAAGTACTTTGTAATGACCCTCGTATGGGTGTATACAAAGCCTAGTTTAGAAATTGTGAGGTGTAAAAGTAATTTTGAAAAGTGTGAGCAAGTAACTATGAGATACCTACCCTAGATTAAGTCTTTCGTGTTCTCGTATATTCTTTCAATGGTAAGACTGTCCCTATTATTAAGGAATGGGTAGTCATTACCTTGGATGTGTTTAAGGGACGGGCGTAGGGTCATCGTATGGTCAATGAAGGCAACATAAGGGGTGTCTTTAGCAACTCGTAGGGACTATCATCATATTTACCGAAGGGACAAGATCATTATATCGTAGGCAACCTCGTAGGGACTTGATCTTTTAAGTTTATAGGGACTTGATGATTTTTTTGTTTGAAGGGACTTTGCTTAAGACACCCCTATTTTCGAGGGACTTGACCATTTAAAGAAGGCAACCAAGAGGAATACCCTAGGAGGTACAGATGGCGATCAAAGATCGACTTACGTGTGTGAGTGTTATTTTTCAGATATTTGTCTTGAATTTAATTTTCTAAGTTCAATTATTTACAGTTAGTTTTATGCACTCCCTAAATTACTAACCACGCAATAAATATTTACAAAAATAAAAGCAAGAAAAATAAATTCCTAAACTATTACATGGCTATGGGACAGATACATAATAATCAGGCGAGAAAGAATAAATTTACAACCTATACATTTGTTCCTAATATTATAAATAAAACAAAATTAAAATAAGGAAAATAATGAAGCAAAAATAGAATAGATAAAAGCAAATAATAATAAAATAATAAATAAACAATGGTAATAAAGCAATAATAAAATAACAATAATAATAAAGTGATAATAAAAAGGTTAGAATTTTAAAAGAAATTATTTTAGGTTAAACAAGTTAGATTTTTTTAGAAGTTATTAGAAAAATATGAGTTTAAAATAAATTAGTAATAATAAAAGAATTTAAAATATATTAATGTACAAATTATAAAATAAAAGAGTTATATGAAAAATATTAAGTTAGTTATTTACAAAATAAATAAAGATTATAGAAAATATCAAATTATTAGATTAATAGGTTTATTATTATTATTCAATTAGAAAAATGGTCAATTAGATTTTATTTACAAAATATATAAGGATTTATTATTATAAGTAAGTAATAAAAAAAAGTTATTAAAATAGTTAGTATTTATTATTTATTTACAAAAAAAAATAAAGGTTATAGAAAAATATTAAATAATTAATTTAGTAGGTTTTCACGCCCTACATTACTAAACCACGCAGTTAATATAGGATCAATGGCAGGAATTTAAATGGCAGAAAAATAAAATGGCAGAAAATCAATGGCAGAAAATAAAACCCTAATTATTACAACGCTTTGGTGCAGTTACATAATAAAGATGGCGAAAAGTAAAATTGAAAATATTACAAGTTAAAACTTAAAATATTACAAGGGCGAAGCAGTTACAGTGTATGAATAACATAAATATGAGCGAAAATAGGAAATAATAATAAGGTTTGTTAAGGTTTAAGAAAAGGTTTATGGTTTAGAGGAAACAACACGGTTAAAGTTTTAGGTTTGAAATTTAGAGTTTGTGGCGAAATTGTCAGGGTTTAGGAAAAATCAGGGTAGTTAGTTATGAAAAAAATGTGCAGATCTAAATATATGTATATATATAAAAAAATGAATTAAAAAAAACAACGACGTTGCTAGCGCAAAATTGCGATCATCGCAACTGGATCGGATAACACAAATGTCACGCCTCATACACGTATATGTGAAAACGGCGTATTGACACGATCCAATCCGAAAACATAATCAAATATATCAACAAAATAGATAAAGTATATATCATATATAAACTATTACCAAACTGTGTGTACGATAGTATAGATCAGCCACTCTCAGTTTCTCTTTTTTGTTCTGTCTTTCGGCCTCCCTCTATCAGTCATGCTAGTAAGTATATATATAAACAAATTAGGTTAATGATAATGGGCCTAAGTTTATTTTGAAACCCAATATTAAATTAAAAACTGAATAAAGTTAAATAATTAAAATAGTTAAAATTAAAATAAAAACTAATTAACCTATTTATTTATTCTAGACCCAATATAAAAATAAATAGACTCAAAAAAAATAAAAGTCGGGCACCAAAATGCTCGAAAAAATAAAATGAACACGTCAAAATAATCAGCGCGAAATAAATGACTCGGAAAAATACAGCGTTTGGTCGGATTTTGAAATAAAAATTATGATCGTTTAAACTGCTCAGACTGATCAACATATGACCAAAAATAGTCGTAAAAATATTTTTAGCATGTCAAATTAAACCACGTGAACCGCAGATTAATGTTACCGACATTTGCAAATTTAAACTTGACATTTTTTCGTTGACTAATTTTAGGCACAGTTAAAAAGTTAATTTGACCAGTCTGTTTGTAAATTCCGAGAAATTATTCCGGCTAATATTAAGACAGAAAAAAATGTTATGCTATGAAGATGATGCAAATGAATGTGAAACAAAAAATTGGTTAGAGTTAAAAATAGAGGACAAATTTTGGGGTGCAACAACTGCCCCTGTTCAATTTTCTGAAACCTGAGGAGTTAGATTGGCCTGTGTGCCATTCGTGACTTGGAAGGTTGAAGTGGATTGAACACAAAAGCCCAAAAATTTGCACTCGCCGGTGCGTAAAGTAACACTGATGACTAGTTGTATATGCTTAAGTGGGCTTGAAGATGCCACTTGGAAGAACTGGAGATGGGCTTATAGATGCCATCCATAATAACAGGAGGTGATAATATCTTGATGTTGATACTGGATATCAGTACTAGGTCTTCGTATAGGCCGTCTCTGAATCGTATCTAAGAACATACTTTTAATTTAAGTGTCAGAACCAAATCTTCGTGGCGATTTCTTTCTGAATTAAGTATCAGCACTAGACCTTCGTATAGATCGTCTCTGAACTGTTTTGAATTGTTGAATAGACCAGTAGAAATAAATCTTCGTGATGATTATCTCTTCTGGAAATATCCTGGATTAGGGAATAGATCTTCGTATAGACCGTTTGCCTACTATCCAAGAACAAAAGAATATCAGGATGAAATCTCCTGAAAATATCATGGACTAGGGAATAGATCTTCGTATAGACCGTTTGCCTACTATCCGAGGACAAAAGAGTATCAGGATTAACTCTCCTGAAAACATCCTGGACTAGGGGATAGATCTTCGTATAGACCGTTTGCCTACTATCCAAGGACACCTTGAGTAATGATTAAGTATCAGCACTAGATCTTCGTATAGATCGTTTCTGACCTGTTGTGAATTGTTGATAGTATTTTATCTGTATATAACCATCCTGCAAGGAAAAGGTTAGTTTATGCAATATGTATGCATGCATGGCATGGTGCATCTAAGTAAATGTATTATGCACTTATGGATATGCTATGGTATGATGTAAGTGATGTATGTATGAATCATGCGGTCTGAAGCATCCAGATATCTTTGTATAACAACTGCTGGCTAGGGAAAATAAATCCCGATTCGTTGCTGAAGAGTATGAGGAACTCGTTCCCGTCTTGTTTGATAGTATAGTATTTGTCACTTCCCGTATTCGTTCGTCGTACTTCTATTGAAGGAATAAGTTCCTGAGTATCCCGACTGAGGATAAAAGAGATGGACATAAATTCAAGGGGAGACGTAATTCGAAGCATCTATAAAGATAGATTTGCTCTACTGGGGATTTGTAGTGGGCATGAACCGGCGAAGCTTCGTTGAACTACTACCCTCGTTCGTCCTTAGTAAATACTATTACTGCATTTTATGCATTTCTGGTAAACATCAATCGTATTCAAAAGCATACATACATTCAAACACAACCAATGGACGTTTTCGCTTATGTAAATAGAGTAAAAGTAAATCTGGATTCGAAGATGAAATTTCATTTATATCACAAAGTGACCTATACATAGGCAAGTTTGTACAAGGAGACAGAAATCCTAGTAAGAGGAATTCGTCGTAAATTTTTTATAAAACAGCTATGTGAAAAATGATCCTATTGAGTTTCAATTCTACTATTGCCATTATCTTCAAATATCTCATCTTCTGTTGTTGAGACAGAAACGATTGGATTGATCTTTATCTGTTTGAACTTGATTTAGGTAGCACCATCAGTTGGAGTTACATGAGTGATCCAAACGAGACATAGTCATACGCTTTAATCCCTAACTTTTGCCTGGATTGCCCTTTCAGGTTTTCAATCCACCGGGATACCCTTTTTTGCCCAAGCCGCCTTGTCAGGTTTTTGACTTGCCGGGTGTACATTTTTTTTATATATATCCTTAATTTTTGCCCGAACCCTTTTGGTTTGCCGGGATGCCCTTATTTTTGCCTAGGCCAGTCAACCTAGCGGGTCTCTTTTTATGCGTAGTATTTTTTAACTATGTCTGCGTTTACAGGTTGTGGAAAGTCTTCACCATCCATAGTAGTAAGCATCATGGCACCTCCTGAGAATACTCTTTTGACCACAAATGGTCCTTCATATGTAGGAGTCCACTTGCCCCTAGGATCACCCTGAGGTAGTATGATACGCTTGATTACCAAGTCACCAGCCTGATATACCTTTGGCTTAACCTTCTTATTGAAAGCTTTGATCATCCGTTTCTGGTACATCTGACCATGACAAATAGCTGCCAACCTCTTCTCATCAATCAAATTTATCTGGTCGAGTCGAGTCTGAATCCATTCATCCTCGTCTAAACCTGCCTCTTTCATGATTCTTAGAGAGGGAATCTGAACTTCCACTGGTAACACGGCTTCCATTTCGTAGACCAAAGAGAAAGGAGTTGCCCCTGTCAAAGTGCGCACTGAAGTGCGATAACCATGAAGAGCAAAGGGTAACATCTCATGCCAGTCTTTGTATGTTACTGTCATCTTTTGTATGATCTTCTTAATATTCTTATTAGCAGCCTCCACGGCGCCATTCATCTTTGGCCGGTACGGAGAAGAGTTATGGTGTTTTATTTTGAACTGCGTGCAGAGTTCAGCAATCATCTTGTTGTTCTTCCGGAGAGAGCAGGTTTCTCAAATGTATATTTGATAAGATCCATCTTAGAAATCAATAAAGTGGTATGATTCAACATATACTGTCTTAGTCGGCGAGCATCCTAAGCCAAAGCATAGCAAGCTTTCTCGAGCTGGGAGTATCTTGTTTCACAGTCGGTACCTTTTGCTAAGGTAGTATATTGCATGCTCTTTTCGACCAGACTCGTCATGTTGCCCCAACACACACCCTATTGAATTTTCTAACACGGTCAAATACATGATTAGAGGTCTTCCTTCAACTGGTGGCATCAGATTTATAGGTTCTTGGAGATACTTCTTGATTTTGTCAAAAGCTTCTTGACATTCATCATTCCATATCATCTCTTGATTTTTCCAGCGAAAACCTCTACATAGTCACGTAACATCCGACTCAATCTTTCTTTGACACTGTTTTCCAAGCCTGCTCCTATTTTGACTTCTTT
The DNA here is from genome assembly GCF_024323335.1 of Lathyrus oleraceus. NCBI lineage: Eukaryota > Viridiplantae > Streptophyta > Magnoliopsida > Fabales > Fabaceae > Lathyrus > Lathyrus oleraceus. Next base: position 548,243,322 of record NC_066585.1, read on the forward strand.
CTTGTCTACTTCAGTACCCAGATTTACAACCTCAATTGATTCCTCATGCGGCTGTGTAGCTTTCTCTTCTTGTTGTAATAACCTAGCAAGCTCTACAGGTACTTCACAATCTTCATCCTTTCCATCTTCAGCTTGATAGATCGGATTCTCGAAATTATAATTGGCAATAGTAGAACTGTTATCAACAGGATCCAGAATGGATGAGGATCTGCATTTTAGTGATGTGGGTGTGTGTAAGAACACATAGCTGATGAAAATAAAATAAAAGAAAAACAAAGAGCCCAATATTTACGAAAACGAAACGTCCATTGATTTTTATTGAATGAAGTATGCAAATGAAATGACATCCCGAAACAAGCATACCATTGTGCCCCGGGTAAGGCACAAGGCTTAAAAATAACAACGCAGTAATAGTATTTACTCCTGACTAAAGGAGATAGGAATAACGTCTTCAGTCTTCCAATTGTTGAGCCCATCACCCACAGTAGGAAAAATCCAGTTATCCAGATTGTAGTCTTCATTATAGTCACCCACAACATTGATTTGATCTTTCATGTTCCCTTGATTGGTGATACGAACAGCACGAGCACGACGAACAGCCTTCTGGGACTCTGCAGTGAAACCCAAACCAAACTTGTCAGACTTGTAAGGAATGTCGGGAAGCTGACCCCAAATAGTACAACCACCTTCTTCAACCACAGCTCTAGCATCTTTGAGGGAAGCCATTGTAGGAGGTACTCTGGTAACCACATGAACTCTTTTAACCACAGGAGGAGCTTCAGTAGCGGGAACGACCCAAGGAACTACTTCAAATGTCTGGCAAGGAGTCTCAACATATTCACTTTCCACTTCAACATACTTAAATGTATTCACATGACTGACCATATATTCTTCCTCTCCATAAACAGTTACGATCTTTCCCTTCACTGGATATCTCAACTTCTGATGTAGAGTGGAGGTCACAGCACCTGCCCCACGGATCCAGGGGCGCCCAAGCAAACAAGAGTACGCAGGACGAATATCCATTACATAGAAGGTAGAATCGAAGACTTGAGAGCCTACTTTGATCGGGAGATCTATTTCTCCATGCACCACTCTTCTTGAACCATCAAAGGCTCTCACCACTATATTACTTGATCTTAACACAGCATCTTCAGGACTGAGCTTGTTCAGAACCTCTTTGGGAAGTACATTCAATGAAGAGCCATTGTCTATCAACACATGAGTCAAGGTAGTTCCCCTACATTCAATGGAGATATGTAAAGCTCTGTTATGGTTTCTTTTGGCAGGAGTCAAGTCAGCATCAGAAAAACCTAACCCATTATCATAAGTCAGATGTGCAACACAATTTTCAAATTGATCCACAGAAATTTCATTTGGTACATGAGCAGTCCTTAAGAATTTGATCAAGGCTTTAGCATGAGCCTCAGAACACAGCAACAAAGACAACATGGAAATTTTGGAGGGAGTATGCCCCAACTGGTCAACAATATCATAATCACTCTTACGAATGATCTTCAGCACTTCTTCCATCTGTTTAGAGAGATTTTTAGCAGTCGGTGCTTCAGCTTGCACAGGTTCAACCACAGGACCTTTGCCTCGAGCATCAGTACTTGGCTCAGAAGTGGAGGTAGTAGTTGGAGGAACTGTATTTTTTGAGGTAGCTGGAGGAGAGAAAATTCTTCCACTTCTGGTGATCTTACTAGATCCAGCAATATTATCAACATCAAGGTTATCATCAGTAACAGGTGTATCAGTCAAAGGTTCCTGCTTAACACCATGGATATAAACATCAGAACCGTAATTCCAGGGTATAGCTTTATCCGAAGTATAAGGAATAGGGCCAAGAGTGGTAATAATCATGGGAGGCACTCTAACTTCAGCAACAGTCTTCACCAGGCCTTCAGCAGTAATTTTGATAGGACCCTTGGAAGTGATCTTGACAGTCTGTTCAAGAGCCATTTCTGCTGAAATAAACAGCTAGAAGATAAGATACTTGTTCATAAGAAACCTGTGATGCAATAATATGGTATGTAGATGCTTATGCAATGTTTTCAAGGACCGTAGGATTTAAATTTGTTTAAACCACCAAAAAGTAAACTTTTATTAGTAATAAACTTGTTTGCCCCTTGGGCTTACAATGAAAATGAAATGAATACAAAAAATGGGGTTTTAAGTCTCCCATGGACGTTTCCTCTTTGTGTTGAGGTATGAGTTGAGATTCCGCTCCTCGTGAAGTTGTTTTGTTAGCTCCAGGATTCTTTCCTGACTTGCCTTGTAATGAGTCTCAAAAGTATCTCTTTGCTCCTTCAACTGGATCCAGGACCTCTGTAACTCTTCCATGTCAGTGGGCATGTCTGGATGAAGAATGATGTAAGAAGTATCTCCTTCAGCAACAGGCTCCATGGTAACTGGCAGGATAGCAGGATATGGCATCATAAGAGTCTGAGCACGAGATCGTACCCATCTGAGATATGGTTCCATAGGAATAGTGTACTTGGGTTCCAGAGTCTTGCTGTCAACCTTGTTCACTTTACCCCATGCTCGTATGAACCTTTGACGGTAACCTTGAAGATCGTTGTCGTAGTCGAACACAATACCCTGAATAAGCATGTCATGAGGACCATCAGTCCGAGCGTAACCAAACTGACATAGAGCTAAAGAAGGGTTGTAGGTAATTCCCCCTCTTATGCCAAGGAGTGGCACATTAGGGAACTCCCCACAACGGTCAATGATGGTAACATTCTCCATTGATCTAGAGCACCAATGAATATCTGAATGAGAAAGTGACATAATCCTCTTGGACCACCTGAACCCTTGTTCATTCTTCATCACTGATCGAGGAAGGTGAGAAATAAACCACCTAGATAATAGAGGTATGCAACACATCAGAGTTCCTCGTGCCTTCGTAGTACGGGTATGAAGAGAGTGTAAGATGTCTCCAAGTAATGTAGGCACTGGATTGCGAGTCAGAAATATGTTGATGGCGTGTACGTCTATGAACTGGTATGGATTGGGGAACAATACTAAGCCATAAATCGATAGGGCTAAGATCTCCTCAAAAGCATTATAACTCATAGCCTTCAGGAATACTTGAGCTTTCTCCATCAATACCTTAGCAAGAATACCCTTAACTCCACTCCTTGTTTCTAGGACAATGTCTGATTTCTTTAAATGTAAGGCTGCAGCAATGACTTCAGGTTTAGGCTCTTTTTCCAAGCCTGTGAAGGGTTTCTGATCAAGAATAGGTATACCCAGAAGCTTGGAGAACTCTTCCATTGTAGGAACCAGCTGATAGTCGGGAAATGTGAAGCAATGATGTTTAAGGTCAAAGAACTGAAACAGGACACTCATCATGTCTTCATTGAACCCTGAAGTGACTAGATCCAGTAGGTGACCATGCCTCTTGATGAACTGGGAGTTTTCAGAAACTTGAGAGACCAATTCCTTAAGCTTAGGAGGTATTCCTACAAAGTTGATCCGGATAGTATTCCTACGAGCAGAAGCCATGACCTGCAACAAAGAACAAAGATAAATCCTTTGGTCCTTGAAATGGTTAGTGAAAATGCTATGCTTATGATGCATGATGATGCTATGATGTTATGCTCAATCACAAACATGTGGCACACACAAACAAGTCACACAATAGCCCTAGGTTTGAAGGCTTGCATGAGGTTTAAAGGTAAGTACCCTCCCCTGAAGTTTAGTTGATTCATTCTGTCCTACAAAAGTAACCAGGTTCTAAGGGATCTCAAAATCATTGATCCTTCACAAAGGTGGTTGTTCAGTAGGCAACTTACTTGCCAACCAAAACCCTCCAAGTTTAGGATCTCAATGAGTGTAGTATCGAGTATCAACCAACTTCAGTCTTCACCAAAGCCGGTTATCTCACTACTTTCTAAAGGCCAAGATGGGATGACTAGGGTTCTAAAAGTCAGTTAGTGTATTGACAACATATGGCAGCCTCATATTATCCTCAACTTGCTTAAGGAACATAAGCACCAACCAAGAAGTCACACTAGCTATGGCCACCAGATCAACCATATCGATATACACCGTACAGTTTCCTTGGTCTATTGCCATTTACCTAAGGTACACTAGATCCGGGTTAGGGTCTTTCACACATAAGAGCACCCAACAGATAAGTATAAAGCAAACAAGGCAAACAATTTTAAAGTGATCTAATTCCTAAGGGTACCCCTCTTTTATTAAATCCCCAGCAGAGTCGCCAGTTCTGTAACACGGCGGGAGAACTGACTTTAGTTAAATGTTGCGGATAGCAAGAGTCACCACCGACTTTTATTTTATCCAAAAGGAAAGGACATAAAAGAACAGGAAAGACCTTAAAAAGATTTTGAGTTCGGGGGGTAGGTTATACAAAGGGAAGGTATTAGCACCCTTTATATCCATGGTTATCCATGGGCTCTTAGTTACTTAGCTCACTTTGTTTGTTTGCAAGAGTGTAGTGTGTGATTAGAAAAATTTCTTTAAGTACTTTGTAATGACCCTCGTATTGGTGTATACAAAGCCTAGTTTAGAAATTGTGAGGTGTAAAAGTAATTTTGAAAAGTGTGAGCAAGTAACTATGAGATACCTACCCTAGATTAAGTCTTTCGTGTTCTCGTATATTCTTTCAATGGTAAGACTGTCCCTATTATTAAGGAATGGGTAGTCATTACCTTGGATGTGTTTAAGGGACGGGCGTAGGGTCATCGTATGGTCAATGAAGGCAACATAAGGGGTGTCTTTAGCAACTCGTAGGGACTATCATCATATTTACCGAAGGGACAAGATCATTATATCGTAGGCAACCTCGTAGGGACTTGATCTTTTAAGTTTATAGGGACTTGATGATTTTTTTGTTTGAAGGGACTTTGCTTAAGACACCCCTATTTTCGAGGGACTTGACCATTTAAAGAAGGCAACCAAGAGGAATACCCTAGGAGGTACAGATGGCGATCAAAGATCGACTTACGTGTGTGAGTGTTATTTTTCAGATATTTGTCTTGAATTTAATTTTCTAAGTTCAATTATTTACAGTTAGTTTTATGCACTCCCTAAATTACTAACCACGCAATAAATATTTACAAAAATAAAAGCAAGAAAAATAAATTCCTAAACTATTACATGGCTATGGGACAGATACATAATAATCAGGCGAGAAAGAATAAATTTACAACCTATACATTTGTTCCTAATATTATAAATAAAACAAAATTAAAATAAGGAAAATAATGAAGCAAAAATAGAATAGATAAAAGCAAATAATAATAAAATAATAAATAAACAATGGTAATAAAGCAATAATAAAATAACAATAATAATAAAGTGATAATAAAAATGTTAGAATTTTAAAAGAAATTATTTTAGGTTAAACAAGTTAGATTTTTTTAGAAGTTATTAGAAAAATATGAGTTTAAAATAAATTAGTAATAATAAAAGAATTTAAAATATATTAATGTACAAATTATAAAATAAAAGAGTTATATGAAAAATATTAAGTTAGTTATTTACAAAATAAATAAAGATTATAGAAAATATCAAATTATTAGATTAATAGGTTTATTATTATTATTCAATTAGAAAAATGGTCAATTAGATTTTATTTACAAAATATATAAGGATTTATTATTATAAGTAAGTAATAAAAAAAAGTTATTAAAATAGTTAGTATTTATTATTTATTTACAAAAAAAAATAAAGGTTATAGAAAAATATTAAATAATTAATTTAGTAGGTTTTCACGCCCTACATTACTAAACCACGCAGTTAATATAGGATCAATGGCAGGAATTTAAATGGCAGAAAAATAAATGGCAGAAAAATAAAATGGCAGAAAATCAATGGCAGAAAATAAAACCCTAATTATTACAACGCTTTGGTGCAGTTACATAATAAAGATGGCGAAAAGTAAAATTGAAAATATTACAAGTTAAAACTTAAAATATTACAAGGGCGAAGCAGTTACAGTGTATGAATAACATAAATATGAGCGAAAATAGGAAATAATAATAAGGTTTGTTAAGGTTTAAGAAAAGGTTTATGGTTTAGAGGAAACAACACGGTTAAAGTTTTAGGTTTGAAATTTAGAGTTTGTGGTGAAATTGTCAGGGTTTAGGAAAAATCAGGGTAGTTAGTTATGAAAAAAATGTGCAGATCTAAATATATGTATATATATAAAAAAAATGAATTAAAAAAAACAACGGCGTTGCTAGCGCAAAATTGCGATCATCGCAACTGGATCGGATAACACAAATGTCACGCCTCATACACGTATATGTGAAAACGGCGTATTGACACGATCCAATCCGAAAACATAATCAAATATATCAACAAAATAGATAAAGTATATATCATATATAAACTATTACCAAACTGTGTGTACGATAGTATAGATCAGCCACTCTCAGTTTCTCTTTTTTGTTCTGTCTTTCGGCCTCCCTCTATCAGTCATGCTAGTAAGTATATATAGGAACAAATTAGGTTAATGATAATGGGCCTAAGTTTATTTTGAAACCCAATATTAAATTAAAAACTGAATAAAGTTAAATAATTAAAATAGTTAAAATTAAAATAAAAACTAATTAACCTATTTATTTATTCTAGACCCAATATAAAAATAAATAGACTCAAAAAAAATAAAAGTCGGGCACCAAAATGCTCGAAAAAATAAAATGAACACGTCAAAATAATCAGCGCGAAATAAATGACTCGGAAAAATACAGCGTTTGGTCGGATTTTGAAATAAAAATTATGATCGTTTAAACTGCTCAGACTGATCAACATATGACCAAAAATAGTCGTAAAAATATTTTTAGCATGTCAAATTAAACCACGTGAACCGCAGATTAATGTTACCGACATTTGCAAATTTAAACTTGACATTTTTTCGTTGACTAATTTTAGGCACAGTTAAAAAGTTAATTTGACCAGTCTGTTTGTAAATTCCGAGAAATTATTCCGGCTAATATTAAGACAGAAAAAAATGTTATGCTATGAAGATGATGCAAATGAATGTGAAACAAAAAATTGGTTAGAGTTAAAAATAGAGGGCAAATTTTGGGGTGCAACACCAGTGTAATGTTTATTTGTTTTAGCTAAAATTTGCCAAAGGGGGAGATTGTTAATACCTTAAGATTGACATTAATTTTGTAAAACAAATAATGTAATCATCTCTGTTGTTTTAATATGTTGGGTTGAAGAAGTTCAACATCTGGACCAAATGTCATGCACGATGTCACGACATCATGCCTGTGACATCGTACATGTGTAGAAAACTGAATTAATTAATTCAGTATATATTCTGGGATTAGTAATGATATGTGGTGAATATCCTAGCTCCCATGTGGAGGTCTTAAAGACTCAATCAGAACATATATATAGGCTCAAAATAAGGAGATTTGTTTGTAGCAGAAATTTTCTGCTGAATTTGTAACAGCAAAGAACAAGTTTGCTGCGATTTCTGAAGGCCCAAATCCAGTTGGGTGATTAGGTTATAAATAGCATATTGTAACCTAGTTTTTGTAAGCCTCTTAGAATGAATTTTTAGGGGTGTGTGTGAGGTAAACCTCCCAATCTGTGGGAAGGTTACCATGTGTTTCTCAGTGGTAAAAGTTGAGAGTATTTGAAACTCAAAGCCTGTAGGCAAGAGTGATTATGTTCTTGAATGAAGTTGTGAAGCAAGTTCAAGGTGTTTGAACATTACATTGTATTTGTAGTGATAGGAATGGAAACTGGAGGTTTCTATCTAGGAGTTCCTAGGTATAGATTGCATTGGGTAGGGATTAAGTGAAGAGTTGTAAATGGGGGAGTTTAACTCTGAATTAATACTGCTGATAGTGAATCTTCTTCCTGGCTTTGTAGCCCCCAGATGTAGGTGATGTTGCACCGAACTGGGTTAACAATTTCCTGTGTTTGTTTTCCTTCTGTATGTTATAATCATGTCTGCCATAACTAAGCTTGTATTTCAGTCTGCCAATCAAGATAATAACAGACCTGATACATAGCCTTCTGGTTGAATGTCAATCAGAATGTCTTGACATTCATCGTTGACAGCATATACTGAATAACAGGCAGGTTGGTTTTTCTGCTTCAGTTCAGTATGTTTCTAAGTCTGGTTTTCAAGTGGCAAACAGATCTGGCCAAAGGATCATGGTGAAACTGTCTAACTGGATGTCTAGACAGTTGGTCATACAGGCTGATACTGAATTAGAAACAGGTTGGTCTATTACAGTACAACAAATTTAGCACAGTCTGTTTTCAGTAACATAACATGATGTATATGTTCTGACTGTCAAATTGAATGTTGTAACATTCATTCCTGACAGCATGTGCTAAATTGTAGGATGATTGGTTTTTCTGTTTCAGTATTTTTCTCAGGCTATTCTTCAGGGATTCAACAGCTGAGCTAAAATCCAGGAAACCAACTACTAACCTACAATTAATGAACCTAACAAATAGCCTAATTGTTAGCAATCTAATAAGTGGAAATTAGATTAATGTGTTCAACCTTTAATTTAGGAAATACAAGTAAAAGGCAAGCACACTGGAATAATGTAACAGATGATGTCCATATCAACATTAAGACATCGTGCTGATAACTGTGTAAGAAAACAACAGAAGTGAGTGTTAGGATTGATCTCTGCTGAGTCGTTCTACCTAATGCACAAAACTAGGTGTTTATCCATTATAGGGTGACATAGAATGAGATGTCGTGACTTCAGTGAGCGTGTGCATATGAGTACAGAGTGTAATAACTGTCTTGCTGTATTAGGTACAATGTTAGATCAGATGTCATGACTTGGAGTAGAACATCTGAGATCTGACTACGCCAGAATTTCAAAAGGCATAAGTCACAAGCACAACTCAAATGAGTTAGCAACCCTACAAAACACACATTAGTGATCAAAATCAAGTATCAAATGCTCTCAAGATGAGGCATCGTCAATTGTGTAACTTGAATGTGTAACCTGAAACAAAGCTTCAAACATGAGAGGCAAACCACTAGGTCAAAGCCTAGGGTCAAAGATGGAGAAAAAATTTAAAACAGAAGCTGAAAATTAACATGAATCAACCTCACACACATCTTGAAACAATCCAAAAGGTCTCACATCAATACCAATTACCAAATCCATTTCATGAACCAAATATGGCAATGTATGCAAGTTGAAAGCACATTGTGACAATAGAATAAACAAATGCACATTAATTCAAAAATGCTTCAATTAATTTTGGAAAAAATCATGGGTAAACAGAACACACAACATGATCATTACACAAATTATTAGGGCATTTGGACATGATTAGATATGGTAATCAAATTGCATAAGGCAAGGCAACCAAAACAAGCTCAAATAGGACACCAAATGTTACACCAACTTAGAACAAGCCTAAAACAGAAATGAATCAAGATAAAAACCTTAAACAAAAGCCAAAACAAACTTTAATATGTCTAGAAAGAGTTTGCAAAATTTCACATCCATTGGATAAACAACCAGCATTTCACAAACAAATGAAAATCAATGCCATTCAAAAGTTCACAAATGATCATCCAGAATGAAAAATCTCAATCAAATCAGAAATCAATCCAAAAATTCCACAAAAAATCATGAGCATTCACAACATTCATATTAAGCACCATACAAAAAATCCGAACATTTGGAGATCATTTGATAAGGCAAATTCATCAATCAAATTGGACATCACAAGGTGTGACACCAATTGTCACACCTAACTTAGAAAAATCATAAATCAGCAATGGCAATTGATAAAAATGCAAACTCAACACCAAAATGTCCAGCAAGACGTCTAGCTTTATCATGTAAAATTTAATGAGCATTGGATTAAAATTGAGCATTTCACAAATGAAGAATATAGGCAATGTCAAGAATGGACATGTATACACAAACCCTAGCACCAATTATTTTCCAGCCATGCACAATTTGCATAATAATATTCATAAAAAACTAGACAAAAGTTGTGACATAATGCAAAAAACCACACAATTTTTGGATCATTATTTAATTTGCTATGATTTTTTAAATTGAGAAAAAAATGAAAAATCATAGGAAGCCATGCATGAACATATATGGAGGGAAATGAAATAAATGCAAGGCATTTGAAAAACATGTGGAAGCCAAGAATCGAACTAGGTACGTTTTTAAACTGAAATGGCGCGCTGCATGGCAAATCCATGCAGCCAATCAACGTCCAACCCTAGCGAATCCTAAGAGAACAGTTTAACGTTGCCAATGAAACTTAAAAACCGTTGCCAAAAATCATGGTTCATCTTCTTCAACGTTTACGCGCGTGAACAGTAAACTCATCAAGAACATGATGAACAAATTTCTCAGAACTTAAAATTGAACACATGTATGGATAGATCCTTCAATGGAGAGCATGAATCAACTAATGGCTAAGCATATAACATCATATCCAAAGAGAATCGAACAAATTAAGTTTTGCACATGAAACTTTAAATCAACATAACTTGTTCAATAATGCATGGATTTTAGTGGTTCAAAGCTCAGAATCATCACAACAAAGAGATCTACAAGATTCACACAACAATTTCAAGAAATAAGAGAATCGAATTTGTGACCTCTTGATGAGCAGCTTTGAAATTCGTGTGTTTCTGGCCTTGCAATGCTTCAATCTTCCTCTAGCAAGCTTGTACAAGTGAATGGATGAATGCTCGAGGTCCAATTGCTTACGATTCAACAGAATTTTTCTTTCACCATTGATGAACTCAAGCTTGCATATGCTTCAATGTGCACGAATTCTCTTGAATCTACCTTCAACCTTGCTCCATCATATTCCAGATGATGAATTGATCAAGAAAAATGCATGAGATGTGAAGAAAGTTGGAGAAAAATTGAGAGAGAATTTTGAGAGACTTTTTTTGATTCTAGATCTAAGATTGGGAAATGTGATGAATTCTGTTATGATTTGTGTTATATATGCTTCACTAATCATGATTAATTATGCCTAAACCAAGTGCTAATGAAATGGATTAATTTTTGAGGTGTTTTGCAAAAAATGATTTTTCACCCTTATGCATGGCAATGCATGGATGAACAGTACGAATTTGGGATTGAAATGTACTCAAAATATTATTTTAAAGCCAATGGAAGTGGTACCATGTTCAAATAATGCACACATTTCAAATTCTTTTTTTCCCTCCAAAAATGCAAGTGAAATGCAAATGTTTATGTGAATGTAATTCATGCCATGTAATGCCAATTTTGTAAACTAGAGGTTAAAACAAGAATGTACAAAAAAGAGCCACTTGATTTGGACATTTGGTTAAGAAGTTATGCCCCTTTGAAGTTCCATGTTCACTTGGCCATGATTGATCCATATCTCTCTAACCACACATGAGAAATTGATGATCTTGGACTCTTTGGAAATAGGAGAGAAAGATCTACAACTTTCATGTTCAACAAAATTTCATTTGAAGCATTTTTGATGATGTAATCTTGAGTTGAAAACCTTTCCATTTTTGGCAATTTTGAATTAGAGGTCACTTTCTATTTTTGGAAAGTTTTGTCCTGACTTTATTTTCTTCATTGTTGATGTTTGAAATGTCAAATGAGACTTGTTTGAACATGAATGAAGTATTTCTAATCACTTCCCACCTCCAAATCCAACATTTGACCTTGCAGTTGACTTTTGCAGTTGATAGATGACTTGGTCATGCACAGATGAATTTGAGCCTCAATCCCTTGATGAAATGGCTCCAAAATGAAACCCTAGCTTATACAAGCTCCATAAAATCACATGATGATCCCCACTTCAATAAAGACCTCATCTCCTTGAAAAACCATGACTGGTATAATTCAACTGATTAGGGTTGACCAGAGGTCAAAACCCTAATCCCCAGGAACTGATCAGGAACAATAAACCTCTTGGTGATGATAAGACCATGATGATGATGATGTACAATTTCCACCGAGATAATACCCAATCTCCTTGAGAAACCAAGAAACCCTAATTGAAGCACAAACCCTCAGATGATTGGTGATCAATTCATGAGACCCTTAGGCTTGCATCTCTTAACTTCTCCATCTTCTGAGAAAGACCTAGGAGGATGACTTACTCATGGTTTCCACATGATATGCAAAGATGTAATGCCTAATGTCCTAAAGAATGAAATGCAATATGCTAAGCTAGTCCCAAGAGAGGAGGGCAAATTTTGAGGTGTTACAGTCGGATAATTCTTCTCATGAACTTTGAGTTGCCTTGAAGCATAAGCTACCACTTGCCCTTTTTGCATCAACACACCTCCCAAACCCAACAAAGAAGCGTCGCAATACACAACGAAGGTTTCTAACGGATCCGGTAAAATCAAAATAGGAGCCGTAGTCAATCTTCTCTTAAGCTCTTGAAAATTCGCTTCACACTGCGAAGTCCAAATGAAAGCTTGACCCTTCCTAGTCAACTGCGTCAACGGTAACGACAACTTAAAAAAATCCCTCAATGAACTTCCTATAATAGCCAGCCAAACCAAGGAAACTTCGAATCTCAGCAACAGACTTAGGAGCTTCCCACTGAGATACAACTTCGATCTTCGTAGGATCCACAGAAATCCCACCGCTCGAAATCACATGTCCAAGAAAACTTACTTCGCTCAACCAAAATTCACATTTAGAGAGTTTAGCAAACAACTTCCTCTCTTTAAACACCGATAACACAACTTTCAAATGCTTTGCATGATCCTCTTTGCCCTTGGAATAAATCAATATATCATCGATGAACACAACTACAAACTTATCCAGATAATCATGAAAGATTCTATTCATATACTCCATAAATACACCAGGTGCATTCGTCACCCCAAAAGGCATCACGGAGTACTCATAGTGACCGTACCTTGTCCTAAAAGCAGTCTTCTGAATATCCTCAGCCTTTATCCGAATCTGATGATACCCAGACCTCAAATCATTTTTGCTAAACACATAAGCTCCAACCAGCTGATCCATCAGATCGTCAATCCTCGGAAGTGGATACTTGTTCTTAATCATCACTTTATTCAGTTATCTATAATCAACACATAATCTCATAGAACCTTCTTTCTTCTTGACCAATAGCACAGGTGCACCCCACGGCGACACACTAGGACAAATAAACTTCTTCTCGAGTAAGTCTTCAAGTTGACTCTTCAACTCCTTCAACTCAGAAGCGGATATTCGACAGGGAGCCATGGATACAGGACTAGTTCCAGGAACTAAATCAATCGAAAACTCGACCTCTCGTTCCGGCGGTAAATCACTTATATTTTCCAGAAATACCTCTGCAAATTCACAAACTATTGGCAGCTCTTCGATCGTCCTCTTCTCCCGAATATCTAAAGTTGCCAACAACATAAACAACTCGGCACCATCTTGCACCGATTCATCAACTTGCTTAGCAGACACACACCAATCTTCCTTAGCATCAACCTCAGGAAAAATAACCGTCTTCTCGAAACAGTTGATATACACCCGATTAACTTTTAACCAATTCATACCCAAAATCACGTCGAGTTGCTCTAACGGAAGACAAACTAAATCAATTCCAAAATCCCTGCCAAATATACTCAACGGACAATTCAAACACACATAGGAAGTAGAAACAGAACCCATAGCAGGTGTATCAACAATCATACTTCTACGCATATCAGATAATATGAGATTCAGCCTCTTAGCACAATCCAAAGAAATGAAAGAATGTGTTGCACCGGTATCAATAATGGCAATCAAAGGTGTACCATTAATAAAGCACGTACCTTGGATTAGTCTATCATCGGTAGTGGTCTCCGCACCAGACAATGCAAACACCTTTCCCTTCACTTGCTCCTTCTTCGGCTTATCACATTGCGAACTAATGTGACCTTTCTCACCACAGTTGAAACAAGTTACGTTCGCCCTACACTGGTTTGCTCTGTGACCCATCCTGCCACAATTGAAACACTTCCCAGAATCTCTACTACACTCCGTAGCACGATGGCCTTCCATACCACATTTGAAGCACTTAAGTGGAATAGAAGATACTCCCCCACTTGGCTTCTTGCTACCACTAGATTGTCTCCTCTTGTCATCATATGGTTTCCCCCGATCTTGGTTTTTCCCCTTCAGACTCTTGTAGACAGAAGCACTCTCCCTACTATCCTCGTCATAAATCCGGCTCTTGTTAACCAATTCTGTAAAACGAGTAATCTGTTGGTAACCAATGGCCTTCTTGATATCATGTCTCAAGCCATTCACAAACTTCAAACATTTAGACCTCTCAGCATTATCAGTATTGTAATGAGGACAATACTTGATAAGCTCCTGAAATCTAGCAGCATAATCAGCCATGGTACCATTTCCTTGCTTCAATTCAAGGAACTCCACCTCTTTATTCCCCCGACAATCTTCTGGGAAATAGTTCTCCAAGAAGGTATCACGGAAAAGAGTCCAAGTAACTTCAATGTTGTCTTCTTCGAACCTCTGAAGAGTGTTATTCCACCAATCTTCAGCTTCCTTCTCAAGCATATGGGTACCGAACTGCACTTTCTGAGCATCCGTACAGTTCATGACTCTAAAGATCTTCTCAATTGCTTTCAGCCAAGCTTGAGCTTTCTCAGGTGCATGCTCACCCTCAAAGATAGGAGGATTGTTCCGCTGGAATCTCCCCAAAGCACGTAACTCATCATCATCTCCCTTTTGGTTACCGACATTCGCATTCACTTGATGGGCATTTGCTTGATGGATCTGACCCATGGATTCCGCCAGCATCCTCAGCGCCTCAGCAATGGCATCGTCATTCCTGCCTGCAACCATTGTCCTGAACAACCGGAAACATCAAACAAACAGTATTGATCGTGTCAGATACACAATCAAATACCACGAAAAACCTACTACTATTGACCAACTGGTCGACCATGCTCTGATACCACTAATGTAACACCCCTTTTTCTACCCCAAATTATTTAGCATATAATCAGAGTACATAAGCACGCATATAAAGAAAAGGGCGTCACATCGACGTTTTCGAAATATAAAACTTTCAAAAACCAACAATGCACCTGGTCATTCAAAATAACACATTTCACACGTCATGAATATTCAAGCAATTATGCGTTCGCAGCGGAAAATAAAGAATACTCATGTATTTCATAAGATGATCCATGTCCCATACCATGATCAAATAAAATAAAACAATTAATGACATGAAACATATATGAGTTCAATACCACTAATCTACCCAGTGTTACATGACTAGAGCATTGACTCATTACCTAATTCAAACTAAATACGGAAACTCTCCAGCTATTCTTGAGCGAGCTACCGTCCACCTACTCCAGCAATACTACTCTGTAGTATCTGCACGATACCCATGTAAAGGTAACATTCAAACAGAAAGGGTGAGAATTCCAAACCATTATGAAATAGCATAATAAGGCACAATGAATTAAAACAGCAATTCAAGAATTCATCACACTTTGTGTTATTATATCAATGATATTAACAGACAATCATTCCACATATTTAAAATGTACATCACACTCACATCAATACATGCATTCAATGATCACATAACGATAAACGACTCAATGCAAGACAATGTGACTCCATGCATGTGGTACCTCAACGTGAACTCAAAGTTTCACCGCTTTCCGATTCAATATCTAGAATCCAACCCACGCTTCCGATCCGGACAAGACCAAAGCCCTACGTCTGTTTCCAATGAAGGATCACCGTTTAATACTACGCCTAATCCCAATTAAGGATTAACGTCTGCTACGTCTGTTTCCAATGAAGGATCACCGCTTAATACTACGCCTGATTCCAATTCAAGAATCAACGTCTGCTCATGTGAACCCACAGTTTCACCACTTCCACAATGAAGTCAACCATGCTATGAATGAATGCACACATACCAACACATATGCAATTAAGACCCTTTATACGTCTTAACATCCCACATATCACCATGACTCCCAATTGGTACATATACACATTCATCACAACACATCAATTACGATTACATATACACATCCATAACCATAAATCATTCACAATCCAATAATGGCATACATACACATTCATACAATATTTTATTCACCAATATAGGCCAACCATCAAATAGGTACACATAGATTTCATTCCAAAACGCACACAACAATTAAATACCAATTTTTCAATAATATAACAGTGTTAACCGGTTAACGCCCTGGGTTAACCGGTTAACGCAGAACAGAATGCGCTCCTAGGCAAATTTTAACAGTGTTAACCGGTTAACGCCCTGGGTTAACCGGTTAACGCAAGACAGAATGTAATTTTTCATAATTCGTAACAGTGTTAACCGGTTAACGCCCTGGGTTAACCGGTTAACGCAAAACAGAAAGTTGTTCCTGCGCTAACAACGAAACAGAATGCAGATTTCTCTGCGTTTTTCATCGTTGGAGGACTTCCGGACCTCCGATTTCGATTCCGTAAAAAGCTACACGTTCAGAAAATTATGACTCATCCAAATATATATTCATTCACAGTTTTAGCATAATTTAATTATCACAATTCAAGCGTATTTATCAAACCTAATAATTCCAAAACCATGCCAATTAAGGATTTCAACCTAACACATGTTCCTACCCATTGACCCAATCGTACTAACCCATAATAATAAGAATTTCCCCCCTTACCTTGTAATTCTGATGAAAACCCTGACTCCTCTTTACTTTTCCTCTCCTCTTTCTCTATTGCCTTTAGTGCTCAAGTGAATTCTAATTCTCACTTCCTTCACTCTTACTATTTATAATAGTATTCTAGTTGGGCTTAAATCATCTAATTTAATCACTAGGCCCATTAATACCTAATATTTAAATACCTCTATTTAAATTTAAATAATTAATCACTCACTATGCACACTAGGTTAATTAAATAATTCAATCATTTAATTATTTCTCATATCCACTAGATAATGAATTAATACACCAATTAATTAATTAACACTCCACATAATTAAATTAAAATATACTCATAATAGTATAATAATTAAATACAAAAAAAATGGGTTGTTACACTGTGCATCTGGCTCTGGAAAAACCTATTCAGATAAGCATCATTTATAACACTAGTGATAGACAAATGTACCTCATCCGGAATGAGAACATTTGCCCTTCGGCAAAGTCCCATAATTAGTCCTGGATATGTAAGAACACCCGCTTTACCACCGAACTTCGTTCTGCTAGTAGCCACTTTGTGCATTTCCCCCGCAATAATGGATGCCACATCAACAGATTTGCCAATCATGATGTAGTACAATAAGCATCCTACATCCAAAGGAATAGTGGTGTTGTGGCTCCTTGGCCGGATATTATTCAAAAGCAGCACCAAATATGCCCTTGCCTCCAGATTCAAACTTTCTCTCTTCCATGACTTTGGGAATCCCTGATCATTTAAATCATACGTCCTTCCTTCAAGGCATAAGGTAGCGCTCACAGTCGGAAGATCCCAATCGTTGGCCAATTCTTTGGCACGATACTCGCACCGCTCATTCTCCGCCAAGGTGAGAGGATTACCTAGATACGCGTTAATTGCATCTCTACTGAAAGAAATAATCTTGCCTCTCATTCTTGTCTGATAATGGAATGCTACTCCCTCTTCAAGATGCAGAGCATTGGCATAGAACTCGTGCACAATGTCGTAGTTTATTACCGGCTCTGGTTCACAAAGCTTACTCCATCTTCTTCTCTCAAAATTCGACACCAACTTCCGATAAGTTCCACCCGGCGACAAGCGGATGAATCTCTCCGGTTGAATGGTTCGTTTGATCAATTTGTCGAATCGTTCTTCATGCTCATCGCTTGTGAATCGTCGCAAGGAACGAGAGGGACCGAAATACATGGTTTTTGTTCTTTTTGACATCTGCAATAAAAATCAGAACAACCACACAACAAACCATAAGAAAAGTTAGCATTCAAAAGCATAAAACATGAGACTGGAATTTCCCAGTTCGCAGCGCGATGGCCTGTTTGCAGCGTGATGGCCTGTTCGCGGTGCGAACCCTGCGAACCAGGAAAATTCCAGGTGCCTTCTAGGGTACCTAATGCTTGCACCTATCAACAATCATAACCACTATCCCTAACCTAATCTTAATTTGAATCCACTTCAGACATGCAAGGTTATCTTAAACACCTAAATCAAATTTTTGCAAAACCCTGTTTCACCTAAATGCGGAACAACAAGGAAAGGGTAGAGAACACACATACCTTGTTGAAATTGACTTTGGTCTTGTTAACAAGTTAGGATTTGGAAATGGAGAGGAATTTTTTTTTGATTTTTGGAAGTGGGGCAGTGGGGTTGTTGAAGAAAGGTTTAAGGTTGTGAAAATAAGAATGAACTGAAAATAACCTAAACAGAACTTAAATGGTTCTGCCACACTCAGTTCGCTGGGCGAACTCTGTTCGCGGCGCGAACTGAGGTTTTCCATTCAGTTCGCGAGGCGAAAGCTGGTCGCGGGGCGAACTGAAGAAATTTTTGAAAAATTTTATTGGCAGTGGACAGAACTCAAGTTTCACAAAAAGGAACACAACAGAATATCATAACAACAGAATTGACAAAATTTAAAATGCAGACTTACAACGTTGGGTTACCTCTCAACAAGCGCTTTGTTTAACGTTGTTTTGAGCTCGACGGTTCAATGATTAGCTCGGTCCGGTTAGGGAAATGACACAAACATCCCGATTCATTTCGCCACTATGATAGACTTTGAGTCTTTGTCCATTTACAATCCAGCTCTCCTGTGACTTTGGATCCTCAATCACAATGGCCCTATAGTTGCGCACCTCATTGACAACAAACGGTCCTGACCACTTTGACTTAAGCTTACCAGGGAACAACTTCAACCTTGAGTTGAAAAGCAGTACCATTTGTCCAACTTTAAACTCTTTATGACGGACCTTTCCATCATGGTATGCTTTTACCTTTTCCTTGTAAAGTTTTTCGAATAGAAAGCGTTGTTCCTTGATTCCTCTAATTCATGGAGTTGTCCTTTTCTTCTTTCTCCAGCTAAAGTGGAGTCAAAGTTCAAGAATTTGAGAGCCCATAATGCTCTATGCTCCATTTCCACCGGAAGATGACAAGTCTTCCCATACACAATTTGAAATGGAGTTAGTCCAATAGGTGCTTTGTAGGCGGTACGATACGCCCACAAAGCTTCATCCAGTTTTAATGACCAATCTCTTCTTGAACTCGAGACTGTTTTTTCAAGGATCCGCTTGACTTCCCGGTTAGAAACCTCCGTCTGACCATTCGCTTGTGGATGGTAGGGAGTGGTCACCTTGTGCTTTACACCATAATATTATAAAACTTTTTCTAAAGGTGTATTGCAAAAGTGTGATCCTCCATCACTTATCAACACCCTAGGCACACCAAAACGTGAGAATATGTTTTTCTTTAAAAATTTAATCACTGTTTTGGCATTGGCCTTAGGTGAAGCAATTGCTTCCACCCACTTCGAAACATAGTCAACGGCCACTAGGATATACTCATTTGAGAAGGAAGAGGGGAATGGCCCAACGAAATCAATACCCAACAATCAAAAACTTCTACTTCTAGCATGTTGGTTAGAGGCATTTCATCCCGTTTGCCTATTCCTCCACTCCGTTGGCATGTATCACAACTCTTCGCGTGTTCATATGCATCTTTAAATAAAGACGGCCAATAAAAGCTCGCTTGGAGCACTTTAGTGGCTGTTCTCAAACCGCTATAGTGACCTCTATACGGAGAGTTATGACAATGCCAAAGGATGTCTTTTGACTCCTTAATTGTTACACACCTTCTCAAAATATTGTCTACAGCCACTTTAAACAAATATGGATCATCCCACACATAATATTTTGCATCCTCCAAGAATTTCCTTCTTTGATTACTAGTGAGGTCTTCTGGTGTTAAACCGGTTGCCTTGTAATTAGCAAAATCGGCAAACCAAGGCCTCACTTGAATCGCATACAGTTTTTCATCCGGAAATTCTTCTCTTACTTCCTCTTCTTTGTTTGTAATGTCCACATTAACCAAACGAGACAAATGATCCGCCACCAAGTTTTCGGAACCTTTTTTATCCCGGATTTCCAAATCAAACTCTTGCAATAAGAGAATCCAACGAATTAATCTTTGTTAGGAATCTGGCTTGGTTAACAAATATTTGATCGCCGAATGGTCGGTGTAGACTACAACTTTAGACCCTATCAAGTAAGCTCTAAACTTTTCCAATGCATACACTATAGCTAGTAATTCTTTTTCGATTGTCGCATAATTGACTTGCGCCTCATTTAAAACTTTACTAGCATAGTGGATAGCATGAAATTTTTTATCTCTTCTTTGACCCAACATCGCACCAACCGCATAATCGCTTGCATCACACATAAGTTCAAAATCAAATGTCCAATTTGGTGCAACGATTATGGGTGTGGTGACTAACTTTTCTTTCAAATCAAGGAAATCTTTTAGACACGACTAATCGAAAAGAAAGTGCGTACCTTTGTTGAGCAAATTACTCAATGGCTTTGCTATCTTTGAAAAATCTTTGATGAATCTCCGGTAAAAACCGGCATGTCCGAGAAAACTCCTTATTCCTTTTATATTTGTTGGAGGTGGTAATTTCTCAATGACTTCCACCTTTGCTTTGTCAACTTCTAACCCTTCGGAGGAGATCTTGTGACCGAGTACAACACCTTCGGTGACCATAAAGTTGCATTTTTCCCAATTGAGCACTAAGTTGGTCTCCACACATCTTTCCAAAACTACATCAAGATGTTTCAAGCACAAATCAAAAGACGATCCATAAACGGAGAAATCATCCATGAACACCTCAATGCATTCTTCTATTAAATCCGAGAATATCGCTTGCATACACCGTTGAAATGTTGCTGGTGCATTACATAACCCAAAAGGCATTCTTCGGTAAGCAAAGATGCCGAAAGGACATGTAAAAGTCGTCTTATCATGATCCGCCGGATTGACCGAAATTTGATTGTAACCCGAATAACCATCCAAGAAATAATAGAAGTTTTTGCCGGCCAATCTTTCCAACAGTTGGTCCATGAAAGGTAGTGGGAAGTGATCTTTCCTTGTAGCTTGGTTTAGCCTTCTATAGTCAATACACATCCTCCACCCGGTTACCGTTCTAGTTGGAATCAACTCATTTTTATCATTTTTGATAATCGTCACGCCACCCTTTTTTGGAACTACTTGCACCGGACTCACCCATTCACTATCGGAGATAGGATAAATCATTCCGGCTTCCAAGAGTTTGACAACTTCTTTCCGAACTACTTCTTTCATTGATGGATTTAAGCACCTTTGAGGTTGTGCAACGGGTTTGAAGTTTTCTTCCATCATGATCTTATGCATACGATAGGCCGGACTAATACCCTTCAAGTCGGATAGTACCCACCCTATTGCACCTTCATTCTTTTTCAGCACTTGTATCAATTTGTGCTCCTTTTTGATGGACAAGGTATTGCTAATGATCACCGGTTTAGTACAATCATCACCAAGGAACACATACTTCAAATGTGAAGGTAGCATTTTCAACTCTAGTTTTGGTTCTTCCACTTTCTTTGTCACATCCAAATCTTCATTTGTCTCTTCATGATAAGCAAGCTCTCCACAAGACTCTAATTCATGCAACATTGCTTCGATCTCTTTTTCTTCATTTTCGGTCAAAACATTGTAGGCTCCGATAAGGGATCTCTCTAATGAATTAGAAACATGAACTTGGTTTGCGACCTCCACTATTTCCTCATCGGTGGCATCGATTCGGAAGGAATCATGTTTGTCATTAGGATGCTTCATGGCTTCAAAAAGATTGAAAGTTACTTCTTCATCTTGCACTCTTACTTTCATTAATCCATCATCAATGTCAATCATCATCCGGGCTGTTTTCATGAATGGTCTTCCAAGAATTAGAGGAACATCACGATCCTCATCCATCTCCACTATCACGAAATCTACCGGAAATAAGAATTTGTCCACCTTCACTAGCATATCTTGAGCAACTCCATATGGTGAAGTGGTATTTTTATCGGCTAGTTGTAAAGTCATCCTTGTATTTTTGATCTCAACATTTCCCAATCTTTTAACAATGGATAAGGGGATTAAATTGATGCTAGATCTCAAGTCAATCAAGCCATTACCAATGTAGGTGCCTCCAATGGTTACCGATAAAACGACTCGGCCCAGATCGGATTCCTTCCTTGGGAGAGTCTTTTGAATGATAGCACTACAACGTGCATCAAGCAAGATTGTCTCGTCTTCCACTTGTCTCCTTTTCTTTGTGAGAATATCCTTCATGAACTTTTCATACCGTGGCATTTGCTCTAATATGTCGGCAAATGGAATATTTATTTGAATTTGTTTGAATATGTCCATAAACCGTGCATAATGTCTAGCATTGTCCTTCTTTGATGGTGCATGCGAATAAGGTAGATGTTGAGTTGGAATGACACTCACGCCTTTGTCTCCTTTCTTCTTCTTCTTGGCTCGGCTTCCTTCTTCCTTTCCACCTCACCCTGCTGTTCTGTTATCATTTGCTGATCCTGCTCTTTTCGCAGCGCGAAGGGAGATCGCGGCGTGAACTGAAGAGTTTCTGCCACTTTCTCCTTTCCACAAGCCACGTCCTTATTTTCCAGTACCACATCCACATCATTCTCTACTGTAATTTCCTCACTTTTTCCACTGGTCAACTCTTTACCGCTTCTCGTGACAATTTCTTTACAATGCTCCTTTGGATTGGTTTGAGTGTTAGCGGAAAATGAAGATTCCGCGTTTTGTTCCTACAATTGCTTCGCAAGTTGGCCTACTTGATTTTCCAAATTCTTAATTGCTGCCTCGTTGCTCTTCTGATTTGCCATGGAGGCTTGCATGAATTGTTGAAGAGTGTCCTCTAGCTTTGAATTTCCTCCTTGCGATTGTTGTCCTTGAGAGTTTAGATGTTGATAAGGACTTTGCTGCTGAAAATTTTGGTTATTGAACCTTGATGGTTGATAACCTTGATTGTTTCTTGGATATGAGTTGTTAGGAGGTTGTCTTTGATAACCTTGATTTTGATTGTTCACATGAATCACTTCTTCTAGTGGAGGGCAAAAACCGGTTGGATGATCTCCTTGACATAATTCGCAACATGCTACTTGATGTCGAACTTGAGAACCTTGAATCTCCTTCATTTGTTGTGGAAGCTTGGCCATTTGTTGAGTGAGAAACTTCACTTGTTGAGAAAGTAATTTGTTTTGAGCAAGAATGGCATCATTGGTATTGAACTCAAGAACTCCTGGTTTACATTGTGAAGGACTACGGTCATGTTGACTTTGACGATCATTGAGTGTCATCCGGTCAATAATGACTTTTGCTTCTTCCACATTCTTTGACATAAGAGAGCCACCCGCGATAGCATCCAAAAGTGTCTTGTGAGTTGATTGGAGCCCATTTAGAAAAATATGGATTTGAGTGAGCTCATCAAAACCATGGCCTTTGCATTTTCTCAACATTGACTTGAATCTTTCCCAAGCCTCATTTAGAGACTCGTTGCTTCCTTGAGTGAATACCGCAATAACCGTTTTGGTTTCCATGAATCGGGATTGAGGAAAATATCTTTATAAAAACTTTTCTTCTAACAAATTCCAATCCGTCATCACTCTTGGTGCTTGATCAAGGTACCACTCTTTTGCCTTTCCCACTAAGGAGTGTGGGAACATCCTCTTGAATAATGCTTCTTCACCCGTTTCGTCAATTCCCGTAGAACCCGTAATCTCATAGAATTTGATGAGATGGGTATACGGATCTTCATGGTCTATTCCGATGAATGGATTTTCATAAAGGAGTTGGAGGATTCCGGTCTTCATTTCCGTATTCCTTCCACCACGAGCAAATTGAGCATTCCTTCTTAGACTATTAGCGGACATTTCTGTAGGGGTTTCATCCGCCATGTTTCCTTGAAAACTCTCTACAACCACTTCTTCGATTTGAACAAGTGAAGAAGTAGATGCTTCCTCTCTCTGGTTCCTCTCTTAGGCTAGTTTCCTTCTTCTTCGTGTTTTGCTATTAAGCTTTCGAAATGTCCTTTCAATTTCGGGATCGAATTGAAATTGCTCCTCGGTATCTCTTCCTTGCATGCACTAGAATCTACAAAACTAACAAACCAAGTGAAACACAAGAGTGATAGTAAGTACAAAACTTAGAACAATGAGTTATTGCAATGCTTGTAATATCGAACACCAATCCCCGGCAACGACGCCACTTTGTTGAAAAGTATAATTTTGGTAAATATTTTAATATCGTATCTAAAGAGATTGGTTGTTATTACCGCCGTTCTATAATCCAAATTGTTATAAGTTCAAAATGTAACCAAGTTGTTTTGTTTGAAAAGTTATCTTTTGAGTAAAATGTCACTAAAACAATAAAATAGTTTTAATCAAATGTAAAAGGCTTGGCAAGATTGGAGTTCACTATTCAAATTGCTTATGATTCCTTATGACAACTATATAGACTTAAGATTATTGATGATGTTCAAGTAACCTCTCAATATCATTTATGTCTAAATGATATTGTGATAATTACTATATTAATCTTCAGACGATTTCTCCACCTAACCATCAATATAGCAATCTCTAATGGCTGATACAAAAGAAGAGTAGTGAATAAATCTATCTCTACAACTTATTCACTACTTGAAAATATATTTTATGTCAAGACTTAAATAATCTCTTTCAACAACTACTCAAATCTAATATTCAACTTAGGGCAAAAATATCATTCAATACATCAATAACATTTTATCATATATAAGAGTCAAATGAAATACATAAACAAATAGGAATAGCTACTACCTCCAATCTTGACAAAATGGGGTTTAGCTCCTCATCATCATTTTGGACAGCAAAATACAATGGTAGAATAAACTCTGTTTTTCTCTTACAAAATATGAAACTATGAATGAATCAATTACTATTTTCCATTCTGTTTTCTTAAAAGGTTGAACCTTTCCTAAAATGTTCATTTTCATCTAAAACTGAAAAGCACCCTAAAACAGATACAAAACTGTCACACACAGCTGGCTTAAAAACAGAACACTTGGCCCAAGCAAACATGTTGCTGGTTTCGCAAGGTTCGCAGCGCCATCCCTGGTCGCGGCGCGAACTGAAGCTAATTCAGCTTCCTTGCCTTGCAAGCTTCATGCAATGATTCTCCCAAGTGTTAATCTTCCAGATTATGCCTCCAAATTGCATTCAACACTTCTTCCAAATTATGTTTATGCACTCTGAAGCTCTCTTGTCCAAAAATTCTACAAAACTAACAAATACGTGAAATAACTACTCAAAACAACATCAATTAAACCTAATTGCATTTATACAAAATTGTGAGAATAAAAGTGTGTAATTACATCAAAAATTGGTAAAAGGGACCAATAAAATTATATAAAAAGTAGTACTAATTGGTCCCTAACACAGTGCAGATGGCGCGAATGACTGACTTCTTAGGTGTACCACCACCCCATCGACATCCTCCAAGGGATGGGATAAAGGAAGACCAATGGGTAACTTTTGAAGAAGACCTTACTATTAACAAAATCCCACAAAACCAACAGCCACAAGAGATGGTGAGTCAGGGAGTAGGAGTCGAACCCCCTAGGGATGAACCACAAATCCCCAGAGAGAGAGAGAGAGCGAAGGATAGTAATGGTAAATAGAAACCAAAATGTTGATAATGTCATATAGCAAATTTGACATGATGATATGGCAGCGGATAACAATCTAACAACTATGGTCGAAAGGATTATGGTACGAAATTGGGTGAATTTTGGCCTTCGAAGGCCAAATTATACATCGCCTTTGTCGGAATATATCCTACAGACAAAAATACCCCCTAGAACGAAGATTCCCAAATTTACTAAGTTTTTTGGGGATACCACTGAATCCACTGTCGAACATGTGGCTAGGTATATAACAGAGGCACGAGACATTTCGAACAACGAAAACCTCAGGATAAAGTACTTCCCAAGTTTTCTCACGAATAATTCCTTCACGTGGTTCACAACCTTGCCACAAAATTTGATCCACACTTGGAATCAGTTAGAAAGAATGTTCCATGAGCAATTTTACATGGGACAAATGAAGATAAGTCTGAAGGAATTGACCAGTATTAAACAAAAATTCACTAAGCCAATTGATGATTATCTAAATAGATTTCGATTACTCAAAGTTAGGTGTTTTACACAGGTACCAGAGCATGAGTTGGTCGAAATGGCCGCTGGAAGCCTTGACTATTCTATCAGGAAAAAGTTAGACACCTAGTATTTGAGAGATATGGCCAAACTGGCTGATAGGGTTCGACAACTAGAACGCTTAAAGGAAGAAAAATCTAGAGAAAATAAGAATAGAATAGTGGCCTACGTCGAATTCAGTAATGATGACGAAGGATCCAATAATGAGCCGTTAGACTTCGACGAAAATGAAATCGACCTTGCTGAGTTGAAACAAGGGCCACCTTACTCTTGTAAGGTCTTAGCCCCATCGAATGGAAAAATCGTATTGAACCATAAAAGAATGATAAATTTCCTAAGAAAACTTACACATTCAACGTTATAAAATGTGACGAAATCTTCGATTTGTTAGTTAAGTATGGCCAAATGATAGTGCCTCTTGGTGCTAAAATGCCACCTTTGGAACAAAGAAAGAAAAAGGGTTTTGTAAGTACCATAATTTTCTGGGTCATAAAATGTCTCAATGTTTTCTTTTCAGGGATCTTATCCATAATGCTATTTAGGAAGGAAGACTCAAATTCGGGGACATACCCAGACGCCAAATGAAGATTGACTTTGACCCTCTACAAGTGGCTGATGCTCACTACATAGAGCCAAATGAAGTCAATATGGTCGAAGTTGCTGAGGACTTCAACCACACTATCACCATGGTCGAAGTTACTAAGGACTTCGTCAACAAAGTTGTCATGGTTAGGGTCTTTGAGCACCTTGGCCAGGAATTCCTCAAGAACTTTATTCAGAAAGCCACTGAAAGCTTCACCAACGGAACCACTGATGGTTTCGACACCGAAGTCACTGAAGATTCCAACTTGATGATAGTAACCAAAGAGACTGTTGATAGTTTCAAACAAATTGATAAGGTTACCTATGACCTTCAACTAAAATTCCAGAATTTAGGCATCACTGAAGATGTCAACATAGAGGTTAATATGGTCGAAATATCCCAAGAAACCTCCATGGAAGTTGATAACGAGTGTCGACAAGAAGAGTACAATAAAGTGTCCTTCCCAAAAGAATAAGAGGCTCTGATGGATTTCCTCCATAGGTGGCAAAGAAAAAAAATGGAAGTTATGTTATGCCCTCGATGTAGTGTCGTGTTCGACAAGCAAACGACTCACAATCTCGAATGAGGCATGAGGGCAAATAACCAAGGGTTCCAGAGAGCCCCTAACGATTAACAAGATTTTGATCCTAGAAGGGCCTTCGACCCAAGAAGGTATTTCGATCCAAGCAGAACTTTGGTGAGGCCTGATGAAACAAAACTAAGGGTTCCTGCTGCCAAACTTATCTCCTTCAAGCCCAATGTCGAGGCTTCCGATGGAAAATGGGTGAAGCCAGCTGATGGCAGAAAACGTGGCAAGGTAAAATGGCAGAACTTCGAAGTAGACAGAGGTTTGTCATTGGCATTCCATAAGGAATTATAGGCTACCAGAAAAACATCACACATCTCTGAAAACTACAAAGGGAAAAATGTCATGACAAGGTCCTAGTGGAGAAGGGAACAGAGAAGGAGGGAAACCCATGGGGAGGCTGAGGAAAAGGAAAACGATGAATCCAACGCCAATGTGTCTTCCAGAAAGAAGGAGAAAAAGGAAATAAGTCTTGTCGAAGGAAAGCTTAACACTCCGGCAGAGGCGTCCAAAGAGAAATATGATCGAATGGTGGTCGGAGATGAAATGCTAACAGATGACTTCGACTCTGGGTCAGAGCCTTCACTAGATATCTTAGTTGATGTGGTATCGGTGCTACCTAAAAAATTCGACCAGATAACAGAGGTCGAAGACACCGACAACATCACAAAAAGGGAAATGGTTGCTCACAAACCAGTGTGCTATTATGTAATGAACAATAGTTGTGTAGAGGAGCAAAATTCTTTCTTAGAGACCCCAGATGAGGCAATGTAGAGTCATCTCAAGCCTATTTTTATTACTGGGAAGATCGAAGATGTCCCAATTAACAAGATCTTGGTAGATTGCGGTGCAACGATGAATTTGATGTCGCATCACATGTTGAGAAAAATAGGAAAATATGACACGGATGCCAAGCCCCACAACATGGTGCTTTCCAACTATGAAGGAAATGTGGGTACTACCCTTGAAGTAATCCAGGTACCAAACGATTTGTCTCCTATGCGAGACAAGCCAAAGCAGTTGGATTTAGTTTTACCTCAGGCGCCTGGAGTTACCTCAGCTGGTACTTACTGAAAGTTGCAGGCACACAAGCATGACCAGTTTAAAGTGACCCGGAAGTTCAATGATAATGCTTATGTAGTAACCCTCCAGAATTATATAAATATATCCAATATTTTCAATGTTGTTGACATTCACAAGTATCACGCAGATGAGGCTATTTATCATGAAGAGAACTTGAAGTCAAGTTCTTCAAAAGTGGAGGAGAGTGATGTTGGAAGAATGTATGTGTGTGTATAGAAGAAGAAGAAGTCACGCGTCGAAAAAGTTCAGCAAGATTTGTGCAAGTTTGGCGTCTGGTGTCAGAATGACTTGTATTAAGTCATTTGAATTAGTTTCAGATCCAAAAAATAACATTTTACTATTTGCATAATTTTCGCAATTTCTGTTTTAATTTTCCACAATTTCTGCAATTCCTATTTTATATGTGTGTTTTTTATAATTTTTGTAATAGGGTTTGTTTTTAGTATGTAAACACTTTTGGTACCTTGCCATCAAGATTATCTTTTACTATAATGAAATTAAGAGTTTTCTTTTCGGATGGATTCCAACTTTATTTGATAAGTTTATCACTTGCAAACTTATGTTTTTATTCTAGATTTAGCGCTTGTTATTCCTTCGTAATTCTAACTGCGTCAGATGTCACAGAATTTCGAAATAGTCAAGAGAATACAACTACAATCCACTCTTCCTTATGATGGGATTTGAGTTTGCACTCGGTAGGTTCGGTAAGCAAATGGTTTAGAAATAGTCAAGAGAATACAAGCAAATGATTTTGAGGCCCAATGTTAAAGCATTGCACTTAAAAAGGGTCGGACGTGTAACTAAATCGGTACGAATTTTGTGCATGTGTGTTGGTATTTAATCGTTATGTTGTGTTTGTGTTCAATTTAAGTGCTTTTAAATGTATAATTTATATTGGTTCTTTCGGACATGATGTTGAATTATGAGCTGTGAGTCCGTGGCTGACACATTGACAAAGTGAATGTCCAAAGGTTCATAATCTTTTAGTGTGACATTTGTTTTGATAATATTGATTATTATATTATTAGTCTTTTAGTTGTAATGTTGTATGTCTGCGAGTTTGATCTTTGTTTGTCTTTTTAATTTGATGAGATATAATTTGAGTTACTGGGCAAGGACATCTTAGATTTTGAGTTTTGCTAAATAATGATGGTGTTGGTGTTTGTGTTTAGACTCTTATATTATAAAGAATTATGGTCAAATATGGTTAATTTGGTTTCTAATATCATCAATTGTCAAAACAAAAGGTTTCAAAAGAATTGTAACCATGTCAATCAAAGTTACCCTTGTCCGGTAACTTTGTTTCAAATTATTATTGTTATTTATTTATTATAAAAAATTATTGACTATGTTATTGGTTGACTCAAAAACACTTTAATTTTTATAGATAATTTTGAATGAAAAAAATATTAAATCAAATCCAAATTAAATTATTTTACACAATTTTAAATTAGGTTAAAATTAAACATGTTAATATCGATCAATACAAATAAAAACCAAATTTAATTACCATAATTTAAAATAATGGTAAGCATTTGGAGTTTTGGATCAAAATGGCTATGCAACTCTCCAATTCTGAAGAAAAAAAATATAAATAACTATACATACATTGTATCTAAAATATATAGGTTTTAGTAAATAAACTCCCAATTGAATTGAAGAGTAGAGTAAGCAAATATGAGTAGTGAAAGCTGGTTTTGTGATTCACACAATCAAGCAATGAAAAGTGAAGAGTAAACATAAACAACTTAAAGAACTTAAAAGCTTTAAAACTTGATAATTCAAGCAAAGAAGTTGTAATGTCATTTGTAAATTAGATATCAACAACAATTACTTAATGTCATTTGTAAATTAGATATCAACACAATTAGCTTTGCACGGTCACACTTAACACTTACTATAAAAACAACCTCTTGTTTCATGAACCAGTGCCCTGTCAAACTTTTAAATCATTATGACACATTACTCTATTAATTTTAATTATTATGAAACTCGCAGAAGACATATATGTTTCATGATGAAACATATCAACAACAAACTACCTTTGAAAACAAGAGCTCAATCCAATCTACGACATAAACAACTAAAACTCAGTATGCTTAAATTAGGACTATATTTTCCATGGTTAAAGCAACATCCAATCAACAAGAAAATACTCATATTAAACTCAGTGGAGTATGAGCATGAACAAAATTACAAGTTAACACAACAAATTCTCCATGGAATCAATCAAGGCACATTCATATACAAACATCCATCAATTTTCTATCAACCTTATCAAACAGCAACTCATAGTCATAATTGTTCACAAACAACCTACTGACTACTCTATAAAACCAAAGGACTAAGCACATCAAAAGAATAGAATTGTATGGGTTACCATCAAAGATACCCTATAACAACAGAAGAATGAAAAAAAATGTATAATGCGTATCAAAAGACTTAAGTGCTAAGCACCCAAAGTTACCCTACACTTGATTGAAGAGCACTCAAAATCACAGAATGTTCCACTTGTGTAGCCATACCAGTATTAAGCAGCTTATGAATTCCCTACAATTGATTGAAGAGCACTCAAAATCACAGAATGTTCCACTTGTGTAGCCATAACAGTATTAAGCAGCTTATGAATTGTCTCGATATCCTCCTGTTGGGTCTGTTGTTCCGCAACGGTATCTGAACCAACCGGTTGTTCCGCACCGGTATTTAACCCAACCCGCATCCCAAGCTCTCTCAAAATTATTGAATGCCCATTTTGATTATCCACGATAACCTTAAGCATGGAAAGGATTTTCTTGTATTCACAATGTGCGGAAGATTCCTCCCCGATACCCGGATCGACAAGAACTATAGCATGCTCCCCGATACCCGGATCAACTTCAGCCACATCAGGCTCCACCTGAATATCTGGACCAACTAACTGAATATCCGGATCAACTACCAGAACCTCATGCTCCGCCTGAATATTCGGATGGACTAGTATCACATCCTGCTCATCAACAAGAACCTGAGTCTCCACCTGAATATCTGGACCAACTAACTGAATATCCGGATCAACTACCAGAACCTCATGCTCCGCCTGAATATTCGGATGGACTAGTATCACATCCTGCTCATCAACAAGAACCTGAGTCTCCACCTGAATATCTGGACCAACTAACTGAATATCCGGATCAACTACCAGAACCTCATGCTCCGCCTGAATATTCGGATGGACTAGTATCACATCCTGCTCATCAACAAGAACCTGAGTCTCCACCTGAATATCTGGACCAACTAACTGAATATTCAGGTGGAGCCTGAGGTCCTTGTTGATGAGCAGGATGTGATACTAGTCCATCCGGATATTCAGGCGGAGCATGAGGTTCTGGTAGTTGATCCGGATATTCAGTTAGTTGGTCCAGATATTCAGGTGGAGACTCAGGTTCTTGTTGATGAGCAGGATGTGATACTAGTCCATCCGAATATTCAGGCGGAGCATGAGGTTCTGGTAGTTGATCTGCGCCAGTCCTGCGAATAATTAAGTAATTATAAGTAAAATTATACAACAAAGAACAGACTAGGTAGTATTTTTATATTATCATTTTATTTACCTTGGTTTTTATGGTCCCTTCTTGCTTTGGCTCTCATAGCCATCCATGTTCTATTTCTCAAAGCATCAGAGAACTATGGATCGTTTTTAATCCAAAGCCAATCAGCTGCATTGTTGCTGCTAAGGAGTATGTTATGAAAGGCAATGCCTGCGTGAAGAGCAAGAAGCTCTAAACCCGTCCATACCTGTGCCATAACCTACATTGAAAGACAGTCACAAAAACTATTAAATTTCCTTTTAGATATTGTAAGAAAGGATAGACAGGTAGCATGTTTTGCATTATTGTTGAGTTTTCCTCAGACTATTGTAAGAAAGGCTTATGATTTTGACTCTCAATTTCACCCATTTTATCCTAATTGGAAAAGATTAAATATTAACTAAACATACATTTTTTTATGTCATTTTACATTGATAATTGATAAGTTAGTTCAACCATTTTACAGAACCATATAAATTCAATCAACTAGCTTATTCATTAGCAACCACCAGCTAGCTTATAATCTATCAACTACAAGCTATTTTTTTTTCAAAAGAAAACCTAATTTTACATGCTCTCAATCAAAGTCTCACAATCCTTATGCAAATATATAATCTCCAATCAATAAATCCAAACAAAGTCCTAAAAGATAGGTTGATTATCAAGTTAGCCCTAAATTGTGTCTAGAATTAAACTCATTTTAGTTACAACAGATACTGATTCAGAACTACATTATAAGGAAAAAACAGATGAGAAGATATCCAAGGCAGGAATTAAATAATCTCAACAACATTCTAAAAATGCAAATATGAATCAAAACAAGATAGAAGCATTCATGTATCACAGTGAATCATAAAATTAATCAAAATATTGAACGCTAGAATTTTACTTGAGCAATATTAAGCAAACCTGATCCAAAAACTAGACAAAACGTTGGGCGCAAGAAACCCAAGAAAGCCTTAGCGCTAGAAAGGTTCCTGAAGACAAATTTATACTACAATGTCAAAATGATTTTCATATGAAGAAAATCAATCAAACTTAAGAAATGTTGATTCTGCGATCAAAACCTTAGCAGAGCTAGCTAGGAACTTGAGAATGGTTCAGAAAACAAGTTCAAAATGCAGCAGTTGTATTGAGCAAGAAACTAAGTAAAACCCTACCTTTTGGTTGCCGATGGAATCGCTAACGGTTCTGAGTACAAAGCAAGTAGAATATGAACAGACAGATAGTAAGAAAAAGTGATAACTGTTTCTCATACAAAAATGTATTTTTCGTTTCGGTTAGTTGTAGTTCTGGAATGGTCCTAACACATTTCTAGAATGTTCCGGTTCGCTTATCGTAGGTAATTTTGTGCTGTTAATAATGTATCCTGTCAAATTATAATATATATTTTTAATTATTTATATGATATGCCTCTTTACTTTATTTAGAACTAATTAATCAAGTTATCAATTGAATTAAGCAAACATTATACATACCATTAACCACATTGAACTTCGTCTTAACTAACTCTAATTCAATTTGCACCGACTCTCGATTGAATCGCCTCTACAAATACTAACGTGATTGCACCTCCTATCAGTCGTCTTTTCTTCTTCAATTAGACTTCTCTCGTCCTCAGAACGAATCAAAGCTCTAATACCAATTGTTATGGTAAGCAAGATTCTTACATGGATGAGTTGCACTCTGGCCATCACAAAACACACTAGCCGAGCTTTGTGAGATTCCAAACTCCTCAATCATTCATCCGACTGTTAGCTCTCAATTTCGACACCCATATAAATTAAGAGAATAAAATTTCTATGAAGATGTTTTCGACACAACTATGCATTTGAAGTTCTAGTCGAAGATGTCTTGGTACAAGGGTAAAGATATTGCGGGGATTTAGAAATATTTTTAGTAATTTAAGGTGTTTTTCGACAAAGACGTCATCAGTTGTGGTTCGACGAGGGATCCAAATTCAAATAAAGGAGGAAACTTTTGTTCTTATCTAAACTGTTGAAAATGCACGTGGAGCATAGTGGATAGTTACATGCATGCAAAGCGCCACTTGTCTCCATTTGGTGGAAAGACCGTTAGAAACGGTTACTTCGACTAGTATAAATAAGAGGTCTTAGTGTTAGAATTGTGTGTGTGTGTTCAAGTGTGTACAAAATCTGTCAATTTTACCAAACTATCTGTGTCTAGAGAAAGAGTAAATTGAGAAATATACGTTTAATGTTACACCATTGTCTTTTACTTGAAGTAATTTAATCAATTCCTTATTTCCAGAATTATACTTTTACCCAGAAGTTTATCTTTACTGTCATTTATTTTCGATTTACATCATTCTTTTTGCCCTCTTTCATTTTATATTTTTATTAAATCCTTTAACGAATTACTGTTGGTATGAACACCGTCGAAGTGTTTATGTTCATTAGAATTCACCTTCAAAAGTAGTTAGCACATGTCCTAGGATCAATCTAATCGATCCTGTAAGTAACCAAATATAGTAATTTGGAAGATCAGTGGTTATTTACCAATTTTCGACGTAAACAAGTTGGCATGCCTATTGGGACTGTGCTAACATTTGAAAAAGTGATTTTTCTTCATTTACTCCAATTCTGGTCGTTTAATCATTTTTTCCCTTTTGAGAAATCCGATGTATGTTATTAAAAAGTGATAAAGTAACCACAACCAACGAAGATAGACCAAGGAGAAGATCCACAAGGAGAATGGTGAATTCGAATGCGCCAAATAACTAAAATCCTCAAAATCCAAACAATAATGTACCACCCCCTTCTTCTTCAACAGGGGAAAACACGACCATAATGGTCGTGTCTGAACCGGTACCACCTATGGCAAGTTTGATGCCTACACATTTGTTTGCCCATACTAAATCCATTTTGACTTACATTGGGCCAAGGGGACCTCCTAACACTCCCCCACCAATTGGGAATGTTCCAAACAGGCCTTTAGTACCCCCCCCCCCCCCCCCCCCCCCCCCCCCCGTTTCTTTATGCCTTTTGGTGATCGAGAACAACCTTATGGAATGCCAAATTCAGTAATGTTAAGTTTACATAACGCTGCTTCGACATTCTCAGAACCAATGGTTAACATAACCTCCCTATTACAAGGGTCAGGATCTGGGGTTAACGTGAGTCGAAATAACCAATCTTTAGGCTTGAGATACCAAACAAAAATACCTAACCTTACAAATAATTCCGCAGCAGTGTGGAGGCAGCAGATGGACGAAAGCAACCATGATATGGTCCAAATGCTTACTCAAACATTGACCATCGTATTGAATCCCTTGATTCAAAATACTTCACAATCAAATCAGAAGGTGACAGCGCAAATGGCGCGAATGACTGACTTCTTAGGTGTGCCACAACCCCATCGACACCCTCCAAGGGATGTGATAAAGGAAAACCAATGGGTAACTTTCGAAGAAGACCCTACTATTAACCAAATCCCACAAAACCAAGTACCACAAGAGATGGTGAATCAGGAAGTAGGAGTCGAACCCCCTAGGGATGAACCATAAATCCCCAGAGAGAGAGAGAGAGCCAAGGATAGTAATGGTAAATAGAAACCAAAATGTTGATAATGTCATACAGCAAATTCGACATGATGATATGGCAGCGGATAACAATCTAACAACTATGGTCGAAAGGATTATGGTACGAAATAGGGTGAATTTTGGCCTTCGAAGGCCAAATTATACATCGCCTTTGTCGGAATATATCCTACAGACAAACATACCCCCTAGAACGAAGATTCCCAAATTTACTAAGTTTTTTGGGGATACCACTGAATCCACTGTCGAACATGTGGCTAGGTATATAATAGAGGCACAAGCATTTCGAACAACGAAAACCTCAGGATAAAGTACTTCCCAAGTTTTCTCACGAAGAATTCCTTCATGTGGTTCACAACCTTGCCATAAAATTCGATCCGCACTTGGAATCAGTTAGAAAGAATGTTCCATGAGCAATTTTACATGGGACAAACGAAGATAAGTCTGAAGGAATTGACCAGTATTAAACGAAAATTCACTAAGCCAATTGATGATTATCTAAATAGATTTCGATTACTCAAAGTTAGGTGTTTTACACAGGTACCAGAGCATGAGTTGGTCGAAATGGCCGCTGGAAGCCTTGACTATTCTATCAGGAAAAAGTTAGACACCTAGTATTTGAGAGATATGGCCAAACTGGCTGATAGGGTTCGACAACTAGAACGCTTAAAGGAAGAAAAAGCTAGAGAAAATAAGAATAAAAGAGTGGCCTACGTCGAATTCAGTAATGATGACGAAGGATCCAATAATGAGCCGTTAGACTTCGACGAAAATGAAATCGACCTTGCTGAGTTGAAACAAGGGCCACCTTACTCTTGTAAGGTCTTAGCCCCATCGAATGGAAAAAATCGTATTGAACCATAAAAGAATGATAAATTTCCTAAGAAAACTTGCACATTCGACGTTATAAAATGTGACGAGATCTTCGATTTGTTAGTTAAGTATGGCCAAATGATAGTGCCACTTGGTGCTAAAATGCCACCTTTGGAACAAAGAAAGAAAAAGGGTTTTGTAAGTACCATAATTTTCTGGGTCATAAAATGTCTCAATGTTTTCTTTTCAGGGATCTTATCCAGAATGCTATTTAGGAAGGAATCCTTTAATGAATTACTGTTGGTATGAACACCGTTGAAGTGTTTATGTTCATTAGAATTCACCTTCAAAAGTAGTTAGCACATGTCCTAGGATCAATCTGATCGATCCTGTAAGTAACTGTAGCGATGTATTCATCACCATCGGAGATATTGACTAAATCCGAGGTAAATCATACAAAGTCGAGTCGCCACCGCACTTCTATTTATCCAAAGGAATGGTTAGAAAGCGAACAAAAACCTAAGAAGTTTTACAAAGAAAACTAATAAAAAAACAGAGATCTGGGTAAGGGGGTTGGTTATGTCATGGGAAGGTGTTAGGCACCCACAACATCCTAGGTACTCCTAGGGAGCCCTTTTCACAACTTATTGTAAAATTATTTGTTTATGAAATTTTTATTGTGCAAACATGATTGAAGAGATGAGAAAAGAATGTACAAGTTATTTACATTTTTGTGCTGGGATGGATGAATCCATTGCCTATGTACCTTCTCATGAAAGATAAGGATCAAAACCCCGTAGTTCGGGTAAAAGATTTCTAAAAATGAGTGGATTGATTGGTCCAAAAGCCTTAAGGTCTTTTGTTATCAAAGGGAGAAAACTCGACCTGAAAAACCACAAGTCCACCACGTGAGAATAGCTTCGACATGCTAGTGAGGGGTTAACCCTATAATAAGCATGGAAGGCTTACAATTCGATCACTAAGGACAAAGGTGAGTATTATATCTACCACAAAGATAACTCAAACCTAATAGCTAAAGGTTATGAAAAGATTTGATTTGAGAAATGGTTGTTAAACCACAAAAGAGATTTGAGTGGGTTGAATTAACCAATTAGAAGTATGTGCAAAAATGGTCAAAGTTGATTAAAGGTTCAATTCACAATGAGTGCTATGAAAAGAAAGTTTGAAAATCAAAAGCCTAAGGCTTAGCTTTCTAATGTTGAAAACAAGTCAAAATGTTTGCACAAAAATTTTCTGGTTTTGGATTAAGGATGAAAAGTTCAAGGCTAAGCATGCAAGAGGTGGGTGATAAGGAACAAAGCCACAAACAGGGTTGCTTTCTCAAGATCATAGAAATGATCCAAGTAAGTTCCTTTGGAATAGTCAAGCACAAGGGCAAATAGCAGATAAAGCATATATCAGAGAGAGCACAAGCAAGAGGAAACAAGATGCCAATAGCTGGTCTTACACTCGACTCCAAGGAAATGGAATGCCAATCAATGGTCTTACATCTAACTCCTAACAACACAAAGGAAACAAATGCCAATAGATGGACTTACAATTGACTCCTCAAAGGACAAGATAAATGTCACAAAGTATGAGCAATGATCATGGTAATGATATACAAGTAATGCTCAAAAAATGAAAACAAATGCACAGAGGCACACACAAACATCAATGCACAGATGAACAAACAATCACACTCTATACACAAACAAGAGGCTTCACACAAGGGTGGGCTTTAGTCAAGGGGTCATGTCAACCTCAACAAACAAGCCAACTGTATAGGTATAAACAGAAGCTCTTAACCTTTAACATTGAGAGTTAGGGTGAAGCTGATCAAATGGGAAATGAGGATTAGACCTCATGGCTCTTAACCCTGACCTGGGTGAGCTCAAGATACTGAAAGTGTGGGGATCCAGAATGAGGAATCCTATTCCACATGACTGACTCATACAAGATTTTGGGTGTTTATTCAAAAGCATCAGCACGTAGTGCGAGCATAATGAAAGACTCAACTGAATAGCAGGGGATTGATTGCAAATCCCTTCTATCTTCCAATTGCCTCTTCACTTAGGAGGTCTTAACATGTAACTATGCCTCATTTAGAGGTCTTTAGCACAAAATTAAACAATCAAGAACATGGCCTCTTAAGGAGGGCTTCAGACAGGTGCCTGCCAAAAGGATGGCAGGACTTCCAGACTACATGAAGAAAAGAATGGTTACCTAGGTGGTATACCAACCACAAACCAAAGCAAAGCTCAAGAAAGAGCTAAAAGCGACTAAAGTACCTGTACAAAAGGCTAGTCAATTAGTAACTCAGACAAACAAACAGAAAACAGACAAAACCAATCAACAGTGTTACACAAAGCAAGGCACAAAGTGGAAGCAACTCAAATTGTTTCATCATTTCAAATTACCTACAAAACATCAAGGGTTAGTGATCAAAGTAATTGGCATCTCAAGAAATGAGGCCAAACCAATCATTATTGCTAAACACCTGAAACATCAAACACAATTGGTGAGAACAAACCACTAGTACAAAGACTAGGGTCAAAGGCAAGTCAAATAGTCAAAACAGCAATTGATCTCTTGCATAATGCACATTTAAACCATTAAGAAGATGTCCTAAAAAGGACCAAGTTCAACTCATGAAGGAAAGACATCAAATGATTCAAGTCATGTAGAGGCAAACAAAAGGCACACAATTGGATATTCACATGAGAAAAATCAAAACAAAACAGAAAAGAATCAAATGATCATGAAATGTTTTATGCATATTTGACATGTTATGAACAAGCATCATACCAAAAATCAAGTCCCGAGGAGTTTAATTGATGCATGAATAAAATTGCACAAAAGCATGGTTCAAAATGTTACACCAAATGTCACAACATATGATCATGTACACAAAACAGTGACAACAAATGGTAAAAATGCCAAACTAATTCTCAAAAATCAAGCAACATGTTAGGATCAAGCATGTTAAATTTCAAGGCAATTGTAGAATCAATGAGCATTTCACAATCAATTGAATGAAGCATGGTAGATTTGCATACATGTTCAAACAAGCAAGCACATTTAAAATTCCAGAACCAATCAAATCACACAAATGACATCTAAAAATAAAAGACATCAATACAATTAAGTGAAAAAAAAATTGGAAGTAATTTGGATTAACATGCTATTTTTTATGATTTTTGGAATTTTATGAAAATAAAATGAATTAATATGAATAATGCATGAGAAAATATGGAGGGAAAAAAGGAATGGTGAATCAAATTTGAAAACATGTTGGAGGTGGGATTTGAACCCAGGACATGTAGGTCACCAAAGGCGCATGAAAATAAAATTCAGAAGTGCCAAATCCAAGTATTGAACACAGGTTTATGAGGTTAAATGAGCGCTGGCAAAAAATAATTCACAAAGCATGGAGCCAGGAATCGAACCATGGTACTCTGAAGTTGGAAGCACGCTTTGAAAAATAATATTCAGAAGTGTTTTGGCCAAGGGTCGAACCAAAGCACTCAAGGTTCAGGGCGCGTTTTGTACAAAACGCAGCCGTTTCATTAAATGAGTTGGCAAGCCAACTCACGGTCAAGGTACATGTGGAACAGGTCAAAGAAGCGTAGGCCAATCATTTTGCCATGAGGGAGCCACACAAGCAGCCAGCTAGGAGCAAACCCTAGCGCCACACCAGACGGTGGCTGGTGGAAGTTTCCACCGTCTTCTCCTGCCAGCCAGGCGGAGAAGACCTAAATTTTTTTCCAGAAATTACAACCACGCATATCAAATGAAAGCTCTCATCATGTAGAATGCAAATATCATATTATCTAGGTCTAGATCATCATGTATTCATCAAATCGAAGCAAAACATATTTCATGCTCAAGAATTCAAATCCACATATCTCATTCAATATTCAGCCAAATTCAAAAATATTTACATCAGAATTATCAGCATCAAATGATCTATCTAATCATGGCAATGAATTGGAGAAATGTGAGATTCGAATTTTCACCAACTTGAACTTGCAGTGACCAAATCCTTGTGGTTAAGCCTTCTCTAACTCCAGATCTCCTTATCCACTCTTGTTATGAAGCTTTGGATATGAATTGACACTTGAATTGATCTGGATCTAGCTGAAATTCAAACTTCCATGTTCATGTTCATGTGTTGAAGGTGCACGAATCTTGATCAATTTCTTCAATCCAAGCCTTGATTCTTCATCAATCACACAAGATAAACCAGAATATGCAATAATATTGATGAGTTATGTGAAAAAAATTCAAGTTTCAATTGAGAGAATTTTTGGAGGGAAGTGAAATTTCTAGATCTAGAATGTGAAAACTTATGAAAATTCTGTTATGCTTAAGCTTTTATACTCTGTCTTAATCACCTTGCTAATCAAAATTTGTATTGGTTAATTGAGATTAAGAAAAAATGGGGTGCATGGCAAAAATTGGTAAATGCACAATTGCATGGCAAAAGTGCACATGAACAGTGCACATGCAAGGTTCAATATCACTTAAAATCAGCTCATGAACACAATGGCATTGGTATTTAGCTCATGTGATCAACCAAATTTGAATTATGCATTTTCCCTCCAAAATGTACTTGTATGAACAAATGATTATGTGAGATAATTTCCTGCAATGCAATGTTTGATTTGGAAAATATTAGTCATAACAAGCATTATGCAAAAAGAGTGGTTCATTTTGGAGTTTTGGATCAAAAGTTATGGCATGTTGAACTTCTATGCACCCTTGGCAACCATTTGATCATAATTCTTCAACCATTCATCAGATTCTCATGATCTTGGACTTTTTGGAAATGGGAGAGAAAGATATTTAACTTTCATGTTAAACAAAATTTCATTTGAAGCTTCTTTGATGTTGGAAAGTTTAGTTGAATGTGAACCAAAAACTTGCCATTTTTGGAAACTTGAAATTATAGGTCACTTTCCATTTTGGGAAAATTTTGACTTGACCTCAAAATCTTCAAGATAGATGTATGGCATGATGAATAGGCCTTGTTTGAACATGAATGAGGATGTTAAGATCAATTCCCCAACCTCAAAGCCTTCAATTGACTGTATAGTTGATTGTATTGAGCCTTAGATGACCTGAAAATGTCTGATGAACTTGGGCCTTTGCCACTTGGTAAATTTGCTTCAAAATGGAACCATTGCTCATGTAAGCTCAAAATAACAATCATATGGTCCTTATCTCAAGAAAATACCATCAGCTCTTGCACAAATGATTCTCTTGAATTGCTTGACTTGTGATGCTTAAACTGCAAAACAAATGTTAGATGACATATTTTTGGTGCTTTTGGTTAGTGATTAAAACAAGAAAAGCAATGATATACAATGCAAACAATGTCTGGTGATCTCAAACCACTCAACAGAAGATCCCACCCAAAGGGAAAGGAAGCAAGATGCTCAAAGATCCTTGAGGTTATGCAATGCAATGATATGATGCCATGAGGGATCTTAGGGTCAAAAATTGGGGTCTTACAGATGCCCCTATTTAAGGTCATTCTAGCCGGAGAAGTGAAGGTTAAAATCTTCGTCTCGACGCAGTAGAATGGGCTTAAATAATAACAAAGAGACAAATTTTGGTCCCTAAGAGACCTCATGATGCAAATGTATGTATGCAAAACAAACAACTCTGTGGGGATATATGTCCACAAAGAAGAAAAGAACAAATTGGAGAAAAAGAACAACTCCCATGAATAGTTCATTCTATGGGGGAAAGACTCTACTGGGGAACAACAGACTCAAAAATGCGTGAGCAGGTCACGACTTAAAACTGGGGAGAAGAGTTTCCAAAGGGAATAAATCCATTGGAAAGACTCAAAACTGACTGAAAGACACATGTATTGGGGAATATGCCAATACAGCAGAATTATCCACAAAGGATACTTCGGATAAAATCCGGAAACAGGCTGGGGAAGGATGAACAAAATATCCCTGCCGGGGAAAATGCATGTATTGGGGAATATTCCCAAAACAGCAAAACTATCCACAAAGGATACTTCGGATAAAAATCTGGACACCGAGGGGAACAATCCACTAAGGGACTCCACTGGGGATGTCTAAAAAGATAATCCTGGGGAAACAACAGGAATGAGGTGTTACCGGTTACTGGGTAACAAGCTCAAGAAGAATGGATATCAAAGACCGGTATAAGGGTGAGAGATATCAAAACTTCAAACATCTAAGGAAGACCTGAAAAGGTATATTTCGACTCAGGAAAATCTGACTCCACAGGGGACCGAGGTCATAATAGGGAGCAGAAAGGAAGGAACACCATAGATACCGGTTTGTAGGCATGTAATAGGTGACCGACCAAAGCGTGAATTGGTTTGTGTGCCAAAACACTCATCATCCAGAAAAGAGCTGAAAAAGCAAACTTGATTTTTATTTTTTTTATTTTTTTTTATTTTTTATTTTTTTTTATTTTTTTTTATTTTTAGGATGGATATTCGACTCCACAAAGGGAAATACGAATCTTACTCGATTGGAGAAGGACAGAAGGCTTCAACCAAAGAGCGCATGAGATATATTATCTATTACCGTCAGAACGTAGATAATATACTCGCATGGAAGGTTATCCACAACCAGGTTGTAAGTTGTTAAAGGATAAATCAACCGAAATCGTGCATTGGTGTGTGTTCCAAAACACTCATCATCCTGGAAGAAAGCAAAACGCAAACTTGTTAAAGGATGGACATTCGATTCCACAAGGAATACGAATCTTACTCCGCTGGAGAAAAAATCAAAAGATTTTGACCAAAGAGTGCATGAGATATATTATCTATTACCGTCAGAACGTAGATAATATACTCGCATGGAAGGAACACCAGGGATACCGGTTA
Organism: Lathyrus oleraceus; assembly: GCF_024323335.1. NCBI lineage: Eukaryota > Viridiplantae > Streptophyta > Magnoliopsida > Fabales > Fabaceae > Lathyrus > Lathyrus oleraceus. The sequence continues at coordinate 548,286,633 of NC_066585.1, forward strand.
CTGGGTATATAATAGGTGACCCACCGAGGCGTGAATTGGTTTTTACTTCCAAAACACTCATCATCCTGGAAGAGAGCAAAACGCAAACTTGTTAAAGGATGGACATTCGATTCCACAAGGAATACGAATCTTATTCAACTGAAGAAAGACAAAACTTCGACCGAAGAGTGCATGAGATATATTATCTATTGCCGTCAGAACGTAGATAATATACTCGCATGGAAGATTATCCATAACCGGGTTGTAAGTTGTTAAAGGATAGATCGACCGAAACGTGAATTGGTGTGTGTTCCAAAACACTCATCATTCTGGAAGAAAGCAAAACGCAAACTTGTTAAAGGATGTACATTCGATTCCACAAGGAATACGAACCTTACTCAATTGAAGAAAGACAAAACTTCGACTGAAGAGCGCATGAGATATATTATCTATTGCCGTCATAATGTAGATAATATACTCGCATGGAAGATTATCCACAACCGGGTTATAAGTTGTTAAAGGATAAATCGACCGAAATCGTGAATTGGTGTGTGTTCCAAAACACTCATCATTCTGGAAGAAAGCAAAACGCAAACTTGTTAAAGGATGGACATTCGATTCCGAAAAAAGGAATACGAATCTTACTCTGCTGGGGAAAAAATCAAAAGATTTAACTAAAGAGTGCATGAGATATATTATCTATTGCCGTCAAAACGTAGATAATATACTCGCATGGAAGATTATCCACAACCGGGTTGTAAGTTGTTAAAGGATAGATCGACCGAAACGTGAATTGGTGTGTGTTCCAAAACACTCATCATCCTGGAAGAAAGCAAAACGCAAACTTGTTAAATGATGGACATTCGATTCCGAAAAAAGGAATACGAATCTTACTCGACTGGGGAAGAACAAAAGACTTCGACCAAAGAGTGCATGAGATATATTATCTATTACCGTCATAACGTAGATAATATACTCGAAAAGGAAAGGGACACCAGGGATACCGGTTCGTAGGTATGTAATAGGTGACCAACCAGGGGGAGAAACGATCATTATCAACAAAAGGGTAGATGAAAGATGACTCACTGGGATGCATTGATAAAAAATCAATGGTCCGGGGAACATATCACTGACAAACGGTGAAAGGATCCACTGGGGATAAAATTGCTTACTCAGAGCAATTATCCACAAAAAAGAGGAAACTATCAAGACCGAATATTGGATAACGATAACCACCAAAGAGTAACCTTCATCAACAGGGAAATTGAAATCAATAATAAGATCAGACAATTGAAGTGGCTTTTCTAAGTTATTTTTAATTTCTAATTTAGTCATTTAAAAAAATATTTTAGTTAAACATTCTGATCTCTTCTTTCATTTTATATTTTAATTTATAAACATATGACATTTTAATCAATAAATTATAAATATTAGAAATCATATTGCTAGTTTAAGGAGTTAAAAAAAAGATCAAGTATTTAACGTTAATTTATTAAAATAAAATCAAAAAATTTAAAAGAGCAAAGAAAAGCTTATAACTATCTTAAAGGAAAAAAAAAGGATTTAATAAGGATTAAAAAAATTAATAGTCCTATAGAAATGAAAAATATTTTTAAGTTAAACTATTATATATAAATTCAAAATAGATCAAATTAAATTAAATTAAATTAAATCAAAATATCATATAAAAACGAATATAATTTACTTTCTAAACGAAAAGAGATTAATTTTTTTAAGAGATTAACTGTTATGTACTGTCAATGTAAAATATTTTATATTATCAATGCATCACAATCATCTGTTTGTGTTACTTTTTAAATGTTTAAAATAAAAGTCAAATCTTGTAAATAAATCGATGATTGTGATTAACCGATAGTGTAAAAAATCTTTACACTGTCAGTGTATATCAATTAAATTCTTTTTTTAATTACATGAGTAAACACGCCAAATATTTGTGGGAAGTGAATTTGACATTTACGCACCTTAATAATACTATATTCATTGATATCATAATCAGTTGGTTTTATGTATGACAATGGGTTATAAAAATAGAAACTGGTTATGAAAAATGGAAACCGATTTTTTTATTTTAGTAACAAAACGGGTCTGGAGCAGTTTTCATACAATTTTTTAAAAAATGGTGCATGGATTTTTAAAACTGATTCATGTAAACCAGTTTTTTGACACAGTCTTAGTCAAACCCAAATCCGACAAACCCCTTCACTTATTTTAGAAAACCTTTCTAAACATTGTTTGTTTTGTGTATTTTAATTTACTTTTATACTAAATTTATTTTCTTGCAATTATTTTAGTATTTGGTTTTAACCCAATGATTTTTAAATTTTTTATCTATTGTTTTTGATATTTTGTTGTGTTGAAATTCATTTCGTCATCGGCATTCATTCCTTTTCACGCTTCTGCACTATTTTGTCCAAATGGAAGAAATTATTTGATAAATATTTAATTATTGCTTAAATAGATTATCAAAAATGTCAAACAATATTAGCATAAATATTTTGGAATAGACTTTAGGAGCCTCTTAAATTTTAATCTTTTCATTGTTCATCAAAATAGGAAAACGATAAAAGTTCCATTAGAAGCATGGAGAAACAAAATATTGATTTTACTATATAGCATCCGATGAAGAATAACTTTGGATCAATTGGTCAATTCTCAAAATTCAGCTCATTTGGTTGTTAAATCTAATGTCAGCATCATTTGACGATCAAAATTCCCATCATCTTGAAGATTGTAATACAAAAAATTATTTTCAAAGAAAATTTTTTTTACTTAGTCAATTCTAAGAAATAAGTATAAATATGAATTTAATAAGAGATAGAAAAGAATTTAACTAAATTTATACTAATTCGATTATAAACCACACAACCTACTTTTGTCCCCGATGATATAACCTTGAGAATTTCACTAACGACTACAATTTATTCATAGTATTCGCCCATAACCTTCTTACACGAATCTTTTAGCTAGATTGAGCTTGTAATCTTTATAATTATTTCATAGTTACAAGAGAATAACAATAATTTATTTAACAATTACAACCTCATACAATTTTAAACAACAATTAAACAATCACAACTCTTATTAATTATTTTTCTTTCTCAATATTAAAATTATTGTAAGTGTATAAGAAGTCTCTAAGAAGAGAGCGAGCATAAGAGAGAATAATATTTCATATTTCTTGTATCTTTTAGAGCGAGTACACGTTCACGTTATATAGTAAAAGAATTAGTCAAGAAAGGAATATTTTTGGATTGGAACCGCATCGTAATTGATTGGATTCCGATTCTAATCGATTATGACCCAACAAATCAGGAAATAATTTCTCAAATCTAAAGCTTAATCGATTCGAAGACTTCTCAACGTAATCTTGGGCGTGTCTGATCAATAATTAATTAGAAAAGTTTATCAATCTATTAGATATATAATCTTTCCTTCATAGTATATTAACTATGCTACTTCATCGATTATCCTTAGGCCAAAATCACTTTTAAGAATATTTTCAAAACATATGAAGATTAGAAAAAATGTGTGATTGCGTGTGTGTGCGCATTATCTTTGTCCTGCAAGAGATACTCATTATTAGAATAAGATCATGTTTAAACACATAAGCAGATAAAACAATGATCATTGGGGATCTTTTCTAAAATGACTTCTTTTCTTGGTGACGGTTTTCACCATTTGATTAACTTTTCAAATATCACCAAAAACCTTATCACTCTGCTTGATGATGCTCGTGATTTTGTTTTGCTTTATTTTGTCATCATCAAAATCAAGATTACTTGTACATCACATAGAATCGCATTCTCCATTTTTATGAAGACAACATATCTCTTAGAGAAGTGGTAAAATGAAAGAATTAAGATGAAGAAGAGTGGATTGGTCAAATCCACATCACAATTAAAGAGATTATACCCTACTCCTCTTTAACTATATTTCTCCCTTTTAGGCATAGTAAAAAAGAGGGGAAAATAGATAAAGATATAAACATCATGTATCCCAACATATATTTCACATTGAGAAAAAAGAAAGAGGACGAGGAAGGAGAAAAAACACATAAATAAATTTTAATCAATGCATGTTGAGTCATGTCTGATAAAAATAAATTTTCATTAAGAAAAGACTTGGTAAAAATGTGTTTGAATTGATTAGATTAAGATAGAAACGCAATCATGCAATCCCTTTTGTCAATGTGATCCATAATAAAGTTGTGTCTTATATCAATGTCTTTTGTTCGAGAATGAAATACCCAATCATTACATAATCATTAGTGGGGTTTATGATGCTAGTGATGTTGCACTTAATCATAATAGTTCTAATATTAATTCCATAATAACTTAATTATTGTTTCATATAGATTACATGTACACAACAACTATCATATGGACATATTTTTTCCAGCTATGGATAACAAGACACTTGCTTGTTTCTTACTAAGTTAGGAGTCAAGTGAGTTACCAAATTAGTGACACATACTTCAGGTATATTTTTGATCCAATTTAAAATTGGCTAAATCATAACCGGAGAATCCAACTAAAGCCCACCAATTGCGTGCTTATTGTGAAAATATGTCTTCTATTTAACGTGGTTTTGATGAACACAAAGATTATCATGTTAGAATTAACATATAAATCATAGATCAATAGATACATCATAGCAATTTCAATATCAAATAGATTTTCGAATGAATTTGTTGTGTTCCATGAGCACGTGAGTAGAGGGCATGAGATGAGAGGTAAACTATCCTCATTGACATTAGCCATTTTCACCACACCTCAAAACTGTATGATGGGATAAGAATTTTATAGTCAAATGATTGAGGGCAGAGACCTCTTGTTGGGCTTAACTGAATGATTCAACCCATCACGGTCCAATCAGAGACAAAAGGCCAATCAAATAATTCATCAATAAGTGCTTAATAATTATGAACCATAATTTATATTAATAATAATTTTAATAATTGATTATTGTTAATTTATAATTAATTAATTAAATAATTAATCCATCATTCTCCCACTTGGATGACAATAATCAATGATTAAAATAATATAAATTTTAATAGTAGAATTTTAATTATGGTCATGACACTTGTTCATAAAATAAAGTAAACTTCAACATTACAGAAATGAATCTGACAGGAAAAACATATCATACAAGTCAAAGAAATACATTTTATATTAAAATGATGAATTTAGAGAAACATATTTTACATGAGAAAAATATGTTATTAAACAATGGTCCAAATATCTTAAGATGCTATAACAAACTCCCAGTAACCAAAAACATCAGAGATTTAACCAAATGAATAAGTTATAGCGTTTATATAAGTTTGTGGTTAGTGATTCTACAAATGAGTTCTCAATTTTATAAATGTCGTACTATTTTCACATAAGTCCAAAAATAATAATTACGTATAGGTGCAACCTATTACAAGAGTAATTACATATAACAATAAGTATTCTCATAACACAATATCAATATAATTGTATGCTTATAAATTCTTGTGATAGTCCGACAGACCTAAACATCAAATTACTGATATTAAAATTATATATATATATATATATATATATATATATATATATATATATATATATATATATATATATATATATAAACATATATATATATATAAACATATATATATATATATATATATATATATATATATATATATATATATATATATATATATATAAACATATATATATATATATATATATATATATATATATATATATATATAAACATATATATATATATATATATATATATATATATATATATATATATATATAACATATATATATATATATGTTTATATATATATATATATATATATATATATATGTTTATATATATATATATATATATATATATATATATATATATATATATATATGTTTATATATATATATATATATATATATATATATATATATATATATATATATATATATATATAAAGTGATATTTTTATTATAATTCACAAATATATAACATTGTGTATACACTCTCACTAATCTCACATACAAAAAAAAGTAAATTTTTTATTATAGCCTACTACTATATAAATACTTTAATGATATAATACTCAATAGTGGGATACTTAATTGTGAGGGCAAAATTGTTGACAAAAGTGGTTGTACAATTTATCAATATTTCAAAAATTTTAACCACTTATTTTACAAAAGAATATAGCATATCTATTAACACAATGGTTACCGAATAACAATATGAAACTCAATATTTATCCATTGTAGTTTTTTTAATCTAAATTTGTGTTTTATAGTTAACCACACATTCTGCATTTAGAATTAAAGAGATTGTTAATTTTCACTTATAAATTATAATGTAAAATCTCCTTATAACAAATAAAATTATTTAAAAAAAAATCATAAAGAAAATAACCTTCACATAATGATGTTTATATAAACAAAATTATCATCATATGAGTGAGATTAAATCCCCTAGTACTTTAAATTGTAAAATGGAATTATATGAATTATTTTAATAGTTCACTCAAAACTCAAGTACTATAATTAAAATCAAACATATACTTGAGACATAATTAGATTACACCCAGCGGAAATAAAACAGACTTTAATTTTAATTTTATTGAAGATACAACAAAGTAGTCATAGACTTTTGTATATACATGAGACTATATTATCTTCAATATAAGTCTCTATACTAAACATATGTTTACTAAACAAATAATATTTGTTTCTTATTTTCATAAAATTGACATTTTTATAAATTTGACATGTTAGATTCTTCCACTTGATAGAGAAAGATAATTGATTTATGAGTTCAAGAGTTTTAAAATAATCAAATAAATATTCAACTATATTCTCTATCACACAACGATCATGTCAAGTAATGTTACACCGATAGAGTATATTCGTCATTTATACAATACAAGGAGAGTTGCAATCCATTTTAAATAGAATTTTAACATAAATGATTGGATTGCATAAAATAAATATAAATTATTATGCCTTTAAAGGGAATTTCTTAATTATTGTAAATCCAAATATACGGGTCTAAAATATAACAAAATAATAAGTAAGACATATAACAATGAACTTTACAAAAAAAATTGTTTCACCAAAAAATTCAAATATTGATAGTATAGTCGAATCATATTTGATATAATTATTAAATCACAAATATATTTATCGATTAACAACAAATTATATTAACAATAACATATCGATAGGGTACAACTATCATCAATATAATATTAAATATAATTAAAAATAATGTAATTATTTTATTAAGCAAAATTTGTATAATTAATGAAAAAATTATATCAACAATAATATACTGATAGGGTATGATTATTATCATTATAATATTAAATATAATTAAAATAAATTTAATTATTTTACTAAATAAAATTTGTACAATTATACCCACAATAGACAAAAGTATGGTCACTATTCTAGTGATTGTCCAGAAAAGCAGAAGAATCAAGAAACTTATGAAAAATTGGCAAAGCATGAAGACGAAGAGACGTTGTTGATGGTTACAACAAGAGATGAAGAGAGATTCAAGGACTAGTGGTGCTTAGACTCAGGATGCTCATCACATATGTCTGGAAGGAAAGATTGGTTTGTCAACATAAAACCCTCAATGAAGAACATGGTGAAATTTGCAAATGACAACACTTTAGCAGCTGAAGGTGTTGGTGATGTTCTGATTATGAGGAAAGATGGCAAGAGGTTAGTAATTTCAAATGTGTTGTACATAACAGGCATGATGAGAAATTTGCTCAGCATAAGGCAGTTAATTGAAAAGAACTACAAGGTGTCGATCGAAGACAAGATGATGAGAGTTCTCGACTCAAATAGAAGGTTAATCTTTAAAGCTCCAATGTCTCAGAATAGAACCTTCAAGATTGAAGTAAATGTGATGGAGCATAAGTTCCTTGCAACAACAACCAGCAGAGATGAATGGATATGGCATTATAGACTTGACCATCTCAATTTCAAAGACATCAGAGATTTGTAGAGAAGAAATATGATTTCAGGATTACCAGAAATAGACATTCCAAACGAAGTGTGTGAAGAATGTGTGCAGGAAAAGCAACACAAGAACAACTTCAGTGAAGTGATTGAGGTATTTGCTAACTTTAAATCTATGGAAAGATAGAGCGGTCGAAAGATTAAGATTTTGAGGAATGATGGTGGTGGAGAATATGTGTCGAAAGACTTTGATGTATTATGTGTGAAAGAAGAGATTGTGCATGGGGTGGTGTCACCCTACACTCCATAACAGAATGAAGACGCATAAAGAAATAATAGAACCATCATGAATATGGTTAGAAGTATGTTGAAAAACAAGCATATACCTAAATAATTATGGGGAGAAGTTGTGTCGACTGCAACATATATCTTGAATAGATGTTCGACGAAGAAGCTAGAAGGAATCACACCAGAAGAATGTTGGTCTGGTGTCGAGCCTATCTTGAGTCATCTGAAGGTATTTTGGTATATAACACATAGACATGTGCCAGATCAGTTGAGAAGAAAACTTGATGACAAGTCGATTCAGATGATCCTGATAGGATATCATTCGATTGGAGGATACAAGTTGTTCGACCCAGTGAATAAGCAAGTGGTGATCAGCAGGGATGTGATCATAGATGAGCTGAAGGAATGGGATTGAACAGATAATGTTAAGAAGGATTCATTGAGAATCCTATATGATGAACCAACTAGTGAAGTCGAAAGAGAAGTTGGACAAAAAGTCAGAGGTGAAGCAGGCCCAAGTAGGCCTCAAAGAACAAGACACATGCCTGCAAGGTTGCAAGAATGTGTGATTACATCAGATGATGTGGTTAATGGAGAAGGTGAGCTAGTACATTATGATTTCTACGCATATGTTGAACTAGTCAATGCAGCTGAGGCATTGAAAGATTCAAAGTGGATGAAAACAATGAACAAAGAGCTGAAGTCAAACGAAGTCAACAACACTTGGTCACTTGTCGAATTGCCCCAAGACAAGAAGACAATTGATGTGAAGTGGGTATATAAGGTGAAGTTGAATCCCAAAGGAGAAGTGACTCGACACAAGGCGAGACTTGTGGCGAAAGGATTTCTTCAGAAATAAGGAATCGATTTTGATGAAATTTTTGCACTTGTTGCTAGGATCGAAACAATCAGGTTGGTTATTGATCAAGAAAACATGAACAACTGGTAGATGTGTCAGATGGATGTGAAATATGCATTCTTAAATGGCCCCTTAGAAGAAGAAGTTTATGTGACACAACCAGCTGGGTTTGTGAAACAAGGCGAAGAAAGAAAAGTGTATAGGCTGCATAAAGCCATGTACAGACATAAACAAGCTCTAAGAGCTTGGAACAAGAAGATAGATGGCTTCCTAAGGGAGAAGGAATTTGTGAAGTGTACAACTGAACACGGAGTATATGTAAGAAGAAGCAAGAGTGAATTGCTTATACTATGTCTATATGTCGATAACTTGTTGATAACAGGTAGTTGTAAGAAGGAGATCAAAGACTTCAAAGGTGATCTCAATAAGGAATTCAAAATGTCATATCTGGGTGAAATTTCATACTTCCTTGATATCGAATTCTACAAGAGTAGTAGAGGTTTGATGATGTATCAAAGAAGGTATGCAGGAGAAATGCTCAAGAGATTTGATGTGTAAGATTACAACCCAACTTCGATTCCAGCTGAGCCCAGATTACAACTGTCGAAAGATTCAGATGAAGATGATGTTGACCCAACCCAATATAGAAGACTTATTGGGTAAGTTTGATACCTTTGTCACACAAGGCCCGACTTAGCATACAATGTAGGTGTGGTGAGTAGATTCATGCAGAAGCCAAAGGTATCACATCTAACAACAACGAAGAGGACACTAAGGTATCTGAAAGGAACTCTTGACTATGACTTTTGTTTCATGCAGCTGATGAAGGAAAAGAATGCAAACTTGTGGGATACACCGACTCAAGTTGGTGCAGTGATGTTGAGGATCGAAAATCCACAGTTGGCTATGTGTTTATGTTAGGTGGTGTGCCAGTTGCTTGAAGTTCGAGAAAGGAGCCAGTAGTGACATTATCGTCGTGCAAAGCATAATATATAGCTGCTTCTCTTTGTGCATGTCAAGCAACGTGGATGGTGAACCTGGTCGAAGAGATAACAACAAAGAGTCATGGAGCAATTACCATGAAGATCGACAGCATGTCAGCTATCAATCTGGCGAAGAATCCGATAACATATGGTCGAAGCAAGCACATCGAAATGACGTTCCATTATCTTCGAGAGTAGGTAGCAAATGGGAAAATGAATATGGAATACTGCAGAACTGAGAATCCGATTGCATACATCATGACGAAGGGAGTGCATGTTCAAATGTTCAGAAGACTAAGAGCTATGATGAATGTAGATAGCTTAGACACAATGAATTATGTGGTGTGTTGAATTGTAATTCCTTGTGTCGAAGCAGGTTGTCCAACAGAAGTAAGGAAGTGTCGAGTCACCTAGTCTTTTGAGTTATGTTAGTGTGCCGAAGTGTCGAAGCATATTGCTTCACACAGGATTTCGACTTAGGCCTATTTTTAGTAATATTAACTATTTTGGGCTTTTATAGTTTTGGGCTTTGGCTTGGAGTTCAAGTTAACCTGAATCTATAAATAGAGGGAGTAACCCTTATTTTTGTAATGAAGTTAATGTTGTATTCATTACATTGTATTCACAAAACTTTGCAGTTGCGAAGTGAATAAGAAGTTTTCCACAGGTTATGGGCAAAGAGAAACTCTGCAAAATATTCTTCTTCTCCTTCATCATTCTTTATTTTTGTTCTCCATTATTCTTCTCTTTTCATTGTTATTGTGTGAGTGATAGCAATCTTGTTCATCAAGATTGACTGAAATTCTCTATAGATTGTGGTGGAGTTCCAACAGGATTATAGTCAGAGAAAGCGAATTGTGTGACATGACATTGCACATAAATATTTATTTAAATAGTCATGATATGAGAAAAATTATTATAGGTTCATGCAAAAATTAACACCAAAGGAAAGGTAAAATGATTTCAAAGGAAGCTTAATTGTTTCACATATTATAATTTTTAACCATTAGTTGTTTTAATCAACTCTTACAATAATTACACAACCAATCTATATACACCGAAAAACCATCTCTTTGATGCGACACATTCGCATCGAAAACCTCTCTATGATTTTCATCACTAATCTTTTATCAATTGTTTATCCTAGTACATGATATATATCAATTGATATTAATAATATTTTTTAATATTTTGACATCTAACTAATATGAATATTACAAAATAATATGCTAGTCCTAATTAAAATAATTCAACAAATATAATTGTAAATTTATAAATGAATGTGTAATACGATACAAATTTAATAAACAATTAATATTTTAGTCGAATTTTATTTCAAATAAACTTGAATGATAAATTTATTTAAATTCCTATAAAAATATTGTAATAAGTTATATTTGGTTAACTCATTTTTTCAATATTCATTTTGTCTCAAATTATAATAATATATTTATGCATTTGTTTTAATCCGATTAAAAATTTATCTCAATTTTTTTTTAAAATTATATAATTTACACAAAGATTTTTCAGATCAAGTTAATTCCGTTTGATATCTATTTAAAATTATTTTTTTTAAAATCTTTTTATCTAAAATCATTATGAATTTTGTCTTAATTTGTGATTCTCTTAATATTTATCTTGATGTATTTTAAGCAGTGTACATTGTCTTTATCTTTTATTCTATTTATTCGTATTCTATCCTATCATCATAATAACAACTCCTATAACATTTACTTAAGTTATATTCAGTGAAGATTGACGTTGAATTTTATAAAGAAAATTATATTTCAATTCTTTGTGACCGTAATTCGAAGAAAATTAAAACTACTTGATATTAAAATTGATCTTCGAATCGAATGATATGATCTAATAGACCGGATATTAACTAATACTAACAGTGAAAACAAAAACAAAATATATGTTTCGTTAAAAAATGGGCAATCAACGTTCAATAAAAGATATGCAACTTAAACTCCAATACAAACATTCATAGAGTCATTTGATTGCATTACTTGCAATCTAAAAACATTGATAACAAAGTACATACCCACACACATTCATATATTATTTTTGAAATTTAAGTGTCTAAGAAATCCAAACATGGTTGGAACCAAAGACATATAAAACAATTTTATTTAAGTAGAGAGATCATGTATGGATGCTTTTTGTTGTACATATTAAGTGAAAACTGCTGAGGGCATTTTCAACGTGTTTGAGAATTCAGAGCTAAGAGCATTCTCAAATGAGGCTTGAGCATCAGAGATAGAGTCAAAGCATGCACCATATATAGGATCCGAATTTTGATAGAGAGCGCAAAAACTCCCACTTCACTTCACTTTGACAAAACTCTTAAGCCAATTATATTTCCAAAAAAAATCACATTACTTTCTTTTTCAAGATAGAACTACACTTTTTAGAATAATTTTTTTTTCCAAATTTTGTAAGCACTTCCAAATATGTGGTTCATTTTGTAAAGCACTTCCAAATATGTAGTTTAAATATATGGTTTAATTTTTTTTAAAATGATTCGAATTTCTTAAACATTTTCATTTAAACGGTTTAATTTTTTTTCATATCGTGTAATACTTTATACTCTATTTATAATTAATATAGAACTTAATTTTTTTTTCAATAATTGAAGAAACATGAGCTTATTAAAACATCTTCTTTCCTAATGGCTTCATAGGACTGTCGTGTCTTAAATTTTGGGTCCATCAATTGGCTGTCATGATCCCGTGGGGCATCATGTATTAAACCATTAGATTGGACCATATTTTAACTTACTATAAGACTACCATCCTTTTATTTACTGTTAAAGAAAAAAAAAACTACTATATACCAAATATAATTAATCTCACAGATTGTTTCTATGTGATTATGTAAAATGAAAGTTTTTAAAGTAAAATAAAATTTTAATTGATAAAAGATATATTAACATTTACTTATATACAAATTAATGCATATACTTCAAAAATTAATTGTGCCCGTACACATTTACAAATAATAGTTTAATGGATTCTCCGAATGCAAGGTTAAATTTGCCGACTGAGTTTATCAATTTGATAAAAATAATTAATAAAATAGTTTTGGTGGATTTTTAAAATAGAATATCTGTTCCGATTAATAAGGATTGTTTTTTTTATGAAATTTGTAGAGTTGTTTTTGGTGATTGAGTTGAGCTATGAAATCAGTTATTTTAGATTTGTTTTGTGAGGAGGGGCTATCCTCAATGAACAACATCATATTAGAGAAATAGAAATATGGGAAAAGAAGGAATTCATAAGATTTGAAGAAGAGAAAACTTTCTTATACCTTCTTACACTATTAGTAATTTGAAAACAGTTGTATAATATTACATATTTTTATATTATTGTTGATATTGAATTGCTAGGTAGAATTGAGTAAAGGATATTAAAGGTTTTGGGTTGAGAATTTATGGTTTCGATTTCGAAAAGTGTCTTGTATTTTTTTTTTAAATTAATAAATAAATATATTGATGTCTTATTTTTTTAAAATTTAAAATAAATAAGATTTTTCGGTGTAAGGTTCAATCTAAAATAAAAATGAATCAATTAAATAAAATGACATCTTACTTTTGTTTTCTATTTTAAATTAAAATAAATATGATTTTTCTTTGCTTGAGAGGTTGCATCCTAGAGAAAAATATTTCTCTTTTGTCTTATTCCGAACAAAATTATAGATTGTTTCTTTTGGCGTAACAAATATAACTGAGCCCTAGCAAAACTCATGGTCTACTCGAAACACCATCTCTATTAAAGAACGAAACATCGTTTCTTAAAATCGAACTCAAAAATATGATTTCTTCTCTGAACTAAACTTGATAACACCATTTCTCCCACAAATGAGGTTCGGACCTCTATCATATCTTCTCCAACTTGTATGAAGCAAGGAAATTAGGAAGGAAACTCGAACGAAACATGTAAGAAGGAAGCCTGAAACTTCACCAAATCTTATTTCTTTAACTTCTTCATCATGTTTCTTATACGTAAAACATCTCCAACATGCATGTAACATTAGTGTTATTGTTGTTGTTGAGATATTTTAGGTTTAATGTTGTTGTTGTTGTTGGTGATGATGTTAAGACCCTAAATCCTAAGGGTTTGCTTGCGAGGTGGTCTTTGGAGGATTGTGTATATATTTTGAAATGTGTTTGATATTTTAAAAAAAATAAAAAACAATATGATTTTATATGCTAATGTATTATATTATTTTTTAAACTTCTTAAAAATAACAAACACATTTCAAAATAGATACGCAACCCTTCAAAACCTTCATCTCCCAAATCCTCCAAAAACCAACTCTCAAACATACCTTAAAGGTTTAATGTTGTTGTTGTTATTGTTGTTGTTGTTGTTGTTGTTGTTATTGTTGTTGAGATTGGGATTTAAATTTTAATATTGTTGTTGTTGAGATTGAGATTGAATTTTTTTTATGTTGTTGTTGTTATTGTTATTGTTATTATTATTGTTGAGATTGAGATTCAAGTTTTTATGTTGTTGTTGTTATTGTTATTGTTATTATTATTGTTGAGATTGAGATTCAAGTTTTGATGTTGTTATTTTTAGTGACATGAGTAAAAGGTTTAGTGTTGTTGTTATTGAGATCGAAGGTTTTATGTTGTTTATTTGTTGAGATAAGTAATAGATTTAATAATTTTGTTGTTATTGAGATGAAAAGTTTTATGTTGTTGTTGTTGAGATTAAAGGTTTAACATTGTTGTGAGATTTAAGGTTTTAATGTTGTTGTTGTTGTGTTAATTTATTAAAGTCTTGACATCTCAATTAAAGTTGTGGAGAAATTTAAGTTGAATCTTGGTTGTTAAAATGTATAGTTAATAAATGTAACTTGGTAGTGTGTGTCTAATTTAATATAGGTGTAGATTTATTTCAATATGACTTAGCAGTGTTTTGATTTCACAATGTGACTTGACTTAGCAAAGTTTTGAACTCAAGAAAGTTTTCATTAATATGCATAATTTTACAAGAATTTTGATTTTATTTTCAAAAAGTAGTTACGGGTCATAATTGAATGAGTTCTAATAGATTATGTGTGGAGTATGAAAAATGAGTGGTTGAGTTTCTTCAATTCGCTGAAAGAAAACTTCATAAAAATAATGGAATGTTTATTGTACTCGTATTTTTTTATGGAATACATTACTATTTGAAAATAAAGTAATATCCAATCATCTATGTTGTGATGGAATTAGTCAATATTATACGACATGGACGTGGCATGGTGAAGTTGAAAAAAAACACAATTGTATCACATAGAGATGAAGTTCATGAAGATATGTATGATCTACTAGAAGATATGATCATTGATATTGGAGAAGATTATTTTAGGAAGACTCATTTGTATGACACTTTATGTATTGACAAGAAAGAGTTGTTATATCCAAGGTGCACAAATTTTACATGAATGTCAACAATGTTAAGACTATTTAATCTTAAGGCAACAAGTGGGTGGACGAATAAAATCTTGTCTAAATTGCTTGAATTTTTGAAATACATGCTTTCAGAAGGTAATATGTTGTCGAACTGTAATTATGAAGCCAAGAAGATATTGTGTCCAATGAATTTGGATTGTATTAAAATACATGCATGTCATAATGATTACATATTATAAAAAAGAGAGTATCAAAACCTCGAATTAGTGCCTAAAGTGTGCAAGATAATGATGGTGTAAGTAGAAAGAGTTGTCCTACAAGATCATGCGGTACTTACCATTGATTTCTTATATTCAAATTTTAGCCAAGAGCCAAGAAACCTTTGGACTTTCCAATGATGGAATAAAATCGTTTGGTAATATGAGTACTAACCATACTTCATTAAATGTTCTTCTCAAAATTTACAACCTAATATTTGTGATTTTACATGAAGCGCAAATATATGATGTTCCCTATGATGATTTCAGACCCAAAACAACAAGGATAAATATGTTTATCTAAATCCATTGATTTGAGCTTTAATATTTTTGTGGGAGGTGTGGATCTATGTGCTTGTAGGCACTATCATGGTGATAGAAAGTAGTGAAATCTGTTTATATCAAAGTGGTAATCAATTTTTATTTATTTTAATGATGACAACACATGATATCAAAAGATATCTAGTGAAGTCATTAACTCTTAAAGGTAGCTCAAACAATTAAAGATGCTCTCATTACCAAGATGGTTTATCAAGCTATCCTTTTGTAATATTTTCTTGTTCAACTTCCTAGAAGACTAACCTTAAGCTTTAAGTAAATACTAGTATCCAACGACATTCAAGTGAAGATTATATTTCAATACTCTTTGGTGGTTTGGTATCTCAACTCTTTAGTGATGGTAATCAACTTGAAGATATTTCAAGCCTCATCAAGCTAATAGATTCAAGGTTCTCGTAAGATAATGATGTCAGGACTTGAAGCTCCAGAGTTGTGAAAGAGAGGAAGTGTCTCCAGACTTGAAGCTCCAGATGATGATGGTAATCGATTATTTTAATTTATAATGCCTAGAATCGATTGGAGTGTCTCTTAATGGTCGGAAAAAATTAGAAATTAGAAATTAGAAATTACCATTTTGGGGTTTGATAATTGATTGTATCACTTACTTGCCCCTTGGATCGTTACCTAATTTGAACCATATTTTATCCTATAAATAGAGGGCTCATCTACCATTTTAAATCGCTCAAAAATGATCTTTGGTCATACTTTCTCACTCTCTTATCTTTTTCTACAAATCTCTCATTTTCTCATTTAGATCATCGTTCTGGATGAGGGTAGATTTGTAATTTATGCAATATTATATTATCTCTTAAGTAAAGTATCTTATGTAAGAAGTTGTTCAGTCTCAATCTAAATCATTAAAAGCTCTTGTTTAGTTTTTGGATTGTTTAGGAAGTCTTTATTTGGTCCGTGAGTTTCTCCTGCGGCAAAAATTTCTCATTTGGTTTGCAAAGATGAGCTAGCAAAATCTCCACAAAGGTTATTGAGCTTAGTATGTGTAAAATCTTTATTTGGTTCCAAGATCAGCCATGTAAAATCTCGTACAAGGTTCTTGAGCTAGTTTTATATAAAATATCTGTCAGGATCTAAGATCAGCTAGTATGAAACCTCAAGGAAAGGTTCAAATATTAGCTCGTGTAAAATCTCTCAAGTTTTGTGAGCCCAGCCCGGTGTAAAAGCTCCTTTGGTTAGGTGGTTAGCCTATGTAAAACACCATATCGATTCAGAGGTTATTCTGTAAAAAAACATTTGTTTAGTTTGAAGGATAACCAATCAAAACTCCATTTGTTGTTAGTTAGGAAGTTATCGATTGAAAAACTCTCATTCTTGTAAAAAGAAGTTTGTGAGTGTTGGAACAAGATTTGTTTATATCCATTGGATTTTGATGATAACAAAGTACTTAAAAAACAAGTGGGTATCCTTCAAACTAAATCATAATTACTTCTTGGAAACTGAAACAGTAGTGATTTACCATCAGAAGTAAAGAATCTCTTTAGTCAAAATGTTTTTACCTTTTCTTGGTATCTATTTGTTTTAAACCGTCTATTTGTATCAAACTTTAAAGTGCTTTTCAAATATCCTCTTCTTTTGAAAAATGTTGTAAGTAGTTAAATTGGTTGTGTTATTTTTTTCAAGTCTTTTGTGTTATTTTAAATTTTGTAAATTTAAACTATTTTAAAATTCTTTTAGTTTTATTATTTTTCTCTTTATTTTAATTTTTTTATAATGACAAAGAGGGAGAAAATGTATAGAGTATTTAAGAAGAGAAAAGCATCTTAACAAAGTAGTGTATCCCATAACAACTTCTGAGTTATAAGCTTTAAGTGTATATTTAAGTTATTTATTTATTTTTGTAATAAATTAAGCTTAAATGACTATTTTTAAATAAACAAAGGCAAAGACTTAGGAAAAGCTTGCAAACCTTAACTTAATGAATTGTCAAGACTAAAGGAAGAGCTTACAAACCTTAACCTAAGGTCTGTCTAACTCAGGGGGAGCTTAAAAACCTCAGACTCTGAAGTTAGATTTTGTTGATTAAACTTATAAGATTAAGTTAACACAGATAAGGAGTTATGAAGAGGTTACAGAACTCGTCTTAATGGACTATCAGACTTAGAGGGAACTTACAAACCTCATCTTAATGGATTGTCTAACTTAGAGGGAGCTTACAAACCTCAACCTCTGATGTTATATTGTGTTAACTAAATCATTAACCATTGTTCTTAAATACATTTATTTGTCATCACCAAAAAGAGGGAGATTGTTAGAACAAGATTTGTTCAAGCTCCTAAAAGGTTTTGATGATAATAAAGTATTTAAATAACAATATGGTTTATTAATGGTTATTCTAGTGTGCAGAATCAAAAGACATTAATCTTGATATTAATCAAGTTAATCACTTAGAAGAACCATTAAAAGGAAGCAAAGTTATTCTAAATCAGAAGTATCAGAACCGTGCTTCCAGAATCTGATGAGT
Organism: Lathyrus oleraceus; assembly: GCF_024323335.1. Classification (NCBI taxonomy): domain Eukaryota; kingdom Viridiplantae; phylum Streptophyta; class Magnoliopsida; order Fabales; family Fabaceae; genus Lathyrus; species Lathyrus oleraceus. Next base: position 548,305,209 of record NC_066585.1, read on the forward strand.
CTATCCAAGTATTTTTGATGCTGAACCTGAGCTTATCATAAAATCCAAAGATCCGCGATATCTGAAGACTGGAATCTTTTGAAGGAAGTAGTCACTGTCACAAGGAATGACCATGTAACTTCTGAACATGCTTTACCAACACTTATGAAGGTTCTGCTTCAAAGGAATTTATCTACATCAAGACATCAACTCTACTAGTGTTTATCCATACTAGTTATGATGAAGACTTTGATGAAGACAAGCTCAGAACCTATGAACTCAAGACTCTGAAGTCTCCTTCCAACCAGGTTCTGAAGACATACTTCAACTTCTGATGAAGCTTTACTAATTCTATAAAAAGCCTATGAATCAAGAAGTTAAGTATAAGGATATCAGTGACTCTGAACAAGCTTCAACAAATGTCTACAAGAAGATTTTACGTATGAAGTTATCCATAGAAGATCATGTGACAATGATACAATACTTTATGTCTAATAATCATAAAGCTAAGTTTTCAAGATCCTCTCTTTCCAACTGTTTAGAACTTTGCTCTGCTACTCTCAATGTCTTTATGCTAGCTGATTTTCTAGCTCACTCTATTGTCCAACATCTAAAGACCTTTAACATCTACTTGTACCATGGTAGATTCAACGGCTATTTGTACCATGGTAGTTCAATCTTCAACAGATATATTTGTAGTATCTATTTAAAGAAGAAGATTGAAAACATTCAAGTAATTTATGAACTGGTGAAGTTCATGAAATGATCTCTCTGAGCTGAACCTCTACCTCTCAAAAGAATGAATGTGAGTTGAAGAATTTGTGATTGTGTTCACATGGATGTTATACCAGTTCAATATATATATATATATATATATATATATATATATATATATATATATATATATATATATATATATATATAACCATAAGGGTTAAGTGTGTGAGAGCAGGATGAAACGTATTCACATATGCTCTGAAGATAAAATATGTGAATATGTTCATCAGAATAGGAAGCCATAACAAGATGGAAATTTGTGCAAGGAGAGAAGAAGAATGAAAAATTCATTCTTATACACTCAAGATAAATCAACTCAAATATGCTCAAGAGTGTAAACCTTTTTGTATCTGCTTATTCAAGAAGCACACACATGAATATAAATTTAAACCAGATTCTTATTATTAAGAGAATTTGAAGACTCTAGCCTTTATGCTCAGAGTAAGTCTCTTTCTGATTAGATTGAGCAAATAAGTCTCTTATTGGGTGCTTGAGCATTAAAGTCCTAATCTAATTAGTTAGGAAAAGACGTTTCTTTCTATATGATTGAGCAAAAGCCTTAAGATGAGCTTAAGGTGGCAAATTCCTGAACTGGATTTTTAGACATTGAAGTCTTATGCTTGTAGGTAGAGCAGGAAGTCTCGATCTGGGTGATTGAGAAGGAAGTCTTGAACGGGTAGTTTAGGCAAGGAAGTCACATGCTTGAGGGCATGAGCAGAAGTGTCTTTCTGTGGGATTGAGCATGAAGTCTTGAGCTGCTGGCTTAAGCAATTATAATCAGTCTGATTATAGTTAAAAGCTCTTGTTCTACAAGGGGATTTAACTACTATCGATTTTAGAGGAACCAAGATATATTACATGTTTATTTATTTACTTATGCATTTATATTCCGCTATGCAAATAAACTTTGAAGTCAGACTCTGATCTGAGTTAGACTCTTCCATGTATCAGAATCTAAGCTTGACCGCTTAGGTTCTGAAACAAGGTTAAGAAAAATAAGTAAACCTTTCACTTCTGATACTCACTCTGTTATCAGACTCAGAATCTGATGGTTCAGAATAAGATAGCAAAAAGTGTTTTGCAATTTGGGCATACATAATTCAACCCCCCTTCTTGTGCATTTTTCTGACCTTTAGGGTAATGATGTGAAACTTCTTGATTTCTATGTATATTCTCCTCTTTCATCACCTCATGTTTTCCTACTTGATATTTGTTTTTCTATTTTGTTTCTAAAAGATAATCTTTGAAAGGTCTTAAAACAAAGACAATTGTCTTGCATCTTTCTGACAATTCATTGGTTATATCGTTAGAAATATTTTTCAGTTTAATTCATTTATGAATTTTATCTTCTCTCCTTTTGAGTTATTTCCTTTTCAAATATATCCTATAGATTTATTCTGTATATGGAAAACCAGTTGGTAGTCATCATTGAAGGACTTGTTGATTTTGAAGAGATGATGACTCATGGGTTTAATCTTCAAAGAAATGTCGTCCAAAATGGTTAGAATAATTTCTTTGATATGCTCTATGGTCCTACTTACCCTATCCTAATCAAGGAATTTTGGGTAAATGCTTCCATCCAAGAACTTAATCTAGAATATGTTATTCTTTATGTTGTATCTGGTGTTTTTATCACCATTACTCCCACTTCTATTACTAATGCAATACACTGTGAGGATGAAGGTGAGGTTTTATATATGTTGTTTTAGGAATTCTCTTTTCCTTATCATCTTATATTTAATGATCTATCTGACCTATCTAAGGTTTCTAATCTTAACTCCAAGAATCAGTCTGGTATCAAATTTTGATATCAAACCTTCTGCCAAAGAACAAAGGTATAAACTCGCTAGATATTGATGAAGAGCTTTTCTGCTTCTTCTCAACTCAAATATGAAGATCAACCTTCCCCAAGTGATATTTAAATACCTAAATATGACTCTCAAATACTTTCACAAGGGAAAGTCATCCTTCATCCCTTATGGAAGAGTTCTTTCAGAACTTTTCATTCAATAAGGGGTTATGACAACTATGTTTGAGGTTACTTCATAAGTCCGGGGAGATGAGTTTAAGATTCCCAAAGCTTTGAAAAATATTGATCCTTTTATGGTCAAGGTGGTCTCTTTGGATGGATCATCTTCTTCTATTTAGTTTGTTTGATTGTTTTGTATTTTATCTTTGTAACTTACGTGTTTTATATTTAATTAAATGTTCTTTATTTGCTTGCTTTGTTTTTTTCTTTCTTGTTTTTCTTATTGCCTAATTGAAAATCATTTCCATAATTTAAGGATGTCAAAGATAGTTTGTGACTATTGGAAAAGGAATGGAAACTTTATTCATTCATAATAAATTACATGATATAATCCTAAAAATGATTACATATGTTTTCATACTTGATCATCTATCTTTTTCTGTGTCTCAAGAAATGTTTTCAGATATGCACCTGGAATCTTGCCCTCCTCAGAGACTCCACCATATGTGCCTTCTTCATCTACTATTGTGGATCTTTGAGTCTTTGCTAATTCCTCAACCTTCTTCTTCTATTTTCTTGCATCCTTTCTCATCAAATTGCGTATCTCAGTTGAAAAATATCTCATGTCTGCCTTGAATGTCTTTATTTTGCCCATTCTTTTGTCTACCCAGAGAAACTCTAGAGTTGTGTGTTTTGATGTTGCTTTTTCATCTCCTCTTATAGGGGTATGTTTCAAATCTCCTCTATATTGAAGAATGTGTTCTTTGAGTCTTGTGCCTCTTTGATTATTGTTCCTTGAAAAACATGTCGTCAGAGTCTACCTTTGACCATCTCAAAATTTGTGGTGCATATGCTTATCAGTCATTAGGATTTGTAATTATTATCTTTTTGTTGATGACAAAAGGGGGAGAAATTCATGGGAGTATTGAAGAGAATTAAAATTATTTATTAAATGCTTTTAATGTACCTTAACCCTAATTATTTTGATATTTCTTTCATCTGAACATTATCGTATCAACATAAGTTTAATTAACTTGGATATGACTTAGGGGAGCTTACAAAACTTAACCTATGGACTATTACAAAGCTTAACAAGTTTTTTATATAGTTTCCAAGGTTTTTCATTAGAATGTGGTACCCTTGAGTATGTTGTTGAAATGTTGCAGGAACTTCCAAGATCACACCAGATTCATCACAAACAAAGAAAATACCATGCACACTTTGCTAAGCGAAAGGTAGCAAGAATCAGTGAGGCAAACACATAACACTTCACTAAGAGAGAAGTAGCGAGAGGAAAAGAAAAGAAACAGAACCCAAAGTTATAAAGTTTGCTTGAATCGAGAGGTAGCGAGAAGCAACAAGGAAAACACTTCTCTAAGCGAGAATTAGAGAGAGGTATAAAAAAAATAGAACCATAAGTCATAAACTTCGCTTGAAGCGAGAGTTAGCGAAGAACTTCGTTAGCGAGCCATACTTCACTTAGTGAGCCATGCTTCGCTTTGCGAGCCATACTTCGCTAAATGAAGTAAGGAAGTTTCATAAGGACAGTTTGAAGAATACTTCAGGGTGAAGGAATGGTCTTTACTTAGCGAGCCATATTTTTCTAAGCGAAGTTGGCTACAATCAGACACTATAAAAGCGGCAAAAACACAGTTAATGGGGGATAGTTTTTTTTATTCCTTTACACAGTTGACGGGAAATCACATTTGATGCTCATTCATCTCAATTCCTCCATTTTGTATTAAGCTACCATGATGATGGCTATCTAATTCTTCTCTTATGTTGGGATTGAATGTAACCCGTCATATCGTATGTTTACTTATTGATCATAGTATTATATAATTCAGTTGTGTATCATTATCAAATATTATCTTTGTTTTATTGATTAACCTTATGGATCTGAATTGTTATTGACAAATACTTTTCCAATCCCGATCTAAGATAATATTGTATTAATTTCTGATCTCTAGACATACAGTTAGATTATAATATTCATGCAATGTATCGAAGATTCATACTATCTTGTTGTTTGATAGATTGAGAAATCATTGATCAAATAACACGATAGAATTCTCGACAGGAGTTTAGACACAAAAGTTGTTGTGAGGATACATGATGATATGAATAAACAAGAAGGTTATACTTGAAAATGATCGAGGAATTCATATGTATTCGGGGGATGAAATTCAATCCCAACATGTTTTATCATATGTGAAATTTATTTTATTAAATACAGTTTCTTAAGTCTTTATACTATAGAAAATTTATAATCAAACCATCTTCTTAATATACTTAAACCGTTAATTAACTATTGAACGACTGTAGTGTTACACCAATCCCCGTGGATACAATATCATATACTTATTTTTTATTATTGAACATAAAAAATGGCGCAGTTGTCGGGCACTGGCATTTAGATATTACAAGCATAGAGACCATTTAAACTTTTTTTTTGGTTAGGTTTGTAAGCTTTGTGTATGTGAGGTAAAACTTTGAAAGAGTTGTTTCCTTTTGATCCCGAGATCGAAGGGACAACCCAGAGAAACAAGAGACAGACAAAGAAACATAAACAACTAGCCAAGCAAAAGAAACAACAAACGAGAACTTCTCCGTCAACTTCAAAATCATAACCAATGGTTGAAGGTGGACCCGAAATCATTAACAATGGTCGGGAACCTTGTCGTAACAGCCCAAGATGGTTAGCTCGACTCACCAACACTCCCTAAAACTGACAAGCAGAGATAAAGATGAGACCGCTTCAAATCATTTATGAAAATCCATTTGTAGGGATAGATCATGAAGATACTTACTCTTATCTCACTAAGTTATATGAACTTGTCGGTACATTGGGTGCACCTGAAGATGAAAAAGAAGAGGTTTTCATGAGATTATTCCCACATTCCCTGATCGATAAAGCCAAGGATTGGTATCTTGACCAATGAACTCAAGTCATGACCAACTGGAATGTCTTGGAAGAAAAATTTTGAACCAATTCTTTTCGCACAAAATATTTATGGATGCAAAGACAGTTGTTGCCTAATTCACTCAAAGTTCAACAGAAACACTATGTGAAGCATGAGAGCGCTACAAATTTATGTTGCTTAAGTGTCCAAATCATGTATTCGATGATCTCACATAGATTCGTATCTTTCGCAGTTGACTTTAGACACAACCAAAGATTCTACTTGATGCAGCTGCTGGTGGTTCTTTATTGTCCAAAAGTGAAGAGGATGAAGTCTCTATCATTAACCGTATGTCTCTCAACAATCATCAAGTTCAATATAACAGAGGTACGACACAAAGGAAACCTGGAATTCTTGAGCTATGAGCAAATGACGTGATTTTAGCACAAAACAAGCTTTTCACTCAAACAGTGGAAGAATTAACTAAGCAACTGTCCAAAATCCCGCAAAAACTCAAAGAGATGCATGGAACATCGAGTAAACAACAACATGCAGCTTCTTGCGAGCTTTACAAGGGGATCATCTTACTGGTTTTTTCCCTCCGATTAATGAAGAATTGAATTATATGGGAAATCAACAACAAATACCAACACCATACTAAGGCAATCAAGGATATCCATGCGGGAAAAACGCCAATTATGGCCAAGGGTGGACGCAAGATGTAGGACCGTCAAATATGCCAAATGCATATTAGAATTTCCATTAACAACCTCAGAATCCTCCTCAACTGGATAGAACATCAAAACTGGAAGAAACTTTGAATAAATTTATGCAGATGTCCATGGCAAATCAAAAGAATACAAATGCTTTAATTAAAAATTTTTAAATGCAAGTCGAACAGATTGCGAAACAATTGGAGGAGCAACAAGGAGGAACATTCATAGCTACTACTCAAATGAATCTTAAAGATCATTGCAAGTAAATAACAACATGGAATGGTAGAGTGATTGAATCAGGAGTTAATGAAAATGTGAAAAAAGAAAGGAGTGTCGGTGAAGCAAGAGAAGAACAAGAGAGAGAAATAGAAGAAAAGGAGAAGGAGGAAGATAAAAATAAAATCGAGGAAGAATTAGTTGAAAATAAGTAAGAAAAAAAAGGAATGAGTGGTGAGCATAAAAAACAGAAAACACGTGAAGAGTAAGGGAAGATGATTAATCCGCCTGTATAAAATCTACCATATCCTCACGCTCCAACCAAGAAGGATAAGAAAAGGCAGTATGCATGGTGTTTGGATATTTTCAAGAGGTTACAAATAAATATTACATTTTCTAAGGCGCTTGAACAAATGCTGACATATGCTAAATTTATGATAGAAATCCTTACAAAGAAGAGAAGGATTACAGATGAAGAAACCATTCATTTGGACATAAGCTGTAGTGTGATCATTCATCAGACCCTCCTATAAAAAAGAGAAAGATCCATAAAGATTTATGTTACGAATCACCATAGGAAACATGAATGTCGGAAAATAATTGATTGATCTGATTCAAGTATCAACCTCATTCCACTATCTATAATCAAAAGGATAGGTGACTTGCATATGAAAAATACAAGAATGAAGTTACATGAAAACCACATGAATGATGATTGACATAGATGAAGGTTTAATGAAAGTTTGTGTGTAAGATGAGGAGGTTGGTTTCAATGTTTTTGAGGCCATGAAGAATTCTAAGAACAAGGGAGCATGTTTCAAGGTTGATGCTACTGATGAAGTCATTATGGATGTATGGAAACAAGCACACATACAAGCTCCGTTAGGGCGAGCCCTCACTGATGCGCTCAATGTCCTCAACCTTGAGGAGGAAAAATAAATTGGGGATTGATTGAAAGAAGTCGATGCAACAAGAGAAATTACTTTAAAAGAATCAAAATTTGAGGAGTTAAAAGAGGAATCAAATCACGATAACAACAAACTTGAACTAAAAATGTTACCAGTCCACTTGAAGTATATTTTTCTTGAAGAAGGGGGGGAGGGGTAACAAACCTGCTATCATCAGTAAATCCTTGTCCATACATGAAGAAAAGAAGACCATTAAGGTTCTCAAGGAAAATAAAAAGGCAATAGGTTGGGTTCTATCAAATTTGAAAGGTATTCATCCACCATACTGCATACACAAGATCATTATGGAAGAAAACTTCAAACCAGTTGCTCAACCTCAATGGCGTTTGAATCCAACAATGAAATAAGTGGTACGAAAGAAGGTTGTAAAGTTATTAGAAGCTGGCATGATATATCCCATCTCGGATAGTGCTTGTGTGAGTCATATCCAAGTAGTTCCATAGAAATGAGGAATGACGGTAATAACGAATGACAAGAATGAGCTGGTTCCAACAAGAACCATGACCGGGTGGAGGATGTGCATTGATTACCGAAGGCTTAATCAAGCAATAAGGAAAGAATATTTCCCATTACTATTCATGGACCAAATGTTGGAGAGATTGTTAGGGCAACTGTCCTATTGTTTCTTTAATGGATATTCAGGATACAATCAAATTACCGTTAATCCTGAAGATCATGATAAAATGGAATTCACTTATCCTTTTGGCGTCTTCGAATACAGACGTATGCCATTTGGCTTATGTAGTGCACCAACAACATTTTAACGTTGTATGCAAGTCATTTTTTCTAACTTGATTGAAAAATGCATCGATGTATTCATGGATGATTTCTCTATGTTTAGGGAATCATTTTGAATTATATTTGAGCAACTTGGACATTGTACTGAAGTGGTGTGTGGAAACAAATCTGGTGATGGATTGGGAGAAGTATAATTTTATGGTTACGAAAGGCATCATACTTGGGAACAAGATATCAGCTAGAGGAATTTAAATGGACAAAGGCAAAGTGGATGTGATCGAGAAGCTTCACCCACCAACCAATGTCAAAGGAATTCAGAGCTTTCTTGTCTATGCCAGATTTTACCAGAGATTCATCAAAGACTTCTCCAAGATTGCAAGGTCATTGGGCAATATACTCAACAAAGACAAGTTATTTACTTTTAATAATGATTGCTTACTTGCTTTTGAAAATTTGAAAGAAAAATTGATCACTGCACCCATAATCATTGCACTCGATTGGACACTTGACTTTGAACTCATGTGTGATGCTAGTGATTATGCGGTTGGAGCTGTTCTAGGTCAGAGAAAGACCAAAGTTTTTCATGCTATACACTATGCAAGCAAGGTTTTGAATGATGCAGAAGTTAATTATGAAACTACGGAAAACGAATTGCTTGCCATAGTGTATGCATTGGAAAAATTTCGGTATTACCTCATAGGTTCAAATATTCTTTGTTATATTGACTATGCAAAGATCAAATATTTGATCACCAAAGCATATTCCATACTAGAATAATTAGATGGATGCTTCTGCTACAAGAATTTGACATAGAAATCCGATACAAGAAAGGAACGAAAAACTTAGTAGCAGATCATCTATCAAGGCTGGTAAATCCTGAAATCACCAAGTAAGAACGGGAAGTCCTTGAAGAATTTTCAGACGACAAGTTTCTTAGGATTCAAGAAAGACCATTGTAATACCCCAAATTTTTCCCTAAGATTAGTCGAACCATCTCGCGTTCTGTTGCATTTTTGCATTTAACTAATTACTAACAAGTTCTTGTAGTTGGTTGATTTTTGCAGGAAATATCGCGTGGTGCGCTCTTTAGCTTATGAAGGGAAAAACGGTCATTTGTTTACAGCCGACCGTCAAGTTTGAATTTTGAGTTGTAATCAGGAACTTTGGTTTGTTTGATCTGGTTGGGAGATTTTAATCGGAAATGGTGTCAGAAGCGAAGTTAGTCGGATAACCATATTGCATTGTACCGTCATTTCATTTTAAATTAATTTTATTTAATTCTATTTTATATTTCATTTCATTTTAAAAAATAGATCATCTCATTTTAAGTTTTATTTCATTTTAAAATAACTAATCCCGTTTTAAGTTTTCATTTCATTTTAGATAACTTCATTTTAAAAAAAAATATAACTTTATTTCATAGTTTTATTTTAATTCTATTTCCAATTTTAAACAAACAGCACATGCAGTGGTTTTCATTTTGTTTTGCATAATCATAATAATAATTTTCCACAAAAATAAGAAATTTTTATTAATTCTTTACACAAAAATAATAATACATAAAATTACAAAAATAATAAAGTACATTTTCTACAAAAGGAATCATAAAATTCTTAAGTTACTATACTGTCTGATGTCTATTCGCTCCGATTCTCCGACTTTTCCGACATATCTTCAAACCTGCAAAATGAGCAAAACAAGGAAATTGAATCGGTTAATTTGACACCCTCAGAGATATCATCATCGGATGTCCGGTTCGCGATCTCGGCCAGAACAGGGCAGATGTTTGTTCTTATCGAAAGGCACCGAAAGATGAAGAGGAAAACTGCATTTTGAGATTGCTTGGCCAAAAAGAGATTATACAGAAAAGAGCTTATTTGAAAAGCCGGTTTGAGAGGAAAACTGCATTTTGAGATTGCTTGGCCAAAAAGAGATTATACAGAAAAGAGCTTATTTGAAAAGCCGGTTTGAGAGGAAAATTGCATTTTGAGATTGCTTGGCCAAAAAGAGATTATAGAGAAAAGAGCTTATTTGAAAAGCCGGTTTGAGAAGTGATTTTTCTCAGGAGGACGGTTTGCCCCAAATGGGACCTTAACTCCAATCGTCCTATGAAAAAACACAATTCCAACAAAAAGTCCAACAAGCTGAAATAGTTCAAACAAAACCAATTCAGAAAGCAGTTCAGAAAAACAGTTCAGAAAGCCAGTCCATCGAACCTGTTTAATTAACAAGTTTTCAAATCCACTGGATCCGTTCAACAATCCAAGCAATAGTATTTTTCCGAAAAAAAAGCAAGCAAATCTAAGAAAACTTTAGAAAACCACACAAGATCCTGTCAAACTCAGCACCAATATCTCCTGAAAAAGAGGCGTTAAGTTCGCAACGGCGTCGCAAAAATCGTCCAGGCCCATCAAACGGAAGTATAAGAGTTTCATATGGTTCTTCAAAAAAGGGGGATCGAAGAGAAGAACTCGCCGCAGCGGCTCAACAACAACAGAGGTTCAGAGGAGCCTCCGCTCCTTCATCATCACCTCAGATCACAAACGGAGAAATAAAAAGAAGCAAACCTTGAGAATAACGATCTGAACCCAGCAAAGGAAAGCCATCGAACCGTCACCGTCGAAGCCGCAGCCAGAGGCCTCAGAAAGTTCTTATCACCGACCGTTCTTCACCATCAACAGGTATAGATTTTCGGTCATTACTAATTTTCGGATGATTTCTGTATGTTTCGTGTTTAGGTATAATGAATTGAAGAAGAAATAGGAGCATGCATCAATGGAAAGGAAGGGGAAAGAAGCTTTCGGAAAAGCATCCATGGCGGCGAGGCACACATGCAGGAAGCGAAGAAGAGGAAAAAGGATTGTCAAACCCTAACCAAGACAACCTAGCCTTTTAATTTGTTTCTGCTTTACAGTCCTTCATTATCTTCCACTTTTCTTTTGTTTTGCTCATTGTTTTATTATAATAAATGCTATTTTTTTAAAATATTAATATTGGAAAATTAGTAGGGGTTTAATAACTGGGATTCCTCAAATAGTTCGTAGATTTTTATATAGGTTTATTGTAACTAATTTGTTTTAGTAATTTATAGTCAAAAATATCCTTATACCATTAATATGTTTTAACAATAACCTGTAGTTAGTCTTATTAATTTACTAGCTCTTAAAAAAAAATTGTTTCATTAGCAATATGAGTCGTTGGTTAAAGTTAGATTAATGGTGAGGATAAAAGGTCCACTTGTTAGAAATCTTTGTTTTAAATTAAGAATTAGCTTTTTTTAAATAAAACTTAATTTTCTTTCTTATCGTTAAAATGCAAAAATTAAAATTAAAATAGATCTTTTTTTTTTTTTTAAATAATTAAAAATATGACATGGGTTTTTCCTTAAAATAATAATGAACCCGTAACAAAAATTGTATTTTTCTCCTTCAATTTAGCAGTTTCATTTTTGTCGTTGATTTCTGTCTAACTTTTCACTAATGTTCTCTGTGTTTCTCCTCAGATCATGCTTAAATTCCGATTAATATTTATTCAGTTTATTTTGTTCCATGGATGTAATTTACGCGAGGCCATGGTCGCGGTTTATTTTATTTTTGCATTTTTTTGGGATTTGTAATTTACGCGAAGGAATTAGGTCTAGCACTTTATTTCTGCCATATAATATTTTTCCATGTTTGCATGTTTTCCCGTTATTTCCCGTCCGAAGGAATTAGGTCTAGCCGTTTGACCGCCGAGTCAATAGCCTTACCCTTTGAATGTTTCAAAACCCTAATCAGCTTAGGCGTCCCGCCGCGGACCCAAATGCCCTTTACCCTAGCTTTAGGTCAAAGAGTCGTCGTACTCTGTTGTAGGGTTTCCCGCCGTGGAATCCCTAATAATTTCAACCCTAATTTTAATTAACAAATTCAACATAGAGGTTGGAGTCTCCGCACTCCCCGTAAGCGTGTCCTTAAGATACGTTTATTCCCCATTGAAACCTTGACCACAGTCAAGACGTTTCTAACCTCCCTTACGAGGGGAACTACAATTACTCTGATTCCATCCCCGTCAGGATATGTAGGCACAAGATGCGACGTCTTGCCGAGTAAACTTAGGACTAACCCTTAGGTCTCTTTTAGGTCACTCTATCCTTTAGCTCAGTACATATTCCAAACAGATAATAAAAATAAAAAGACATACAATAAACAAAAGGTTCCTGTAGAGTACTACAGAAGTTTAGGGTGCTAGTACCTTCCCTAAGCTTAACTAACCCCTTACCTAGGTATCTCCCCGCATTGTGCTTACGATGCAAGAATAGGTTTTTCCTCTTTTGACCTTTTCCTTCGGATAAATCAAAGAGCGGTTGTGAATTAAGAATTGTGATTCAAGCTAATTAATAGTTTGATATCCTATTTCCACCGCAACAGAAAATGGCGACTTCACTGGGGAGCGAACATAATTAAGGGTTGCCCCTATTTTGTTTATTGTATGATATTTTATACTATTAATTGTCTGTATATATTATTGTGTATTATGGGGGGTATCTTTCTTGTGAGATAAGTCCTACACCCGGATTTGAGTGAACTTATTATAGGAGGTGATTAGATTCAACGAAGCTTATAGGGAGTTGAATCCCTACCAAGCCGACTTGAGAATCACCGCTCAGTTGAGGCCCTTTTGAAAGGTAGTTCTGTTGAACGAGTAATCGTGAAGACACTTACTATCTTCGATGGGAGCCTATGACACTAGGGACCGTAGTTACCTTAACACCACCTTGGCCTTATCTAGGACGTAGTGCGGGGACTATGAGGGAGTAATCCCAAAATAGTTGCTACGCGATACCACAATCAAAAGAGGTTCTCTTGAGAATATTATTAACCACCGAGTCAATTGGGAAATTGATAATATCCGAAAGATGGACTGATGACTTTGGGCACCGATTTAGAACCCTTGTTCCGCAGGTACAATTAACCCTATAGTACATACCTCTGTGGGATGGGTAGACCTTGACTTCCGCTCATATAACTTTAACCTAGGATTTTGTGTGTTTATGTGCATTACATCCATAAAACATCACATTGCATTACATCTCATGGAATTCAAACTTTATTTATGAACATCGCAGGCTACCATGGATTACAATAAGAGAAACACCTTGAAATACTCTTTTAAGAATTTTAAGTTGGATGACCTAAGGAAGCTAGGAGCTTTGGTTGAAGATCAAGAGGGGTTCAAGGACAAGTACGGAAGGCTATTATCCTTATTGAGAATCCAAGTGAAGGATGGGCTTCTTTCTACGTTACTACAATTCTATGATCCGGATTCATTGTTTCACGTTCCCAGATTATCAGCTATTACCTACCTTAGAAGAGTACTCTCAGTTGGTGGGGTTACCTATTGTGGATAAGTCTCCGTTCCCTTTCTTAGAGAAGGACCCTAAAGAGGAAGACATTGCTAAAGCCATATGCTTAAAGGTGTCCGACATCAAAGGCAACATGATCGCCAAAGGCGGAACTGTAGGGTTACCTACGCATTTCTTAATCAAGAAAGCCCAATATTATGCCGATCATTTAAGCATGCCTACCTTTGAGACAATCCTTGCTTTGCTTATTTATGGAATGCTACTCTTCCCAAGTTTTGAAGGATTCGTTGACATTAACGCCATCAAAATATTCATGAAGAACAATCCAGTACCAACGTTATTGGGTAACACTTATCATTCCATACATCTCCGGAATTTTCATGGTGGAGGAATGATCACCTGTTGTGTGCCTTTATTATACAAGTGGTTTATTTCGCACTTGCCCAAGTCTTTTTTGAGTCTTGACAAGGGATTTTGGTCACCAAGGGTCATGGCGCTGACACACTCGGACATCGTTTGGTATAATCGTGTGTATGATGGAATACTAATTATTGACAGTTGTTGAGACTTTGCCAACGTACCTTTACTTGGTTTTAATGGAGGCATCAGCTACAATCCAGTCCTAGCTCGCCGACAGTTAGGGTATCCCTTGAAAGAACCGCCTAAAAGTGTTCATGTGGAGAAAATCTTCTTTAAGGGTGACAAAGAACTTCAAGATCAGATTGTATCCGCTTGGCATCATTTGCACAAGAAGGGCAAAGAAAGTTTGGGAAAGCCGAATTGTGTGTCTATGGAACCTTATCTTCGTTGGGTCCGGGAAAGAGCCATCAAGCTGAAGATGCCTTATCCTCGCCAAGATCCTTTACCTCCTAGAAGAGAACCTGTTTTAGTATTCATGTCCGAAGCTGAAAAGTTGGAAATCGCTTTGAAGAGAGCACAACATGAGGCAGAAACGTGGAAAAATAAATATCAGGTTATCGTCAGTGAGAATGAAGAGCTACAAAAGCAGCTGCAGGCGAAGAATGAAGAAGTGCTTTCCTACAAAAAGAGAAGAATCTACGAGGATTTATTTTCCTCCGACTCTCCGCCTACTCGTTGAAGTCGTGGACTACGCTTCCTTAGGGCTTTCGTAGCTTTTATTTAGCTATTTTCTTGTTAAGATTTTTTAAGAATATTTATTTGTAATTCATTTTCAAATTAATAAATAAAGATCCCAGTGGTATTCCGCGATATTCGTAAAGGCTTGAATTCCATGAAATCTTTCATTCGCATTTTGCATCACATTTTGCATTTCATGTGTCTCCCGGTTGTCTCATACTCGGTTCTCTCGCGTACAGTTTCGTCACCCTGAATCGATACAACACTAGAGCTCAAGCTCGAAGAAGGATGGAAGAGCACGCTCAAGAGATGGACCGCGTTAACAACGAGCTAGCAGACCTTCGAGGGAATGTAGGAACAATTATGGAACTACTTCAGGTTATCAATGCAAAGATGGATACTCAACCTACTGTGGTTTCTGAGATCAACACTACCGCTGCCGTAGATCCGCTGGTTGTTTCAGTTGAGAACCCGTTTCCTTATGGTCTTTTGCAAAGTTTCATACATCCGCCTGTTGTTACGTCAGTTCAACAAACTATGCCGGTTGCACAAAGTGGTCAACAAGCCATGCCCGTTATACAGAACGTTCAACAGACTGTGCCTTTGGTTCCCGAGCCTCCAAAGGCGATCCTTACCTTCACACAAGCTAATGTCCATACTCGGGTGCAGCCTTATCTTAATGAGCCTGTTTATGAAATTCTGGATGATAATGATGAAGGGTACCAGCCGCGTGATAGGCTTCGTGAGGAGGTTGTTACTATTGATAAAAGATTAAGAAAGAAGGAAGGAGAGACTCATGTTGTGTCTTCAGATAGGAGAAGGAATAGGCAGTATCAATATCCGCCACATTATGCCCAACCACAGGGATACCCGGTTCAGTATGCACCACCGCCATACGTGGCTGCTGTTGCACCATCTTTTAACCAACAAGCTCCACAAACGCCCGTTTATCAGCCCATGCAACAGGTTCCTGGTTATCCGCCTTCGGTTTATCCTCCTCCGAATTATCAACAAGCATCCAATGCTCAGGCGAGTCAACAACCGAGGAACCAGGCACCTCGCCAGAATGCTCCAAGGAGACTATACAAGACTTGTCCACCGATTCCGATGACGTTCACCGAGTTGTATCCTTACTTAGTGCAACGCGGTTTGGTCACTACTCGAGCTTTGGGACCGCCTCCGAATCCTTTGCCAGCCAACTACAACGCCGCCGCTCATTGTTTATTTCATGAGGGTGCGCCAGGTCACGACTTGGAGAACTGTTATGCTTTGAAAAACCTTGTGAGGGATCTGATGGAAAAGAAGATTCTGTCATTCAACGATTCTCCGCCCAATGTCAAAAGTAACCCTTTGCCTGACCATGGGGCTGTTAATGCCGTTGATGCTTCGTCTGAAGAGAATTCTATCCTTGATGTAGCTCAGATTAAGACTCCGCTCAAGGCATTCCATTCAAAGCTGTTTAAAGCAGGCCTAGTATCTGTTTCCCATATCGGTTGTACGAGCTGTAAGGGATGTGATAAGGGTTGTGTTATGGTTCGGAAAGACGTTCAGAGATTGATTGATGATGGTTTTTTGCAAGTAGTTAACCAGGCGAAAGAAGTAGCCGCAATTGAGCCTACCTTCAACTTGCCAGAATCAAGGGGTAGGATACCAGTGTTTAATTTGCCAGCACCAAATTCTGTCATGCCAGTGTTCAGTATACCGACTCCCGTTACTCCAACAGTGGACCAGCCTAAACCGTTGATTATCCAAAAACCGAGTCCATTTCCATTCAGTGATCCCAAAGCAGTACCTTGGAAGTATGATGTAACCGCGATTGACAAAGAATCTGGGAAGGTCATTCCAAGAGAAGAAGTGAAGGTTGATGGTGAAAGTGTGATTAACATAGCTGGGGCAAGCAGGATGACTCGCAGTGGTCGCATGTACACTCCCCGTTTTGATGAGGCTCCACCTAGAGAGACAACTACTAACACTGTTGTGCCTGCCAGAGATAAAAATAAAGAGGTTGTTACTAATGATGAAGATGCTGAATTCTTAAGGATCATCAGGAAGAGTGATTACAAAGTCGTTGATCAGCTTCATCAGACCCCTTCGAAGATCTCTATCCTGTCTCTGTTATTGAATTCACCCGCTCATAGGGCTGCTTTGCAGAAAGTATTGACGCAAGCTCATGTCGCTCAAGATATTACTACCGGTCAGTTTGATAGTGTGATCGCCAATATTACCGCATGTAATACTCTTAGCTTCAGCAATGACGAGCTACCGAAAGAGGGCCCGAATCACAATCGTGCTTTGCACATATCAGCGAAGTGTCAAGAGGATAATTTAGCCAGGGTGCTTGTGGATACCGGTAAATCTTTGAACGTCCTACCCAAGAGAGTTCTTAGCAAGTTGGCCTATAAAGAGGCTATGGTGAAGCCTACTTCTTTGATTGTCAAGGCGTTTGATGGTTCTCGTAGAGCTGTGATTAGAGAAGTTGAACTTCCAATTCTGATTGGTCCGCATGTTTTCAATATCACTTTCCAAGTCATGGATATCAATCCCAATTACAACTGTCTACTTGGAAGACCTTGGATCCATGCTGCTGGGGCCGTGACTTCTACCTTGCACCAAAAGATGAAGTTTGTAGTTGATGATAAGCTGGTGATTATTCACGGTGAGGAGGATTTAATGGTCAGTAATTTATCTTCGTTCCGTTATATTGAGGCCGATGAAGACGCGTTGGAAACTTCTTTCCAAGCACTTGAGATCGCCAATGCTGTGTTAGTGGAGGTCGAAGATACTGTGGAAGGCCAGAGTAATCCATCTTTTGCATTCTTAAAGAGTACCAGATCAACAATTGACAGGGGCATTCCTGAAGGTTGGGGAGAGATAATCAACGTCAAGACCAAAACTGATCGCCACGGGTTGGGTTACAGACCAACTCATGATAAAGCTTCTACAAATGTCGAAGGGCGTCCGAAGTTTTTTCAAGAAGTTTTTGTCAGCAGAGGTTTCCAAGTCAATGCCATCGGTGACTATGATGAAGACGAAGATCTGAGTAACCTGGTATTCAAGAGCGATGCAGCTTTGAGCAACTGGGAGGCTATAGAGATTCCTATTATTTTTCCCGTTTCGAAGTAAATTAACAGTTCCATTTGTGTTTTCACATCCATAGCTCTGCCCAAGGCTATTGGATTGCTTTGTAGGGCCACCTTTCATTTTTAAAACAATTATTAATCAATGCATTTTGTTCTGCTTCCACTTTGTTCTATTAGCATTTTTTTTTCTTTCTCGTTTTCACCTTTTAAAATGAAATTGGCAATCTTTTCAAAAGCTACAAAATAAAGCATTTCCACTCTCTTGCATCTTCATTTGAACATTCAATAAAACAAGCCTTTCAACATGCAGTGACATTACAACCCTTGTTGAATCCAATGACTCTATCGTCTCTCCTGATTGGGATTCACCCATTTATCAAGCTGAAGATAGGGGTGAAGAGAATTTTGAAGTACCCGCGGAACTGACGAGATTGGTTGAGTACGAGTACACAAAGCTTCAACCGCACAGGGAGCAGGTAGATTTGATTAATCTCGGCACAGATGAAGACAAGAAAGAGGTCAAAATTGGCGCAATACCTGGGGTCGAGGTCAAGCGGAGGTTGGTCAAGCTGTTAAAGGACTATGTTGACGTGTTTGCATGGTCGTATCAAGATATGCCAGGTTTAGACACAGATATTGTAGTTCACAAGCTACCGCTTAAGCCAGAATGTCCTCCTGTCAAACAGAAACTTCGAAGAACGAGATCTGACATGGCTTTGAAGATTCGAGATGAGGTTAAGAAACAATTGGATGTGGGTTTCCTTGCAGTTGCGAAGTATCCTGATTGGGTTGCCAACATTGTTCCAGTGCCCAAAAAGGACGGTAAGGTCAGAATGTGCGTAGACTACAGGGATCTGAACAAAGCTAGTCCAAAAGACGATTTCCCATTGCCTCATATTGATACCCTTGTCGATAATACAGCTAGTTTTGCAGTTTTCTCATTCATGGATGGTTTCTCCGGTTATAACCAGATCAAGATGGATCCCGCCGACAGAGAAAAGACTACATTCATCACTCCTTGGGGAACCTTCTGTTATAAAGTTATGCCTTTCGGTTTGAAGAACGCAGGGGCAACCTATCAACGTGCTATGACGGCTTTCTTTCATGACATGATGCACAAAGAAATCGAAGTGTATGTGGATGATATGATTGCCAAATCTCATAACAAAGAGGAACATTTGGTTCATCTGTTAAAATTGTTTGAACGACTCCGGAAATATCAGTTGAAACTAAATCCCGCTAAGTGTATTTTTGGTGTCAGATCTGGAAAGCTACTTGGTTTCATCGTCAGCCAACGAGGAATCGAGGTAGACCCTGATAAAGTCCGAGCCATTCAAGACATGCCGGCTCCGCAGACCGAAACCCAAGTCAGAGGTTTTCTTGGACGTTTGAACTACATCTCCCGGTTTATATCTAACCTGACTGCTACTTGTGAGCCGATATTCAAGTTGCTATGCAAAGGCCAGACTATTGATTGGAATCCTGACTGTCAGCGGGCGTTTGAAAAGATCAAGGATTACTTGCAAGAGCCTCCTATCTTAATCCCTCCTGTTCCTGGAAGACCTTTATTCATGTACCTGACGGTTCTCGAGAAGTCTATGGGTTGCGTGCTCGGGCAACACGATGAGACTGGAAGAAAAGAACATGCTATATACTACTTGAGCAAGAAGTTCACCGATTGTGAAAACAGATACCCACTCTTGGAGAAAACTTGTTGTGCGCTAGCATGGGCTGCTAGGCGTCTCAGGCAATACATGATGTGTCATACTACCTTGTTGATTTCGAAGATGGATCCAATAAAGTACATTTTCAAAAAGCTTGCTCAGACAGGGAGACTTGCTCGTTGGCACATGTTGTTATCAGAATATGACATCCAGTACGTACCTCAGAAAGCTATCAAAGGAAGCATCTTATCAGATTATCTTGCGGACCAACCGGTCGAAGATTACGAGCCTCTCAAGTTTGACTTCTCGGACGAAGACATTATGTGGGTAAAAGATTTCGAGAAGCCAGAGCCCGAGGGGGGTCCCGAACCGGGTCTCTGGTGGAAGATGATGTTTGATGGTTCCTCAAATTACAGTGGGCACGGCATAGGCGCTTGAATCCAAAAGGTGGCTATACCCCATTTACAACAAGGTTAGACTTTGAATGCACGAACAATATCGCCGAATATGAAGCATGCATCCTTGGCCTTGAAGCAGCTATTGACCTCCGAATCAAACTTCTTGAAGTAAGCGGAGATTCAGCTTTGGTTATCTATCAAGTGAAAGGTGAATGGGAAACCAAGAATGAGAAGCTAGTCCCTTACAAAGCCTATATTGTGGAGTTGATTAAATACTTCGATGAGATCAAGTTCGAGCATGTTCCGAGGTCTGAGAATCATATTGCTGACGCCTTAGCCATGTTAGCATCCATGTGGAAGGTCAAATTTGTCAATGCAGCGCCACTCATTCGAATCGAACGTAGAACTGAACCCGCCTACTGTCTGGTGATTGAAGAAGATGAAACTGATGAGAAGCCTTGGTTTCATGACATCAAGAATTATTTGCTCACGCAAGAGTATCCACCGGATGCTTCTCATCTGGACAAAAGGACTTTGAGAAGATTGGCATCCAAGTTCTTCATCAGCAATGACGTGCTATACAAACGAAACCACGACATGGTTCTACTTAGATGTGTTGATAAACGTGAAGCCGATATGTTACTCCAGTAGATTCATGAAGGGACGTTCGGAACTCATGCCAACGGTTATGCCATGTCCAAGAAAATCTTGAGGGCTGGATATTACTGGTTAACTATGGAATCAGATTGCATCCAATACGCCAGGAAGTGTCACAAATGTCAGGTTTATGCCGACAAAATGCATGTACCTCCGGCACCGTTGAACGTTTTGACTTCGCCGTGGCCTTTCTCAATGTGGGGCATTGACATGATTGGGGCGATTGAGCCGAAAGCTTCTAACGGTCACCGGTTCATTTTAGTTGCTATTGATTACTTCACCAAGTGGGTAGAAGCCGCTTCCTATGCCAACGTGACCAAGCAGGTTGTTGCTCGCTTCATCAAGAGGGAGATTATCTGCCGCTATGGAATTCCGAGCCGAATCATAACTGACAATGGTACCAATCTGAATAACAAGACTATGAAAGAGTTGTGTGACAACTTCAAGATTGCGCACCACAATTCATCTCCTTACCGTCCTAAGATGAATGGAGCTGTTGAAGCTGCGAATAAAAATATCAAGAAGATCCTACAAAAGATGGTCAAGACTTACAAGGATTGGCATGAGATGTTACCGTTCGCTTTGCATGGATACAGAACTACAGTCCGAACTTCAACAGGGGCAACCCCTTTCTCATTGGTATATGGAACAGACGCCGTCCTCCCCATTGAAGTTGAGCTACCTTCCTTAAGGGTATTGAGGGAAGCCAAGCTAGATGAAGCCGAGTGGGTTCAAGACAGATTCGACCAGCTAAACCTCATCGACGAGAAGCGTTTGACGGCTATGTGCCATGGTCAGCTATACCAGAAACGGATGAAGAGAGCCTTCGACAAGAAGGTCCGAATCCGTGAGTTTCAACAAGGAGAACTTGTACTCAAGAAGATCTTGCCAGTTCACAAGGACATGCGCGGGAAGTGGATGCCCAATTACAACGGTCCATTTGTTGTTAAGACAGTCTTCTCCGGAGGATCGCTAATTCTTACAACAATGGATGGAGAAGAGCTCGCACATCCTGTGAACTCCGATGCAGTCCGAAAATATTATGCCTAAAGAAAATAAAAAAAATACTATGGCTCGCTAAGTTGAAAACCCGAAAGGGCGACTTAGGCAAAAATGAGCGTCCTGGTGGATTGAAAACCCGAAAGGGCAGTCCAGGAAAAAATTAGGGACATGGCATTTCACTGCATCGGATGACACCAAACATCGCAGATACATTTACAGAAGTCCACTTCAAATCCAATCACTCTCTTCATGAGCAAGGTTTTGGGTAGTCTTAGTCATTAGGGATAGTAGGTCGTTGGATTCAATGTAACCTTTCCCATATTGCCAATTTAAAATTGTAATTTTCCATGGAGCTATGCCTTTAGCAAGTTACCATTCTTCAATAAAATGTACCTTTTGCTATTCAGTTTCCTTGTTCACATTATCTCCGTTTTATTTTGTTATGCAATTTGCTTTTGTTAATAAAATTTGAACGTGAAAAGTGTTTTCAAAACCAAAATAATTTTCTCGGAAATACATTTGGAAACGAAAGTTACTTTGACTCATGGAAATTTGTGAAGGATCTCTTCGCTCCCCGGTAAGTCTCGGTGTTGCATAAGCATTTGATCATTACCAGCATCTTCCCAGAGACAGTCCCCAGCGAGATTTTAAGTTGACAACACTTTTGGGATCCATCCGATAATCCCCAGTGACTTTCAAGACTGCAGAGATATCCCCGATATCCTCCAAGTGATATCTATTCTGGGAGACCCATCCTCAATGGGATCATCTGTTCCTCAGCGGAATTGCCTTACTTGCCTCAGGAAATACTTCCCAGGAATACTTCCCCCAGGAATGTCTGTTGAATTCTCCCCAGAAGCCGAGGTACTATTCTTAGGAAGTTGCTACGTTGTCTCCATGAAGTTGCCTAATTCCACATCGTCCCCACGAAGCGGATATTTATTTTATCCCCAGAAGTCTCTGATCCTAAGAGTTCTTTGGCTGACTATGGTTCATGACAGCTATCCCCACGGGTAGTCCTGACATCGTATGCTCATGCATAGGTCAAAGATCCCCAGTGGAAGTCGTTATATCATACTCTCCAGTAAAGTCGTATCATATCCCCATGTGGAAGTCACGATATTCTCTCCCCAGGGAAGTTATACTTTGAAGCCAGATTCGGTTCTCCCATCAGCTCTTCTTATCCCCTGAGAGGGGTACTGTTGCAGAGGTCCCCGGATATTCCCGTCGAAATGCTTATTTCATCTCAGGTCCTCCGCTCGTCGGTTTTGTCAGCATACGCATGAGCCTAAGCATTGCATACTCATTGCATGACGTTTTCATACACATTTACATACACAGTAGTATACACTTTGGCATGCGCATTAGCATGTTTGTTATTCATCGTCATCCTTTGTCGTTACCGTCGAGTAACCCAGTTAGTCTGCTCTCTCCAAGTAGATCGTCATCCTAAGCATAAAATACTATTTATTTCCAGCTAATCCCCACAGAGTTCAACCCTCGTGGACGATGGTTATTTCAACTATCTTTCCGCGTTAGGATAAGATAATCCCCATTTGAGGTTATTTCCCCAATGGAGTCTTGTTGGGCAGTTCTTTTTAGCCCAGTTCTATATTGAACTTCGGTCCCGTCGGTCACTGAACCTACCCGGACGTGCATTTATTTTGCACTATCTTTCAAGGAAATCATTTACAATCCTTTGCAGACAAGCGGCAGTTCCCAGCCGAGGAGCGTATCACCTACATCAAACCTTGAGAAGTTGAGTCGCCGCACTCATGCTCGGGTGTCCCGCTGTGGACATATCTTTTCCTAAACTTCAAAACATTGAGTCGTCGTACTCATTCTTGGGCCTCCTGCCGTGGACCATTTTATCCTTTAGTAAAAGAAGGAGCTGAATCATATTCAGGGCACCAGATCTTGAATTATGAAGAAGTTCGTTTTATCCTTTAGTAAAAGAAGGAGCTGAATCATATTCAGGGCACCATATCTTGAATTATGAAGAAGTTTGTTTTATCCTTTAGTAAAAGAAGAGATGAATCATATTCAGGGCACCAGATCTTGAATTATGAAGATGTTCGTTTTATCCTTTAGTAAAAGAAGAAACCGAATCGTGATTAGGGAGCACAAACCTGAGATGTGAAGAGGTTTAATTTTAATTTCCAGCCTATCATCCTCAGATAAGCAACAGGCTCTTTATTTGAGAATTTGTCCAGTTTTGGCATCTAAGTCCCTTCCAACGATAAGTGACAGTTCTCCCCCGAGAAGCTTATCAGGGCATTTCCTATTTAAAGTCCATTTATTTTAGCATCCAGCCGGTTTTACCCTATGTATCTTGTTACGGATTCCCAAAATTCCGTTTGATCCTGTCACCAGGGAAAGTTTCCAGAAGCTCGGATGTTATTCTTTCCTCAATGCTCCGGCAGTCTGGTATTCGATCCTACAGTCGTACAGATCCAGTTTTATTTCTTTATCCTAGAAGTATCAGCCAGTCACGCCTGAACCTGTTGAACAATGACTTTTAGATATTCCGCCCAGTGGAGGCCGTCTCGCCGGTGCCATCTCCGTTTTAGGATCCCTTTTCTTACCGTTTATCTCTGAAGTGACAATTGGTCGCGCTCGCACCAGTTGACCATCGTTTTAGAATTCCCCAGTGTCGTGTTGTCATCCCCGTGTGTCGTATTCCCCCAGGGTGGTTTATTTGTCGCGTCTGTTACTTATGTCGTAGTGTCGTCTGCATCATTGCAATTATCATGCCATCATACGCATCATACTAAATTCATGGCGTTGTCAGCATTATAGTCTGTTATTTTGTCCATAGCATTGCATATCACTGCATCTAAGGGCAAAATTTTCGGTTATCTATATTTAAATCCCTTTCACCATGATTTCTCGAGCCTACGTCGCTCAAATCATTCGGCGAAGTTATTTAAATAGGGGCAACTGTAATACCCCAAATTTTGCCCTAAGATTAGTCGAACCATCTCGCGTTCTGTTGCATTTTTGCATTTAACTAATTACTAACAAGTTCTTGTAGTTGGTTGATTTTTGCAGGAAATATCGCGTGGTGCGCTCTTTAGCTTATGAAGGGAAAAACGGTCATTTGTTTACAGCCGACCGTCAAGTTTGAATTTTGAGTTGTAATCAGGAACTTTGGTTTGTTTGATCTGGTTGGGAGATTTTAATCGGAAATGGTGTCGGAAGCGAAGTTAGTCGGATAACCATATTGCATTGTACCGTCATTTCATTTTAAATTAATTTTATTTAATTCTATTTTATATTTCATTTCATTTTAAAAAATAGATCATCTCATTTTAAGTTTTATTTCATTTTAAAATAACTAATCCCGTTTTAAGTTTTCATTTCATTTTAGATAACTTCATTTTAAAAAAAAATATAACTTTATTTCATAGTTTTATTTTAATTCTATTTCCAATTTTAAACAAACAGCACATGCAGTGGTTTTCATTTTGTTTTGCATAATCATAATAATAATTTTCCACAAAAATAAGGAATTTTTATTAATTCATTACACAAAAATAATAATACATAAAATTACAAAAATAATAAAGTACATTTTCTACAAAAGGAATCATAAAATTCTTAAGTTACTATACTGTCCGATGTCTATTCGCTTCGATTCTCCGACTTTTCCGACATATCTTCAAACCTGCAAAATGAGCAAAACAAGGAAATTGAATCGGTTAATTTGACACCCTCAGAGATATCATCATCGGATGTCCGGTTCGCGACCTCGGCCAGAACAGGGCAGATGTTTGTTCTTATCGAAAGGCACCGAAAGATGAAGAGGAAAACTGCATTTTGAGATTGCTTGGCCAAAAAGAGATTATACAGAAAAGAGCTTATTTGAAAAGCCGGTTTGAGAGGAAAACTGCATTTTGAGATTGCTTGGCCAAAAAGAGATTATACAGAAAAGAGCTTATTTGAAAAGCCGGTTTGAGAGGAAAATTGCATTTTGAGATTGCTTGGCCAAAAAGAGATTATAGAGAAAAGAGCTTATTTGAAAAGCCGGTTTGAGAAGTGATTTTTCTCAGGAGGACGGTTTGCCCCAAATGGGACCTTAACTCCAATCGTCCTATGAAAAAACACAATTCCAACAAAAAGTCCAACAAGCTGAAATAGTTCAAACAAAACCAATTCAGAAACCAGTTCAGAAAAACAGTTCAGAAAGCCAGTCCATCGAACCTGTTTAATTAACAAGTTTTCAAATCCACTGGATCCGTTCAACAATCCAAGCAATAGTATTTTTCCGAAAAAAAAGCAAGCAAATCTAAAGAAAACTTTAGAAAACCACACAAGATCCTGTCAAACTCAGCACCAATATCTCCTGAAAAAGAGGCGTTAAGTTCGCAACGGCGTCGCAAAAATCGTCTAGGCCCATCAAACGGAAGTATAAGAGTTTCATATGGTTCTTCAAAAAAGGGGGATCGAAGAGAAGAACTCGCCGCAGCGGCTCAACAACAACAGAGGTTCAGAGGAGCCTTCGCTCCTTCATCATCACCTCAGATCACAAACGGAGAAATAAAAAGAAGCAAACCTTGAGAATAACGATCTGAACCCAGCAAAGGAAAGCCATCGAACCGTCACCGTCGAAGCCGCAGCCAGAGGCCTCAGAAAGTTCTTATCACCGGCCGTTCTTCACCATCAACAGGTATAGATTTTCGGTCATTACTAATTTTCGGATGATTTCTGTATGTTTCGTGTTTAGGTATAATGAATTGAAGAAGAAATAGGAGCATGCATCAATGGAAAGGAAGGGGAAAGAAGCTTTCGGAAAAGCATCCATGGCGGCAAGGCACACATGCGGGAAGCGAAGAAGAGGAAAAAGGATTGTCAAACCCTAACCAAGACAACCTAGCCTTTTAATTTGTTTCTGCTTTACAGTCCTTCATTATCTTCCACTTTTCTTTTGTTTTGCTCATTGTTTTATTATAATAAATGCTATTTTTTTAAAATATTAATATTGGAAAATTAGTAGGGGTTTAATAACTGGGATTCCTCAAATAGTTCGTAAATTTTTATATAGGTTTATTGTAACTAATTTGTTTTAGTAATTTATAGTCAAAAATATCCTTATACCATTAATATGTTTTAACAATAACCTGTAGTTAGTCTTATTAATTTACTAGCTCTTAAAAAAAAATTGTTTCATTAGCAATATGAGTCGTTGGTTAAAGTTAGATTAATGGTGAGTATAAAAGGTCCACTTGTTAGAAATCTTTGTTTTAAATTAAGAATTAGCTTTTTTTAAATAAAACTTAATTTTCTTTCTTATCGTTAAAATGCAAAAATTAAAATTAAAATAGATCTTCTTTTTTTTTTAAAATAATTAAAAATATGTGTCGCAGCCTGAAAAATACAGAGGTGCGAAAAAACAACCGGCGAAGAAAATGACAGAAGAGTCGCCACCGTGCGTTATTTATCCCAAAGGAGGGAAAGGAAACGCTCGAAGTAAACCTGGAGAAAGGAAAGGAAAAGACAAGGTCTCGCAACCAAATCTTGGGTTCGGGAGTCGATTATGCGAAGGGAAGGTATTAGCACCCCTACGCATCCGTAGTACTCTACGGGATCCACTCTTGTTGTTTCTTGTCTAAAGGGTGTGTGTTTATCTAATGTACTATTTACTAAAAGAAGGGGTCAAAGAAAAATGACTCGCACGGATGTCGCATCCACTGCATACGTATCTCATCTGAATATGAGAATCAGAGTCTTCGTAGCTCGGGTACCTATGGGTTAAAGAGATGTGTGCTCGCTAAGACATCACGCCTTATGCCTACGTATCTCATCGGGAATGAGAATCAGAGAAAAACGTAGTTCAGCTAACTACGGGAACAAAGGTCTCGATTGCAACTAGGGCAAGAGAAAGGGAAGGTCTCGATCGCAACGAGGGCGAGAGAAAGGATCGCAACGAGGGCGAAAGCAAACAAGGATTAGTTGTTAGTTGTTAGTCAAACTCGGCAAGACATCGCATCTTGTGCCTACGTATCTCATCTGAACATGAGAATCAGAGTCGCCGTAGTTCGGCTACACGCACGCCAAACAAACAACACACAAGCAGGCAAACATGGAGCCTGAATGCCAATCACTGGACTTACATCAGCATCCGAACCAAAACACACACAAAAGGGCAAACGTGGAGCCCGACTGCCAATCACTGGACTTACATCAGCATCCGAACCAAAACACATACAAAAGGGCAAACGTGGAGCCCGACTGCCAATCACTGGACTTACATCAGCATCCGAACCAAAACACACACAAAAGGGAAAACGTGGAGCCCGACTGCCAATCACTGGACTTACATCGGCATCCGAACCAAAACACACGCACACTGGAACCCGAATGCCACTCGATGGACTTACATCAGCTTCCAAGCACACAACAACCAAACAAGTTAATAGGGAGTCGGGAACTCGAGCCTATAACTGTCAAGCACACATACAAAAAGAAAGAAAAGAGTGCCCGAAGAGATCTCGCACGATCTCCTGCCTACGTACCTCATCTGGTATGAGAATCAGGGCGACGTAGTTCCCCTTCATAGGGGTTGCCATCTGAATATGGACTTACAAAGGAGGACACCCGTTGTGTCAAAGGAGAGTGGGCGATGTATTCGCGTCCTAGCAGTAGGTGTCGCAGCTCGCTGAATCGAGTCTTAGGCAGTTACCTCTTTGCAATAGAACGGACTACATGCCACAAGATCGTAGACGCTCGGAAAGGTCTAGAAGTGGGGAAGCTCTGCCCTAGAGTTGTCATGCAATATGTGCTTAAGTGTTAGGATTTACAAATGGGAACATCTACCTATGTTAGCATGCATAGAAAATGGGGATTCTACCTATGTTATCATACAAAAGGATATGGGAATCCTACCTATGTTATCATGCAAAGGGTTCTATCTAATGGGTGCTACCTAATCGGAACAAGAATCGACGAATGGAGCAAGGAGAAGTGTTAGGGATAAAGGTAGATGGCGATGCATGAAGCAATCGACTTACAAGGTTGATGGCGATGCATAAAGCAATCGACTTACAAGGTTGATGGCGATGCATAAAGCAATCGACTTACAAAAGGGTGGATGAATACGTGCCGGTTCTGTTAGGTTTTGAAAAATGATTACTCGACGTTGGATCGAGGTTTTAATCTTGTTTTGAAATGGTTATCGGGTATTCATTTTATTTCTTGTATTAACAGATGAATAAAGAATGAAAGAATATTATACATTTCATGGGAGAGGGATACATTTGTTATGAATGGGGGTTGTCATGGCAATCAAACAATATAAATATACGCCTCATACATCATACAAGTAGGCAATAGTTAATCAAACAATTAAGATATAAACAAGCATATAATCGAATCAAATGATCGAAGAATGAAATAATGAGCATTAAACAACGTATGAGTGTAAGTGTAAGGGAACCGGCTCATTGTAAGAAAGCCCAAGAGTAAGCTATGTGAGGTCGATGGCGATGCTTAAAAAGCAATCGACTTACAAGGGTGTGAAAAATGGGCTCGATATTAAATCGAGAAAAATATGATTTTTTATAGTTTTAAAATGGTTTTGAATTAAATTAAAATACAACAACTTTACATTATTAACAAAATGAACATATGAGTGTAATAAAGGCATAAACATAAAAAGAAACGAAAATGCTAAAAGAAAAAAAAATATAGCTAAAAGAAATAAAATGCCCAAAAAATACCACACATGAGTATTGAACCCACCCCACTCAAGAATATACACACTGCCCTTCTCCACCAGACCACTCATCATTATCTGCTACTGAGATACTACGTTAAATATATGAACCGGGCTAAAAAAATAAAAAGATTTAAAATAAAAAACAAAATAAACATTTTTATGGTTTTTGTGTTAAAAACAAATTAAATTAAATAATAAAAGAAAAATTAAAAAAAGAAAAAGAAAATGGAAACACAGAGGACCGTCTTCATCGCCATCGTCCTCCCCACCTCACGAACTCAACCTTCCCAAACTCACTCCTTCACTCTCTCTTCTCTCGGTAATGTTCATCAACACTCACCAAACTTCACATTTCTCTCAATCCCACTCTCGTTCTCAACGAACCCCTCTCAATCACTCTCAGCTTACACAATATTTTCAATCAACAAGCATAAAGAGAAAGAAAAAGAGGTCCTTACAAAGTGTCACTGCGGTGGTGGTGAAGGATGCGAAGAAGCTGGCCTCCAGGTACGATTTTGGGGTTTTAGGTTTTCTCTGTTTCAGATTTTCGCCTCCAGGTTTCTGTTGTTCTCCTCTATTTT
Source organism: Lathyrus oleraceus (assembly GCF_024323335.1). Taxonomy (NCBI): domain Eukaryota; kingdom Viridiplantae; phylum Streptophyta; class Magnoliopsida; order Fabales; family Fabaceae; genus Lathyrus; species Lathyrus oleraceus. The sequence continues at coordinate 548,335,013 of NC_066585.1, forward strand.
TTCTCCCCTCTTACTGATTTGCTTCCTTCTACTTATGCTCTGCTGATTAGGGTTTCAATTGGTGCCCTTGGTATTCCAGAAGAGTAACTCTGCAAAGCACTTTGGATGTTCAGAAATTGGATTGACCTCTTTGATGCTATGTTCGAAAATGGTAACCTGAACCTCGCTTTCTCCCTCTGTTTTGTCTTCATGCCAATTTGGGATATTTCTTGAATTTTTACTGCTTTGCTGTTTTTCTTTTACCGCAGTGAAAATCAATTACAAGTGGAGTGGATGGTCCCAATCAAGTTTGTTCATTGACAGATCCCTCTGGATTTGGTCTTCGGTGACTTGTGGGTCGAACATGCCGAGGTTGGCTTATGGTTCACAGCTTGGTAGGTGAATCCTTGCATTGCAGAATGATTTGGGGACCTGCTTCAATGCCACTCAGACTTAGTTTTACAGGGCGCGTGAGGTTTGCATTTTGGCCTTGGGTTGGTTCTACAATGTTGCTGCAGTAACCTTTGCTCATGTTCTTGTTTTGAAGTAAAACCGTTGGAGTTGGCTCTGGCTTTGATGTATATTTTTAAAGCAAGATCGTTGTCCACAGTCTTCACAAGATCTCCAGGCTCCTCACTGCACTCAAGCTTGTCCTCTGCCAACCAATTCTCCAAAAGATTTTTCTTATTCTGATTCACAACAAGCCGTGACAATTCCAGCGATTCAAAGGCATTTGGCTTTCCTCTTGTTAAAAGAGTTCCAAATTACTGCAACAGTGGTGGAGTTTACCCAGCTTGCGCAGGAACACTCTGAAATTTGGCAACGGTATCGGGTGTACGAAGGATTCCTTGCGGAGACTGAGAAGCAAGCTCAGCTGCTTCTTTGTATTTTGTTTGAGCAAATAGTTCATGGAAACGTTCCACTACCAGCTTCTCAGCACCAGGAAGGTTTCCTCTCTTGGCAAGACTTACTGCTAGCTCCAAATTGTTTAATTGACCACTGACAAAATTCACAATTGTTTGCTCATTAACGGTAGCCAGTAACACCATAATCATTTCGTTCGCGTATGCTTGTAGCTAACCCCATGATGTATGTGTCTACAGGCTGTGAATAAGCATGTCTAGGTTGCTGCTGCTGATCCGGCATTTTGTTTCTGCAATGCCTTGGATAACGGTGGTTTTCTTTGATCTTCTAATAGTATCAGTCTTGCTTTGACCGTCAAAATAATTGGATACAGGAAAATGCTGAATTTTCATTTGCCTTGTCAACGTCACAGCTTTCAGAAACAGCGGCAGCACATTCTGAATGATAAGGTCTTCTTCAGGTGAAAACACATTGCACTCTTCTTGCTCGTCACCTATACTCTGCACTTTGATTTTCTTATGATGCTTTTCAGCAGCAGCAGCCCACCTCACTAAGTGGGATAACGCTTGGTTGTCTGGTTGAGTCAATATGTCTTCAATTCGTGACAGTATCCAATCCCTCGTTTTTGAAGCGCTCTAAAATTGAACTGCAGTTGTTCATTGTGCAGGCATAGTGTGGCAAGGCGAACAAGGTTGATGATAGGCTCAAAATTGGTCCTACAATGCTGTAGAGTGTTCTTTGACTGGGTTTCCTGTCGGCTGCGAGATGTGGATGATTTGGTAACATTGTTTGCAGCATGGGAGTTCCAAACCTCCTGATGTGGTGAGAGAACCTATGAGCGTACAGTTTCATCCATGTTAGGTCTAAAATAAGGAATATCGTAACCAGTGGGAGGGTCGTAAGCTGAAAAGCCAGGCATATCATGGGAATCTTGCTGTTGTGATTGTGCCGGTGCATAGGACGGACTTGTATCACGTATCAATCCAACATTGGCATAGTTGTCTAGATTCTGAGAGCTTGAGGATTCTTTGTTATCGGGCAACTGTTACTCAAAAGCAACACCAGAGGCTGGAGATTTGGACTCGGAACTTCTAACATGGTCATCACTTAAATTCACCTGCTTGCTCCCAGAAACATTATCGGTGGATGACTCTGAAGCGGGTGCAGTCAAACTTGTAGTGGATTCTCCATTTGACTTTTCAGTAGCTCCTATTTGAGAACATGCCTCTTTGGTTTATCAGCAGACTCAGGGCAATCAAAAGGTACCAACTGTAGGTTTGAGCTATTGTCAGTCTCATTGACATGTACCAATTGTAGGTTTGAGCTATTGTTAATCTCATTGACATCAAGTTGTGCTCTGTTTTTACAATTAATACAGGTGAACATAGAAGAATCTTCTTCAACATTGTCATCAAGAAAGGTCTGCACGCCCACGTCAACTTTGTCAACTAGGAAAGTTGGTCTAGATTCTCTTGGTCGTAATGAAAACCTATATGATGACGACTGCTTCAAAGCCGCACTTCGATGACTATCTATAATTTCAAGACCATGGTGAATGCTTGCGGCTAAATTTTCAATTTTTGTAAGGAAACTTGGACCGGCCTGACTAGAAAAGGCAGTAGCCGAGCTTTTCAGATTGCCAGTTTTTATGCCTAATTCATTTTCAACGTGAACATCGGTCTCAGAAGGAGACACCCCTGACGATGTCCTAAGACTTTTCCTGCTGGTGCTGATTCTAGGAGAAACACTAGCAGTTGGGGATTTCAGGATTGGGGATATTTCGCACTTAACTATGCTAAGACCACCAGGTGAGACACAATTCAAAATGGCACCGGGAGAATCACTAAGCGGATCAGGGGATGAAAAAAACCAGTGAAATCTCCAATGTCAGATTCACCCACAGGACAGGATGATTCTTCATTGATAAGTTTACCACTAGAGACACCACAACTATTTTTCTCACTGTGTTGGGCCAAATCTTGATCATCAGTGTTCATTTTGTCGTTATTTTCTGATGCAAAATTACAATTGACATTAGCAATGCAGAAAACTTCATCATGGTCTTCAACTTGCTTCATCATTTGGCTAGTTTTGGTCGTGAGTTTTCTTTTCTGCAGGATTTATACATTTATAACATGCTGCCAACTGGTTTCTTTTTGCAGGTTGTTGATGCTTGGTGGCAGGACCATGGCTGCTGCAGGAATCTAATCCTAATGACAGGATGTTGTTCATTGTTAACATTTGGAGTTGATGTCTACAGTTCGAAATCAAGTATGTTTCTTGGCCTTGTTATGTGATGTGCTATGCATTTGGCCTCGAAATATCCTGCAGGTTAACCTGTTCTGATTTGAACTATTGGAATTACTGGGTTTTGTAGGCTTGCTGCAGCAGGGTGATTGAGGTCTGCAATTGACCTTGGACTAGTATGAAGTTTAATGAGGTTAGTCATGTTGTGACAGGTTTTGGCATTCCATCGTGGTACCAAGAAATGAACATGGCTACAAGTTAACCTAGGCTTATTTGTATTTTTGCAGCCTGATATGAATGGTATGCTGATCCATGGCCATTTGTGACCAAAGATATGTTCTAGCAGGCCTGCATGATGATGATGGTGTGAAGCTGTTACAAAGCAGGATGTGACATGGCTGTGGCAGCAGTATTGGCTAGACTATCTGCATCCATGGATTTGTTGCACAATGGTTAAACTGTTAGGGGACTCCTTGGTCAATGGTTAGGGCAGGCTAAAGAAAAACGGTTAATGGTTCATGGTCAAGACAACATGGTTTGCACAATGGGACTTACTTGCAAATGAAGTAATCAAGAAAAATCATCAACAAACATGAAGATTGGATGACACAATGAAACAAAGGGCCAGGCCAAGTTTGGATAGTCAAGAGCAAGTGAGGGTTGACTTTGGTCAAAGTTGACCAAAAAGTCAAATGTTGACCAAAGTCAACAATTGGTCAAAAATGCGTTTTTTTTATCTTCTTTGTAAATGAAAAATGAAATATTGGTTAGGATGAAATTTAGGGTTTAAAGAATTTGGGTTGACTTTGGTCAAAGTTGACCAAAAAGTCAACTGTTGACCAAAGTCAACAGTTGGTCAAAAATGCCGAATTTTGTATTTTCTTGTATGGAATCATATATACTGGTTTAAAATGGATGGAATGAATTGGAATGGTTTTAAAAAAAATGATTGAAATTGGTTTCACAATTGGCTTGAATGTTTGACTTTTGCAAAGAAAATAACTTGACTGATAATGTATATGAACAAGACCATGAAATGATACCACAAGACTAGGGTTTTGACAAAGTATCCATGAACCAATAACATGACTAGCAAGTGGCTTGAAACACAAGAAGCTTGATTGTTCAGATGACCAAGACCATATGTGCATTAACAATCACATGAACAAACACCATGACTTTGGACCAAGACCAATCCTCATATAAAACCAAAGTAAGGTTAGGCCAAGCATGCCAAACAAACATAAAAAAATTCAGGAGCAAAATCGGGGTATGACAGTTGCCCCTATTTAAGCGTCTTCAACTAGAGAATATGAAGCAGGATGTTCTTCACATGATCGTAGTGGGAGATGGTTAAATACTAAGAAGACCCGGATTTTGATCATGAATCCCTATGAAACAATGCCTGTCAGCATCGTCAAAGAAGCAATCTCAAAAGAAGAATCCATCTGGTACGGTGAAAATCGGTCTGAGTACCGAAACAGGAAGTTGACCTGAATACCAAAATAAATGGTAACACAGGAATACCCATGGCCTGAACGCCGCACTAAGCATCGGAATATGAGAGTATCAATGTTGGTCTGATCCCCGGAAATCTGGTCTGAACACCACTTCGGTCTGGAAATCGGAAACTGGCCTGAACGCCACTTCGGCCTGGATACCGGAAACTTCTTCGATCTGAAAATCGGGAAAGACTGGCTTGAATGCCACTTCGGTCTGGATACCGGGAAAACTGGCCTGAATGTTACTTCGGTCTGGATACCGGGAACTGGCCTGAATGCCACTTCGGTCTGGATACTGGGAAAACTGGCCTGAATGCCACTTCGGTCTGGATATCGGGAAAACTGGCCTGAATGCCACTTCGGTCTGGATACCGGGAAAACTGGCCTGAATGCCACTTCGGTCTGGATACCGGGAACTGGCCTGAACGCCACTTCGGTCTGGATACCGGGAAAACTGGCCTGAATGCCACTTCGGTCTGGATACCGGGAACTGGCCTGAACGCCACTTCGGTCTGGATACCGGGAAAACTGGCCTGAATGCCACTGCGGTCTGAATACCGCCTCGGTCTGAACACCGGAAAATTGGCCTGAATGCCATAAGTACATCGACCTGATCGTCGGAAACTTCTTCGATCTGAAAATCGGAAATTGGCCTGAACGCCACTTCGGTCTGAATACCGCCTCGGTCTGAACACCGGAAAATTTCTTCATGTCTATCAGCATCGGCGAAGATAACAAAACAGTGATAAATGAGCCGGCACGCATGCCAAAGACCCAATGCTGGGGATAACAATCGAAAGATTGACCAAAGAGTGCATGAGATATATTATCTATAGCCGTCAAAACGTAGATAATACACTCGCATGGAAGATTATCCATAACCGGGTTGTAGGTTATTAAATGGATAATCGACCGAAAAGAAAGGCATCAGGGTACCAGGACTAGGCATGCAAAAGATGACCAATCAAAAGAGGATAAAGTTGCTAACTCGGAGCAAGTATCCAAGAGAAAGGGGAAGACCCACTGGGGACAATACTGCTTGATCAGGGCAAGTATCCAAAGGGGACAAGACTATCAATACCACAAAGAGGGGATTACATCTACCGGTTAGTAGGCAGAAAACCACGGAAAAGTAACCAGTCATCGATAGGATGAGCACACAGGGTTAACTCTGCTAGGGGATGAAAGTGGGATTTTACAACTACCAGTTAGTAGGTAGAAAACCACAAAGATAGGACTTACAACTACCGGTTCGTTGGTAGAAGCCAAAAATTCCGCTGAGGATGAGATGAATGAGTGCCGGTTAGTGAGCAACCATTCATTTATGCCCCAGAGAAGTACAAGAGACAGCGAACAAGAAGCCAATTTAGGATCGATCCAAGAAGGCAAACTGAATCAAGACTCATCCTAATGAGGAAAGAACTCAATAGGGAAAACCCATCCCATTAGGGAGGGAACGGAAGCAACCGTCATCCACGAGGATGTATCTCGGTGGGGAGCGCAGAAGGAAAGGTGGACATTTTCTGCTTAAGGGGTCGACTCTATATGGAGAGATCAGACACGCCCACATATGCTAGGGGAATTGAACCAAGCTTGCAAAATGATGCCAACTTCGGGGAGTAACACTGCTGGGGATACCCACTCAACTAAGGAGTCACTTGTTGGGAAAACACCAACTTCTCGACCATGCTGATGAACCCAATTCTGAAGCCGATCCAATGGCGCGATGCTAAACTCTTTCCAACAACCCAATCTCGGTTGGTCACCACGGCCTAGGGCTAATGGACATGTTTGCAATGTTGATGCATGCGTTTTTTTTTGTTTTACACAATGCCCCATGATCATGGAAATGCTATGCACTAATGATGCAATATGCTATGCTTATCTAAATGATGAATGCATAAACACACGTCTCCTCCAGAGACAACACCGGGGAACTCCAGGAACTGTGCTGAGGATCTTATAATCACGTCAACTTCCACCCTGTTGGGGAAAGACAAACCTTGCTGAGGATGCACTCCATCGAACCCGAACTGCTTGGAGATTACCCTGCTAGGGGAGCGCAGAAGGAAAGGTGGACATTTTCTGCTTAAGGGGTCGACTCTATATGGAGAGATCAGACACGCCCACATATGCTAGGGGAATTGAACCAAGCTTGCAAAATGATGCCAACTTCGGGGAGTAACACTGCTGGGGATACCCACTCAACTAAGGAGTCACTTGTTGGGAAAACACCAACTTCTCGACCATGCTGATGAACCCAATTCTGAAGCCGATCCAATGGCGCGATGCTAAACTCTTTCCAACAACCCAATCTCGGCTGGTCACCACGGCCTAGGGCTAATGGACATGTTTGCAATGTTGATGCATGAGTTTTTTTTTGTTTTACACAATGCCCCATGATCATGGAAATGCTATGCACTAATGATGCAATATGCTATGCTTATCTAAATGATGAATGCATAAACACACGTCTCCTCCAGAGACAACACCGGGGAACTCCAGGAACTGTGCTGAGGATCTTATAATCACGTCAACTTCCACCCTGTTGGGGAAAGACAAACCTTGCTGAGGATGCACTCCATCGAACCCGAACTGCTTGGAGATTACCCTGCTAGGGGAGCGCAGAAGGAAAGGTGGACATTTTCTGCTTAAGGGGTCGACTCTATATGGAGAGATCAGACACGCCCACATATGCTAGGGGAATTGAACCAAGCTTGCAAAATGATGCCAACTTCGGGGAGTAACACTGCTGGGGATACCCACTCAACTAAGGAGTCACTTGTTGGGAAAACACCAACTTCTCGACCATGCTGATGAACCCAATTCTGAAGCCGATCCAATGGCGCGATGCTAAACTCTTTCCAACAACCCAATCTCGGCTGGTCACCACGGCCTAGGGCTAATGGACATGTTTGCAATGTTGATGCATGAGTTTTTTTTTGTTTTACACAATGCCTCATGATCATGGAAATGCTATGCACTAATGATGCAATATGCTATGCTTATCTAAATGATGAATGCATAAACACACGTCTCCTCCAGAGACAACACCGGGGAACTCCAGGAACTGTGCTGAGGATCTTATAATCACGTCAACTTCCACCCTGTTGGGGAAAGACAAACCTTGCTGAGGATGCACTCCATCGAACCCGAACTGCTTGGAGATTACCCTGCTAGGGGAGGCAACCCATTCTTATCTCTACTGGGGATGATTTTCTCCGAACCCGATCCGCTTGGGGACCTCGCTGAGGGAAAACCATCAACACAAACCCTACTGGGAAGGCAGTAACCTTCAGGCTCGCTGAGGAGACACTGATCTCAAATCTGTTAGGGAGGTAACCCTCTCACACCTACTGGGGAAATACAGCTTATTGGACACGGAACACCTGTCGAGTCGCCGAATTGCGGCATCCATCGTCCACCCACAGTGTCGGCTCTCCCTCTTTTACGAACTCCCAGACGCTTCTGGACTTTTCTGCTCCATCATCTTGTATTCCCAATCTCGTCCGTACTCCACGGAGATCGAACTCCTGGTATTCATACAAACTTTCCAATCATCAGACTTTGAAGAGTCTTCTTGATTAACTTTCCAGGACTGTCATCGTAATCCTTCACTGTCTTTTCACCGTTCAACTATCTCTTGCCCCTGATCAGGCTCTGCAGCAGGGATCGTTAGATAAAAGCGTGCCCCAGGTATGCCCCAGGTGTTCCGATATTTCAACGCCTAAGTCACTCAAACTTCCGAATAAGATTTCCAGATTTCAACCTCATAAGCATGCATCGGAAGGGACCTCTATGTTTCAAAATGCAAATATTCTTATCAAAATAAACGGATGTTTTCGTAATCAAAACGGTAATGACACAAAAACAAAATTTATTTGACCGAACACACGCTTTATTGACTGGAATAAAAGATGGCTCACAACCGAGCAACATACAGGAAGCAAACCCTGGAAAGAGGTGATTGCACACAACAGAAAAAACTCTATCCTAGTGGCAATGTGAAACTATGATCTTATCGGGTTCCAACTCAGTTACACCTTATATGTCCTCAAGACTTTCCGCACTTTTTGTCTTCTGAATAAGATGCTTCCGATTGGTCTCTGTTGGAGATTATCCAAGTCATCATGAGCACAAACGATCATGCTAGACGCAGTTGTTCGTTTCATTCCCTCTTTTGCCTGGACCGCCCTTTCGGGTTTCAGTCCACCGGGATACCCTTTTTTGCCCAAGTCGCCCTTGTGGGGTTTTCGACTTGCCGGGTGTACAGTTCTTTTCATTTATTATCCCTAACTTTTGCCCGAACCTTTTCTCTCTTTTTTTTTGGTTCGCCGGGATGCCCTTTTTTGCCTGGACTCTTTTATTCTTTTTGTCTAGCGGGCCTCTTTTTCACGAAGTATCTTTTAACTGCGTCCGCATTCACAGGGGATGGGAAATCCTCATCATCCGTGGTCGTCAGCAACAAGGCTCTGTCAGAGAAAACCCTTTTTGACCACGAACGAACATTCATAATTGTTTATCCACTTGCCCCACGATCGTCTTGAGGAGGAAAGATCCTTTTCAACACCACATCTCTTCCATGCTACCCACGAGGTCGCACTTCTCGGTCAACAACACGCTTCATTTACTGGGTACAACTGCCCCATGACAAGTAACTGTCAGCCTCTTTTCTCAATCAGGCTCAATGCGTTATACTGAGTCCTCATCCACTCGCCCTTTTCTAACTTCTCATCCATCCGGACTCTTCACAATGAAATCTAACCTCCAGCAGGCAATATCACTTCCATCCCATACCGCATGAGGAAGGCCTTGCCCCAGTAGATGCACGTACCAAAGTACGACACTCAGGATACCAACTTCGTACTCAGCCACTAACATTGGTGCGTTCACATGTTATCAGGGAAGCACTAGCTTACTCTCTTTAAACTCTCCCCATCAGACACCTAAACCCGTTCGGATTCGGGGTCAGGCCCCTCCTCCGGGATCGGTCACTCTCAATCTTTCGATTCGAGTACCTCGAGATGTCCTCATCAGGGACTTCAGACTTCCTTGGTTGACAATCATCAGTGGGCTGTTGGGCGAGATAACCATACAATACCCTCCTCTTGGTTGCTTTCTGGGAGGTATACTGAATATCGTATTCAGTCGACATCACTTGCCCTCTCACAACCCGTCCGTTCGATGCTAGCTCCTCAAGCACATACTTGATCAGATCCATTTTGGACATCCACAAGGTGGTATGAACCAGCATACACTGTCTCAATCGGAGAGCAGCCTATGCCGAAGTACATCAAGTTTTCTCGAGCAGTGAGTGTATTGTTTCACAGTCGATAAACTTTTTGCTTAGGTAAATTGCGTGCTCTTTTTGACAAGACTAGTCATACTGACTCAATACGCGCCTCATAGACCCCTTAAGGGCTGTCAAGTACCAGATTAGCAGTCGTTTCTTCCCCGGAAGGTATCAGAATCAAAGGTTCCTGCTACTCCTTTTTTTTTTTTTTTTTTGCAGGATCGACCTCGACTCCTCTTTCGTTTGCAACATGCCTCGGCAGCTTGCTGGACAACACTCCATAAGTGCGCTAATTCGAACTCAACAGTATGAGTTATCTCTACCTGTCAAACAACTTGATCCATCGGATGCCCCTCTTCTGTTTGGGACTTTGCCATCATGTCATCAACATGGAATTTGCTTTCACGATGAATCATATCATGAAACAAAGTCACCCTAGACTTCTGATACTTGGCACCGGCCTTCTCGATACTGAATGACATCACCTTATAACCAGAAGGTGCCCCTTGTGTGATGGACATGGTTTACGTCATATCATCTGGCAACAGTTCAATCTGGTCTCGGCCAAGAAGCCATCCATGAAGATAAACTGAGCATTACAATCAATCCAATACCTCGTTGTGATGTACCGGGAATTCATCTTTCAGATTAGCTCAGCTCACATCTCGACAGTCCACACACATTCTCATCTTTCAGCACCAGTTTCCACTTCCCTGGAGGACAGTCTTCTCTCCATGGTAACTCGTGCCTCCACAACATTGGTATCCTACCTTGGTGTATCTAGATACAACCAGGCGCACACATACCATCCTGTTCTTGACTTGCCTCTGAAGCGGCCTCAATATTCGCTTTCTGACCTCGGCGGTGCTTGGAGCAACAATTCTGAGCACTCCTCATGCGGTTGAATCACCTTCTCCTCTGGTTTCAACGACCCGACTAATTCCAACAAATCACAATCTTCTTCGCCTTCTCCTTCGGCATGATAGATCGAATTGTCGAAGTCATACAAAGGTGTAACCAAATTGTTATCGATGAGATCAGGAGGGTAATCACTTTTGAGGTTGGAACGAGATAAGTTCAAAAGAGAAACGAAAAAACATTGCCATTTTTATTTTTATTTTTTAAACTGTAAAAGATGAAAAACAGGGAACACCGCTTTTAATCACAAAAACATCCATTTATTACTGATGCAAAACGTTGCAAAATGAAACACATGAGATGGCCCTTACAATGGACCAGTACGTTTCGGGCAAAACGTATGGCTTTCATGCAAACAACAATTGAAACACAGAAATACTACACTTCCGGATGAGTGACAATGATGCTTTTGGAGGCCTTCCAGTTGCCTGGTACGCACGACTTTATCCACAGCTCGAGCTCGCGGTCGCGGTCGATCTCTTCACTCACTGAACAAGCATGATCAGAATCCAGCATTCCTGCACTGACAAAGATGTACGGTGGACGACGTCCTCTGTTTGGTCTAGACGACTCTTGATCTGGATAACCAATCCCGAACATGTCTGCCTTTACCACTATGTCGATGATCCTGCCCCAACCTCGGGCCTCTTGGTTCTTCACCACCTCTAGAGCTTGTTTATAAGAAGAAATGGACAGCTTCTTATCTTTCTCGACAACAAGAGCGCTCTCCACCTGGACGGTTTCGATTGCTTGACTGGGTATTTCGAGTTTTCCAATGTCCATTTCTACTTCTTTCATCCTCTGGGTCGTGTCTCCCATCAATACACACCCCTCTGTGGCAACGGCCGCACATCAATTATCAACCACAGGGAAGACTCCATCCTGCACCAGAGGTTTTGGAACCACAGCCAGGGGAACCTTTAGCTGATCTTCCTCAGTCATCTCCATTCCTTTCTTGACCTTTTTCACCATCTTCACTTTTACAGGACCCTGCCTGGGTACCGGGTTGACATCCCCATTCATTATCTGGGCCAAGCTGATGGTCTTGGAGTCCACCATGTCCTAGACGACATGCTTGAAAGCTCTACAACCCTCAACACTGTGCCCAGGTGCCTCATAATGGAATTCACAACTGGCATTCTCATCATAGTGTGCAGGCCTCTTCTGTTGTGCTATGGGAATCAAAATCCTTGGCCGGACTAACCCCAAATCCCTCAATCTCCTAAACAGAAGGGTGTAGGTCACAGGTGGCTCCTCAAACTGACGATCCTCCTTCTTTCTCTTCACCTGGCTCCTAGCTCTCGGTGCCTTCTGTTGAGGTGGTGGTTGTTGCGGGGGTACGGATGAGTTACCAACAAGAGTGGTTACAGCGACAACATAAGGATGATAACGATCCTCACTGCGTTCTCTCTTTGCTGGCACACCACTTGACTCAACCTCCTTTTTGAGCGGACCACTGTCAGAGAGTTTCTTTGCTACCGAGCCAGAGGGATTTGTTACATCGGATGATGGAGCCTTTCCCTGAACTTTCTCCTTGATCATCCAGCTCTCAATCCTTTCCAATCTCTCAGACATGGCTTTCTGCCCCAAGACAAGCCCTTGCACAATACTGAACAATCCCCTCATCATCTCTTTCAGTTCAAGGATGTCGGCGTTGGGAAGATCCATCAGCTTGGATTTGTTGAGTCTGACTGTATGTCTGAATGGAAGAGCTATGCGCACCGGTTGACACCTTCAAAACAGCAAATGGGTTAGTATGACTCACGCATGCAATGTCTATCCGTATCAGGAATATTCCTTTGATTTTGGTTTCACAGAGACAGATAATTTTTCATCAATAACATTCTGACATCTGGATATCTCTCAACCAGAATCTTAATCAAAAAGTGGACCCTGAGTACGGATAGACATGGGTGGAATGCAGATGAATGCGATGCAAATGCATGGATGCAGGTCACTGTGCCGTCGAGTCATCTGAAGACCCATTCTCTGAACCAGTCACAGTCATCGGGACTAAGTCACCATAAATCCGACTTGGGGAGTTCCGAAATAAACGGAACTGGGGATTACATCACTATCATCACGGGAACATCCACTGAACGGATGACAGTCAGATCCTCTGAACAGGTACTTTCAAATTCAACCCGGGGATCCGAAATAAAAGGAACCCATTGATAAACCACGGACAGAACTCCGGCGTCCCAGAAATAAACGTCCATAAATTTGGCTGAACCAAAGTCACCATCACAGCACCACTGGCAGAAACCGTATCTGTAGAGATCAAACCCTCCCCTCACTGGTAGGTTCTAAGAACAGAAGTTTGTCAGCTTCAGCCCTTCAGTCGAGAATAATACGTTTACCACTGAAGGTTTGGCATTATTACGGGATAAAAGACCTCTGCTGACTCCCCTCAACAGAACATCCTAAAGCAAGTTCTCAGTCTCGGGGTCCTCGGATTGATCAGCGAGAATGCGCCCACCAGAGCTAACATAATCACGTCTCGGAGGAGAGGCCTCGACTGAGTTCTCGGAAAATGGTCACCAGGGTCGACAATTTCTAGAGGAACATCATGTCGTTACGGAACATCCGTAGGACATAATATATCCAAGAGAAACCTCGTCTGGGTGTGGTTCTTCACGAACGACTTAACGTAGCAACATGCCACGCAAGCCTCATGAACATCCACTCTAAAATCTGTGTGTACACTCAAGCCTGGGTAATGAGCTTACCTCTCATAGAACACCCCACCCCAACAAACAGATAAACGGCAGCAGATACAGCAAACATATGTACATGAATGCAATAAGGTAAAGCAGGTAAATGCTGAAAATAAATAACTGTACAAAAGAATAAACACCCAACAAACAAGAAACCTACAAAAGCTAGGAGGGACTCGCTTAGGGAAACCGGGTCCCCAGCAGAGTCGCCAGCTGTCGCAGCCTGAAAAATACAGAGGTGCGAAAAAACAACCGGCGAAGAAAATGACAGAAGAGTCGCCACCGTGCGTTATTTATCCCAAAGGAGGGAAAGGAAACGCTCGAAGTAAACCTGGAGAAAGGAAAGGAAAAGACAAGGTCTCGCAACCAAATCTTGGGTTCGGGAGTCGATTATGCGAAGGGAAGGTATTAGCACCCCTACGCATCCGTAGTACTCTACGGGATCCACTCTTGTTGTTTCTTGTATAAAGGGTGTGTGTTTATCTAATGTACTATTTACTAAAAGAAGGGGTCAAAGAAAAATGACTCGCACGGATGTCGCATCCACTGCATACGTATCTCATCTGAATATGAGAATCAGAGTCTTCGTAGCTCGGGTACCTATGGGTTAAAGAGATGTGTGCTCGCTAAGACATCGCGCCTTATGCCTACGTATCTCATCGGGAATGAGAATCAGAGCAAAACGTAGTTCAGCTAACTACGGGAACAAAGGTCTCGATTGCAACTAGGGCAAGAGAAAGGGAAGGTCTCGATCGCAACGAGGGCGAGAGAAAGGATCGCAACGAGGGCGAAAGCAAACAAGGATTAGTTGTTAGTTGTTAGTCAAACTCGGCAAGACATCGCATCTTGTGCCTACGTATCTCATCTGAACATGAGAATCAGAGTTGCCGTAGTTCGGCTACACGCACGCCAAACAAACAACACACAAGCAGGCAAACATGGAGCCTGAATGCCAATCACTGGACTTACATCAGCATCCGAACCAAAACACACACAAAAGGGCAAACGTGGAGCCCGACTGCCAATCACTGGACTTACATCAGCATCCGAACCAAAACACATACAAAAGGGCAAACGTGGAGCCCGACTGCCAATCACTGGACTTACATCAGCATCCGAACCAAAACACACACAAAAGGGCAAACGTGGAGCCCGACTGCCAATCACTGGACTTACATCGGCATCCGAACCAAAACACACGCACACTGGAACCCGAATGCCACTCGATGGACTTACATCAGCTTCCAAGCACACAACAACCAAACAAGTTAATAGGGAGTCGGGAACTCGAGCCTATAACTGTCAAGCACACATACAAAAAGAAAGAAAAGAGTGCCCGGAGAGATCTCGCACGATCTCCTGCCTACGTACCTCATCTGGTATGAGAATCAGGGCGACGTAGTTCCCCTTCATAGGGGTTGCCATCTGAATATGGACTTACAAAGGAGGACACCCGTTGTGTCAAAGGAGAGTGGGCGATGTATTCGCGTCCTAGCAGTAGGTGTCGCAGCTCGCTGAATCGAGTCTTAGGCAGTTACCTCTTTGCAATAGAACAGACTACATGCCACAAGATCGTAGACGCTCGGAAAGGTCTAGAAGTGGGGAAGCTCTGCCCTAGAGTTGTCATGCAATATGTGCTTAAGTGTTAGGATTTACAAATGGGAACATCTACCTATGTTAGCATGCATAGAAAATGGGGATTCTACCTATGTTATCATACAAAAGGATATGGGAATCCTACCTATGTTATCATGCAAAGGGTTCTATCTAATGGGTGCTACCTAATCGAAACAAGAATCGACGAATGGAGCAAGGAGAAGTGTTAGGGATAAAGGTAGATGGCGATGCATGAAGCAATCGACTTACAAGGTTGATGGCGATGCATAAAGCAATCGACTTACAAGGTTGATGGCGATGCATAAAGCAATCGACTTACAAAAGGGTGGATGAATACGTGCCGGTTCTGTTAGGTTTTGAAAAATGATTACTCGACGTTGGATCGAGGTTTTAATCTTGTTTTGAAATGGTTATCGGGTATTCATTTTATTTCTTGTATTAACAGATGAATAAAGAATGAAAGAATATTATACATTTCATGGGAGAGGGATACATTTGTTATGAATGGGGGTTGTCATGGCAATCAAACAATATAAATATACGCCTCATACATCATACAAGTAGGCAATAGTTAATCAAACAATTAAGATATAAACAAGCATATAATCGAATCAAATGATCGAAGAATGAAATAATGAGCATTAAACAACGTATGAGTGTAAGTGTAAGGGAACCGGCTCATTGTAAGAAAGCCCAAGAGTAAGCTATGTGAGGTCGATGGCGATGCTTAAAAAGCAATCGACTTACAAGGGTGTGAAAAATGGGCTCGATATTAAATCGAGAAAAATATGATTTTTTATAGTTTTAAAATGGTTTTGAATTAAATTAAAATACAACAACTTTACATTATTAACAAAATGAACATATGAGTGTAATAAAGGCATAAACATAAAAAGAAACGAAAATGCTAAAAGAAAAAAAAATATAGCTAAAAGAAATAAAATGCCCAAAAAATACCACACATGAGTATTGAACCCACCCCACTCAAGAATATACACACTGCCCTTCTCCACCAGACCACTCATCATTATCTGCTACTGAGATACTACGTTAAATATATGAACCGGGCTAAAAAAATAAAAAGATTTAAAATAAAAAACAAAATAAACATTTTTATGGTTTTTGTGTTAAAAACAAATTAAATTAAATAATAAAAGAAAAATTAAAAAAAGAAAAAAAGAAAATGGAAACACAGAGGACCGTCTTCATCGCCATCGTCCTCCCCACCTCACGAACTCAACCTTCCCAAACTCACTCCTTCACTCTCTCTTCTCTCGGTAATGTTCATCAACACTCACCAAACTTCACATTTCTCTCAATCCCACTCTCGTTCTCAACGAACCCCTCTCAATCACTCTCAGCTTACACAATATTTTCAATCAACAAGCATAAAGAGAAAGAAAAAGAGGTCCTTACAAAGTGTCACTGCGGTGGTGGTGAAGGATGCGAAGAAGCTGGCCTCCAGGTACGATTTTGGGGTTTTAGGTTTTCTCTGTTTCAGATTTTCGCCTCCAGGTTTCTGTTGTTCTCCTCTATTTTTTCTCCCCTCTTACTGATTTGCTTCCTTCTACTTATGCTCTGCTGATTAGGGTTTCAATTGGTGCCCTTGGTATTCCAGAAGAGTAACTCTGCAAAGCACTTTGGATGTTCAGAAATTGGATTGACCTCTTTGATGCTATGTTCGAAAATGGTAACCTGAACCTCGCTTTCTCCCTCTGTTTTGTCTTCATGCCAATTTGGGATATTTCTTGAATTTTTACTGCTTTGCTGTTTTTCTTTTACCGCAGTGAAAATCAGTTACAAGTGGAGTGGATGGTCCCAATCAAGTTTGTTCATTGACAGATCCCTCTGGATTTGGTCTTCGGTGACTTGTGGGTCGAACATGCCGAGGTTGGCTTATGGTTCACAGCTTGGTAGGTGAATCCTTGCATTGCAGAATGATTTGGGGACCTGCTTCAATGCCACTCAGACTTAGTTTTACAGGGCGTGTGAGGTTTGCATTTTGGCCTTGGGTTGGTTCTACAATGTTGCTGCAGTAACCTTTGCTCATGTTCTTGTTTTGAAGTAAAACCGTTGGAGTTGGCTCTGGCTTTGATGTATATTTTTAAAGCAAGATCGTTGTCCACAGTCTTCACAAGATCTCCAAGCTCCTCACTGCACTCAAGCTTGTCCTCTGCCAACCAATTCTCCAAAAGATTTTTCTTATTCTGATTCACAACAAGCCGTGACAATTCCAGCGATTCAAAGGCATTCGGCTTTCCTCTTGTTAAAAGAGTTCCAAATTACTGCAACAGTGGTGGAGTTTACCCAGCTTGCGCAGGAACACTCTGAAATTTGGCAACGGTATCGGGTGTACGAAGGATTCCTTGCGGAGACTGAGAAGCAAGCTCAGCTGCTTCTTTGTATTTTGTTTGAGCAAATAGTTCATGGAAACGTTCCACTACCAGCTTCTCAGCACCAGGAAGGTTTCCTCTCTTGGCAAGACTTACTGCTAGCTCCAAATTGTTTAATTGACCACTGACAAAATTCACAATTGTTTGCTCATTAACGGTAGCCAGTAACACCATAATCATTTCGTTCGCGTATGCTTGTAGCTAACCCCATGATGTATGTGTCTACAGGCTGTGAATAAGCATGTCTAGGTTGCTGCTGCTGATCCGGCATTTTGTTTCTGCAATGCCTTGGATAACGGTGGTTTTCTTTGATCTTCTAATAGTATCAGTCTTGCTTTGACCGTCAAAATAATTGGATACAGGAAAATGCTGAATTTTCATTTGCGTTGTCAACGTCACAGCTTTCAGAAACAGCGGCAGCACATTCTGAATGATAAGGTCTTCTTCAGGTGAAAACACATTGCACTCTTCTTGCTCGTCACCTATACTCTGCACTTTGATTTTCTTATGATGCTTTTCAGCAGCAGCAGCCCACCTCACTAAGTGGGATAACGCTTGGTTGTCTGGTTGAGTCAATATGTCTTCAATTCGTGACAGTATCCAATCCCTCGTTTTTGAAGCGCTCTAAAATTGAACTGCAGTTGTTCATTGTGCAGGCATAGTGTGGCAAGGCGAACAAGGTTGATGATAGGCTCAAAATTGGTCCTACAATGCTGTAGAGTGTTCTTTGACTGGGTTTCCTGTCGGCTGCGAGATGTGGATGATTTGGTAACATTGTTTGCAGCATGGGAGTTCCAAACCTCCTGATGTGGTGAGAGAACCTATGAGCGTACAGTTTCATCCATGTTAGGTCTAAAATAAGGAATATCGTAACCAGTGGGAGGGTCGTAAGCTGAAAAGCCAGGCATATCATGGGAATCTTGCTGTTGTGATTGTGCCGGTGCATAGGACGGACTTGTATCACGTATCAATCCAACATTGGCATAGTTGTCTAGATTCTGAGAGCTTGAGGATTCTTTGTTATCGGGCAACTGTTACTCAAAAGCAACACCAGAGGCTGGAGATTTGGACTCGGAACTTCTAACATGGTCATCACTTAAATTCACCTGCTTGCTCCCAGAAACATTATCGGTGGATGACTCTGAAGCGGGTGCAGTCAAACTTGTAGTGGATTCTCCATTTGACTTTTCAGTAGCTCCTATTTGAGAACATGCCTCTTTGGTTTATCAGCAGACTCAGGGCAATCAAAAGGTACCAACTGTAGGTTTGAGCTATTGTCAGTCTCATTGACATGTACCAATTGTAGGTTTGAGCTATTGTTAATCTCATTGACATCAAGTTGTGCTCTGTTTTTACAATTAATACAGGTGAACATAGAAGAATCTTCTTCAACATTGTCATCAAGAAAGGTCTGCACGCCCACGTCAACTTTGTCAACTGGGAAAGTTGGTCTAGATTCTCTTGGTCGTAATGAAAACCTATATGATGACGACTGCTTCAAAGCCGCACTTCGATGACTATCTATAATTTCAAGACCATGGCGAATGCTTGCGGCTAAATTTTCAATTTTTGTAAGGAAACTTGGACCGGCCTGACTAGAAAAGGCAGTAGCCGAGCTTTTCAGATTGCCAGTTTTTATGCCTAATTCATTTTCAACGTGAACATCGGTCTCAGAAGGAGACACCCCTGACGATGTCCTAAGACTTTTCCTGCTGGTGCTGATTCTAGGAGAAACACTAGCAGTTGGGGATTTCAGGATTGGGGATATTTCGCACTTAACTATGCTAAGACCACCAGGTGAGACACAATTCAAAATGGCACCGGGAGAATCACTAAGCGGATCAGGGGATGAAAAAAACCAGTGAAATCTCCAATGTCAGATTCACCCACAGGACAGGATGATTCTTCATTGATAAGTTTACCACTAGAGACACCACAACTATTTTTCTCACTGTGTTGGGCCAAATCTTGATCATCAGTGTTCATTTTGTCGTTATTTTCTGATGCAAAATTACAATTGACATTAGCAATGCAGAAAACTTCATCATGGTCTTCAACTTGCTTCATCATTTGGCTAGTTTTGGTCGTGAGTTTTCTTTTCTGCAGGATTTATACATTTATAACATGCTGCCAACTGGTTTCTTTTTGCAGGTTGTTGATGCTTGGTGGCAGGACCATGGCTGCTGCAGGAATCTAATCCTAATGACAGGATGTTGTTCATTGTTAACATTTGGAGTTGATGTCTACAGTTCGAAATCAAGTATGTTTCTTGGCCTTGTTATGTGATGTGCTATGCATTTGGCCTCGAAATATCCTGCAGGTTAACCTGTTCTGATTTGAACTATTGGAATTACTGGGTTTTGTAGGCTTGCTGCAGCAGGGTGATTGAGGTCTGCAATTGACCTTGGACTAGTATGAAGTTTAATGAGGTTAGTCATGTTGTGACAGGTTTTGGCATTCCATCGTGGTACCAAGAAATGAACATGGCTACAAGTTAACCTAGGCTTATTTGTATTTTTGCAGCCTGATATGAATGGTATGCTGATCCATGGCCATTTGTGACCAAAGATATGTTCTAGCAGGCCTGCATGATGATGATGGTGTGAAGCTGTTACAAAGCAGGATGTGACATGGCTGTGGCAGCAGTATTGGCTAGACTATCTGCATCCATGGATTTGTTGCACAATGGTTAAACTGTTAGGGGACTCCTTGGTCAATGGTTAGGGCAGGCTAAAGAAAAACGGTTAATGGTTCATGGTCAAGACAACATGGTTTGCACAATGGGACTTACTTGCAAATGAAGTAATCAAGAAAAATCATCAACAAACATGAAGATTGGATGACACAATGAAACAAAGGGCCAGGCCAAGTTTGGATAGTCAAGAGCAAGTGAGGGTTGACTTTGGTCAAAGTTGACCAAAAAGTCAACTGTTGACCAAAGTCAACAATTGGTCAAAAATGCATTTTTTTATCTTCTTTGTAAATGAAAAATGAAATATTGGTTAGGATGAAATTTAGGGTTTAAAGAATTTGGGTTGACTTTGGTCAAAGTTGACCAAAAAGTCAACTGTTGACCAAAGTCAACAGTTGGTCAAAAATGCCGAATTTTGTATTTTCTTGTATGGAATCATATATACTGGTTTAAATGGATGGAATGAATTGGAATGGTTTTAAAAAAAATGATTGAAATTGGTTTCACAATTGGCTTGAATGTTTGACTTTTGCAAAGAAAATAACTTGACTGATAATGTATATGAACAAGACCATGAAATGATACCACAAGACTAGGGTTTTGACAAAGTATCCATGAACCAATAACATGACTAGCAAGTGGCTTGAAACACAAGAAGCTTGATTGTTCAGATGACCAAGACCATATGTGCATTAACAATCACATGAACAAACACCATGACTTTGGACCAAGACCAATCCTCATATAAAACCAAAGTAAGGTTAGGCCAAGCATGCCAAACAAACATAAAAAAATTCAGGAGCAAAATCGGGGTATGACAATATGACATGGGTTTTTCCTTAAAATAATAATGAACCCGTAACAAAAATTGTATTTTTCTCCTTCAATTTAGCAGTTTCATTTTTGTCGTTGATTTCTGTCTAACTTTTCACTAATGTTCTCTGTGTTTCTCCTCAGATCATGCTTAAATTCCGATTAATATTTATTCAGTTTATTTTGTTCCATGGATGTAATTTACGCGAGGCCATGGTCGCGGTTTATTTTATTTTTGCATTTTTTTGGGATTTGTAATTTACGCGAATGATCGTCGCGACAACTTTCTTTACTTTCAGCACTTTATTTCTGCCATATAATATTTTTCCATGTTTGCATGTTTTCCCGTTATTTCCCGTCCGAAGGAATTAGATCTAGCCGTTTGACCGCCGAGTCAATAGCCTTACCCTTTGAATGTTTCAAAACCCTAATCAGCTTAGGCGTCCCGCCGCGGACCCAAATGCCCTTTACCCTAGCTTTAGGTCAAAGAGTCGTCGTACTCTGTTGTAGGGTTTCCCGCCGTGGAATCCCTAACAATTTCAACCCTAATTTTAATTAACAAATTCAACGTAGAGGTTGGAGTCTCCGCACTCCCCGCAAGCGTGTCCTTAAGATACGTTTATTCCCCATTGAAACCTTGACCACAGTCAAGACGTTTCTAACCTCCCTTACGAGGGGAACTACAATTACTCTGATTCCATCCCCGTCAGGATATGTAGGCACAAGATGCGACGTCTTGCCGAGTAAACTTAGGACTAACCCTTAGGTCTCTTTTAGGTCACTCTATCCTTTAGCTCAGTACATATTCCAAACAGATAATAAAAATAAAAAGACATACAATAAACAAAAGGTTCCTGTAGAGTACTACAGAAGTTTAGGGTGCTAGTACCTTCCCTAAGCTTAACTAACCCCTTACCTAGGTATCTCCCCGCATTGTGCTTACGATGCAAGAATAGGTTTTTCCTCTTTTGACCTTTTCCTTCGGATAAATCAAAGAGAGGTTGTGAATTAAGAATTGTGATCCAATTGGTCTCATATCAAAAGCATCAACCAATTTCATTTCATAAACAAATCATGCCAAGGTATGCAAGTTGGAAGCTCAAAGAGGTAAACAGAATGAACCAATTCAAATAAAATAAAAAATGGCTCAATAAATTCCAAGAAAAATCATGTCTAAACAGAATACATCAAATGATCAACACACCAAAAATCATGGCATTTGGATGAGTGGAAGCATGTCAATTAAAATCAACAAATCAAGGTAAGCAAAAACAAGCTCAAACAAGACCTCAAATGGTACACCAACTTCACACAAGCATAAAACAGTGATGACAAATGATAAATGATCCAAACTAAAGCCAAAATGAACTTCAACATGTTAGGAATCAATGTACAAAATTTCAAGCTCATAGGATAAGGAATAAGAATTTCACAAATCATGGAAGCTCAACACTCAACAAAAGTCCAATTATGACCAACCAGCAAAGAAAAATATCAAACAAATTGGAAATGGATCCAAAAATCCTACAAAAAATCATGCTCAAACCTAATATCCAGAAGTGTCATCATGCAAAAATTCAGAGCAATTGGCATTTTAATGGCATGGTAAATAAAATCAGCAACATGAATAAGAAATGGTGTGACATACATTGTCACACCTCCAATAATCACATCATATCTCAACATCCAGAAATGCAAAAATCACAAACTCAATGCCAAAAGATCAGTCAAGATGTCTAGATTATGCATGTAAAATTTCAGCTCCATTAGATCAAGCATCATGATTTCATAAAAGAAATGGCAAGCAATGTGCAAGAAATGACATATGAGAACAAACCCTAGGCAATTATTTTTTTCAACCGAGCACAAATTCTGTAAAAATCATCATAAAATAATAGACATGATGAGGATCATTGTGAAAAAAATCTCATGTGATTTGGACAATTATTTTTAGAGTTATGATTTTTTGAATGGAAAGAAAAAATTAAAAATCATGAATGAAGGCATATGAACATGTGAAGCATAAGTGAGAAAAATGCCAAAATGCCAATTGGAAAGTGCCTTGGAGCGGGATCGAACCGCGTGGGAATTCAAAATGGAAAGCACGCCATGAGCAAAACGCGGTCGTTTAGACCGGAACCCTAGCGCATGCATGCATGCTGTAACACGTGAATCCGCAGGTAACGCATGTGGATCCGCAGGTAAAAACGCAGCTAGCGCGATGAAGGCTGCAAGTAAATCCGCAGGAAATCTCCAGCGGTCAAGAACACATGAAGATCTTCATGATCTTCATACACGATTTTTCCAGAAAAAATGGAAGGTTCCAGAAACGTAAATTACGCATTGCATCTCAAAGATCTAACATTAGGCATGAATAATCAACAATTAACACGTCCAAAAACACTACATCAAGCATGAATCGAGTAAATCAAGAATCATCATGAAATATTCAAATCAACCGTTCTCTCTCATTTTGGCATGGTTTAACACGATTCAAAGCTCATTCAACTCAGCAATCAAAGATCTATATCATTAACATATGAACAAGCAAGATTATGAGAATTAGTTTGTGACCTCTTGTAGCAACAGAAGCGGATTCAGCTGGAAATGAGCCTTGTGATGCTTGGAGAATCGTCTACAATGCTTATGGAGATGTTTAGAAGGAAGATCGAAGCTCAGCTATGCACGATTCTACAGTTTCAATGCTTCACCATTGTTGTTCTCACTTTGAGCAATTCCAAATATGCACGAATTCAGGTGTTTCTTGGCTTGAAAATTGTTCAGTGATGATGCTATATGATGAACAGAGCAAGAACTATGCAAATGCTTTCAAGAAATGAGAGAAAAGATGAGAGAAAATTGAGAGAAATTTGAGAGAAAAAATTTGAGATCTGAATTTGTGAATTGTGGTTGTGATTTTCTGTTATGATTATGCTATATATACTCCTAATTAACCAGACTCTAAACATGTTTAAACAATGCTAATACAAATTAAGAGAATTGGAGGTGTTTTGACAAATTAGCATTTTTCACCCTTACATGTGCATGGCATGCTACAGTGCGAATTTCACTTGAAATCAGCTGCAAAACCTGTTTGGATGCAAATGACATTGGTTGGAATTGAATGAAATGCATAATTTTCAAATTCACCTTTTCCCTCCAAAAATTCAAATTAATTCAAGTGGAAAATGCCATTTTTTTGTGATGAGAATTTGTGAAATATGATGCATGATTATGATAGTAGAGATCAAGAGAAAATTGCTCCAAAAAGAACCACATGAATTGGCCTTTTGGTTCAAAAGTTATGCTAGCTTAAAGTTCAAAATCCATTGCCAATGATTTGATCATAACTTGCCAACCACAAATGATAAATGGATGTTCTTGGACTTTTTGGAAAGGTGAGAGCAAGGTCTTCAACTTTCATGTTGGACAAAATTTGATTTGAAGCTTGCTTGATGATGTAAATTTGAGGAGAAGACCTTTCCATTTTTGGCAGTTTGAAATTACAGGTCACTTACTATTTTTGGAAACTTTTTGTCTGACCTCAAATTCTTCAATGATGATTTTTGAAATGTCAAATGAGACTTGTATGGACATGAATGAGACCTTTCTAACCATCTCCCACCTTCCAATCCCTGATTTTATGCACAGTTGACCACAGTTGACTTTGCTAGGGTTTTGGTTGACTGAACAATGCTTTGATGAATTTCAAGCCTCTACCACTTGAGATCTTGATTCCAAATGATATCACAACTCATATGAACTCCTTATGAATGATCATGGTGCCCAAATTCTTCAGAATGGCCACCATCTATGGCTCAATGACTGCCTTTGACTGGTTTGACCTAATGTTGTTTCATCTGCAAATAACAAGGTTAGATGACAATATTTTTGTACTTTTGGTTAGTAGACAAATGAAAGGCAATGATATACAAATGCTAAACATGCTTGGTGATCAAGAACCACACTCACAAGATAACCCACCCACAGGGAAGGAGGCAAGGTGCACAATGATCCTTGAGGCAAATGATATGATATGATATGATGCCCTGAGGGATCTTAGGGACAAAATTGGGGTCTTACAGATGCCCCTATTTAAGGTCATTCTATCCGGAGAAGTGAAGTTTAGAAATCTTCATCTCGACGCAGTAGAATGGGCTTAAATAACAGTAATGAGGCAAATTTTGGTCCCTAAGAGACCTCATGATGCAGATGTATGCATGCAAAAGACACAAACTCTGTGGGGATATGATTCACACAGAAGAAAAAGACGATCCGTCGGAGTAATACACTCACCAGGAATAGAGACTCTAACAAGACTCTTGTTGGGGACTCTGATAGGGGATAAGAAAAAAAGAATGCGTGAGCAGGACACGACTCTGAATTGGGAAAAACAAAACGGACACAGCGTGAACAAGACACGATTGGCATAGAGACCTCACTGGGAAGTAAAGGACTCACACTGGGGAAAAGAAAGAATTCCAAAGGACAACACATCCATTGGAAAGGCACAAGCTGACTCAAACTATCCACAAAGGATACTTCGGATAAAAATCCGGACTCGGACCAGGAAAGATTCACAAAGAACCTCCCTGCCGGGGAAAAATGCATATATCGGGGAAAACGCCGATACAGCAAAGGGTAAAAATCACCACAAGAAACTCCACTGGAAAGGTCTTAACAAAGAGACTCTCCTGGGGAAAAGCAACAAGGCAATGAGGTGTTACCGGTATAAGGGTAACAAACTCAGGAAGAATTAATATCTAAGACCAGTATAAGGGTGAGAGATATCAATCAACCAAACATCTGAGAAAGACCTAAAAAAGGTACATCAACTCAGGAAAATCTGACTCCACAGGGGACCAAGGTCATAATAGGGAGCAGAAAGGAGGGAACACCAGGGATACCGAAGTATATAATAGGTGACCGACCAAAGGCGTGAATTGGTTTTTACTGCCAAAACACTCATCATCCGAAAGGAGGGCTTGAAAAAGCAAATCGACTTACAGGATGGACATTCGACTCCGCAACGGGAAGACGAATCTTACTCGACTGGGGACACAAACCCAAAGAGTGCATGAGATATAATATCCATTACCGTCAGAACGTGGATAGAATACTCGCATGAGATATATTATCTATTACCGTCAGAACGTAGATAATATACTCGCATGGTAAGAAACACCAGGGATACCGGTTACTGGGTATATAATAGGTGATCTACCGAAAACGTGGATTGGTTTTTACTGCCAAAACACTCATCATCCAAAACACAAACTGGTTAAAGGATGGATATTCGATTCTACAAAGAATACGAACCTTACTCTACTGGGGAAAATCAACAAAGGACTCCAACCAAAGAGCGCATGAGACATATTATTCATTACCGGCAGACCGTGAATAATATACTCGAAAGGAAAAGACACCAGGGATACCGGTTAGGGCATATAATAGGTGACTAACCAAAAAGAGAGACAATCGTTACCAAGCATACGGGTAAACGAAAGATAACTCAAAGGGATAAATTGCAAGCATCCGGCAATTATCCGAAAACAGGAATATTCGATTCCGCAAAAGGAACACGAATCTTACTCGACTAGGGAAACACAAAAGGCTTCGACTGAAGAGTGCATGAGATATATTATCCATTACCGTCAGAACGTGGATAACATACTCGCATGGAAGATTATCCACAACCGATTACTGGGTTAACAAAGGATAAATCGACCGAAAAGAAAAGCATCGGGATACCAAACTAGGTATATAAAGATGACCGATCAAAGGGAGTAACAATCATTACCAAGCAAACGGGTAAATGAAAGGCGATCCGCTGAGGATGAATTGCAAGCATCCAGCAATTATCCACAACGACCAACTGGGGATGCATTGATAAACAATCAATGATCCGGGGAACAAATTACTAGCAAACAGTGAAAAGACCCACTGGCGACTTCAAAAGGATAACATTGCGAGCATACGGCAATGATCCAGAAGACTGCTGGGAATACAATTGCGAGCATACGGTAATTGTCCACAAGCAAAGAGGAACATCAACATCGAACAACGAATGAAGATAACCACAAAGAGTAACCATCATCGGTTAGGATGAACAACAAGGTTAACTCTGCAAAGGGGAGAAATTAGGGTTTACAACTACCGAATACTGGGTAGAATACCAAAAAACTCTGGCTGAGGAAACAAGAGGTTTAACACTACTGACTACCGGGTAGAAAACCAAAAACTCAGCTGGGATAAAATTGCTAGCAACCGGCAATTATCCACCTGTACCACAAGGTACAAACTCCGCTAGGGAGAAAAATCACAACATGGGATTTACAACTACCGAATACGGGGTAGAAGACCACAGACTCAACTGGGGATAAGGTGAATGAACGCCAAATACTGAGCAATTATTCAACTTATTCCACAGAGAGACACCAACTCCGTTGGGGATGAAGCCACAACAGCACAAAATCCACCATCAACCAGACCGAACCACAAAGGTTACCTCTGATAGGGGAAAAGGAGATAGGACATACGACTACCGAATACGGGGTAGTAGCCATGCTCTGGTGGTGATAAACACGAATTAGGGTTTACATCTACCGAATATTGGGTAGAAAACCAACAACTCCACGTGGGGAATGAAAGAATCACAAATTCGCACGGGAAACAAAAATAGGGTTTATAACAAACCACAAACTCTGCTGGAGAGCGAGAAAATAGGATTTACGACTACCGATTACTGGGTAGAAAACCAAAGACTCTTGCCGAGGAATAAAAGGTACATAACCATAAATTCCGCCAAAAGGGCAAGGAAAATAGGACTTACAACTACCGGTTACTGGGTAGAGTCCCAAAAAAGATTCCGCTGGGGATAAAAGAATTATTGCCGGTTACTGGGCAATTCGTTCATTTATTCCACAGGGAAGCACAAAAGACAGTTGAAAAATAGCCAATTCGGGATCAATCCGAAAAGACAAACTGAATCAAAATACGTCCTAATGAGGATATAACTCAATAGGAACATCCCTCCCAATATATATGTTGGGAGGAAACGGAAGAAACCGTCATCCACGAGGATATATCTCCGTGGGGAACTGCAGAAGGAAAGACAGACACTTTCTGCTTATGGGGTTGACTCTATATGGAGAGATTTAAACACCCGACATCTGCTTGGGAAGATCTATAAAGAGATCTATATCACCCAAAGCAGGAGACGCCAAACAAAGGATATATGGCAAAAATGCAACATCAATATCTGAATGTTTATGAATATGCATGAATATGCGCAATTTATGTTTGATGAATGCTGACAAAACAGACATATCTAACACAACCACGGTCCAGGAATCAAACGCCCGGTACTACACTTCCAGGGGAAAACCAACTGGAAAGCCAATCTGCTGGAGATCTTCAATGCTACAAAGCAAAGATCTGCGGGGAGGCAAAAGATCAGAGATATCACCAAATCTCTGAGTGATGGATCAGCAATCGACCCAACTGGAGTACAGAAAGTCACAACAGGCAAGAACAGCCACAAAGACAAATCTGTTGGGGAGAAGGAAGAAATCCCAAAAATATCTGCAGGGGAACAAGAGTTCGCTGCACAGGCGAGAACCGCTATGAAAGCCACTTCACACAGCTCCACTGGGGAACAACCCACTGAGGGAGAACAGATCATCCATGTAGAATCCACTGCACAAGCAAATCTACCTGGGAAGAACACAAGTAGCCACTCCATCGGGAATACACCCACTGAGGAGGAATAACAAATCACACAAGTAGATCCTGCAACAAGCCACTCTATTGAGGATCAAAAACAATCAGGAAATCAACCAAATCTCCGGATGATAGGCCACCGACCAACCCTACCGGGGAAACGGAGGTTTCAACAAACAGGAACTGCCACAAAGGCAACTCTGTCGAGGATACCAGCTCTGACGGAGACTCTGAGGGGATTATTGCAGATGCAACTCTGACTCTGTCGGGGAATACCAACTCCATTGGGGATTTTGCACAAATAGAATCCGCCAAACCACAAATCTATTAACGTCTAGGGAATCCACTGAGGAACCCACTGAAGAATATGGAAGAGATCTGGGGATCAACCACCAAATGCTACACCTTCTGAGAAGAACACCCACAACTGTTGAGGAGGAACACAATCACTGCCCTGCTGAAGGAATAAGCGCACTGATGAGGAGATATAGCAACTCTGCTGGCGACTTGGCCGGGGAAGAGTGTACTGCTGGAGCAAACGAAGTCCTCCACAAGCACTCTACTCTGGGATATATCACAGATTCCACTAGCGACTGTGCTGAGGAAAGATAACAACAACCCCTGGCGACATTGCTGAGGAAAGTGGTAAAGTACCGGGATATCACTCCACCAACCACTGGATCTTCAACGGGAAAGCAACCATGCTGTAGAGAAAAGCAACAACTCCACTGGCGACTACACTAGGGAGAGTGACGGGGTATCGGGGTCTCAAACCACCCACTACCGAAACTTCCAAACGGAAAACACCCATGCTGGGGAGAGAAAACTGCTGGAGAAGAAAACGAAGTCTTCAACAATACTCTGCTTGGGGAACAACCCCTACAAAATCTCTGCTTGGGGAACAACCCCTACAACAAAACTGGAGAAAGAGGATACAACCAAACCAGGAATATGAACAAATGTCTTACCTGTCGGAAGCCATGCCACTCTCGGGAGAGCACTGAGAAATTCTTAAGTATCCTTTTGTCATTGTGAATGTTCACTATGTTTAAAACAACAATTTTGAAAATTTTATTTGTTTAAAACAATGACATTTTATCAATTAAAACATGCAAAACATTTGTTGAATTGAAACAAATAAGAATGCAAATAATTGGATAAAAAGCTCAAATTGATTTGATGGAATGGTAGCCTGCAAATGGCAAGACTCCATAGATCTGTACAAATTTGAAATCAGTGATATATATTGGAAGAGGGCTACATTGAACATAATGATCCTTTCTCTACCAATTTGAATCTCGATGTATTCGAAGCTTCAGTTGACGACGAATCGAGAGTCATCTGACAAAAAGACGGCTGTGGAACAGAAAGTCTTGTCAGGATGCAGTTACTTGCCAAATCCCTAATTTTAGCCTAGATTGCCCCAGGGTGAGGTACTCAATCTAGCGGGATGCAAATATTCTCTTTTTTCAAGTCTCTAACTTTTGCCTGGATCACCCTTGCGGGTTCTCCACCGAGACGCTCATTTTTGCCTAAGCCGCCCTTTCGGGTTTTCAACTTAGCGAGCTATTCTGTTTTTCATTTGCATATACTTTTTTTTAGGCAAAGTATTTCTTGACTGCATCTAAATTCACAGGACGAGTGAAATCCTCCCCATCCATTGTTGTAAGCATCAAAGCACCGCCTGAAAAGGCTCTCTTAACAACATATGGACCCTCATAGTTTGGAGTCCACTTGCCCCTGGAATCGGGCACGAAAGACAAGACTTTCTTAAGCACAAGGTCACCTTCTCGGAACACACGAGGTTTGACCTTCTTATCAAATGCTTTCTTCATTCTCTGCTGATACAACTGACCATGACACATGGCAGTCAATCGCTTCTCTTCAATCAGATTCAACTGGTCATAACGACTCTGAATCCATTCAGCATCAGTCAACTTGGCTTCCATCAAGACTCTTATTGATGGGATCTCCACCTCTACTGGGAGAACAACCTCCATGCCGTAAATAAGAGAGAAAGGGGTTGCCCCTGTTGAAGTGCGTACAGACGTACGATATCCATGCAAAGCAAATGGCAGCATCTCATGCCAATCTTTGTACGTAATAGTCATCTTCTGGATAATCTTCTTAATATTCTTATTAGCAGCTTCAACAGCCCCATTCATCTTAGGTCTGTAGGGAGATGAATTATGGTGTGCAATCTTGAACTCAGCGCACAACTCATCCATCATCTTATTATTCAGATTAGATCCATTATCAGTAATGATCTTATCTGGCACACCATAACGGAAAATCAGCTGGTTCTTGATAAACTTCACAACCACCTGTCTGGTCACATTCGCATACGATGCGGCTTCAACCCATTTGGTGAAGTAATCAATTGCTACGAGAATAAACCTGTGTCCGTTGGATGCTTTCGGCTCAATCATGCCAATCATGTCAATTCCCCACATAGAGAAAAGCCATGGTGATGAAATCACATTCAGAAGTGTCGGAGGAATATGAATCTTATCCGCATAGATCTGACACTTGTGGCATTTCTTCACATACTTGCAGCAGTCAGACTCCATTGTCAGCCAATAGTAGCCTGCTCTCAACATTTTTCTATCCATGGCATGTCCATTGGAATGAGTACCAAATGAACCCTCATGGACCTCAGTCATCAACAGGTTTGCTTCGTGTCTATCCACGCATCTGAGCAAAACCATGTCAAAATTCCTCTTATACAACACTTCACCACTGAGGTAGAAACTGCCTGACAACCTTCTCAAAGTTTTCCTATCTTTCACAGATGCCCCAGGCGGGTAGACCTGGTTCTGGAGGAAATTCTTAATATCAAAATACCAAGGCTTGTCATCTTGCACTTCTTCAACTACAAACACGTGAGCTGGTCTATCCAAGTGCATCACGGCGATATTGGGAACTTCATTCCAATATTTGACAACAATCATCGAAGCAAGCATTGCAAGAGCATCTGCCATCCGATTATCCTCTCGAGGAATATGATGAAAATCAACTTCTGTAAAGAAAGTTGAAATCCTCCTTGCATAATCTCTGTACGGAATGAGACCAGGTTGATTCGTCTCCCATTCACCCTTGATCTGATTGACAACCAGGGCCGAATCACCATACACATCAAGATGCTTGATTCTCAAGTCAATGCACTCTTCAAGTCCCATAATACAGGCCTCATACTCAGCCATGTTATTCGTGCATTTGAAAGTTAGCCTTGCTGTAAGCGGAATATGTGTACCCTGAGGAGTAATGATTACTGCCCCAATACCATTTCCATACTGATTTACAGCGCCATCAAACACCATCATCCATCTGGAACCAGGTTCTGGACCTTCATCAAGTGTAGGCTCATCACAATCTTTCATCTTCAAATACAGAATCTCCTCATCAGGGAAGTCATACTGAACTGACTGATGATATTCAATTGGCTGGTGCGCTAAATGGTCAGCCAAGATACTACCTTTGATAGCTTTCTGAGCTCGATACTCGATATCATACTCAGACAACAACATCTTCCAACGGGCAATCCTCTCAGTTAAAGCAGGCTTCTCGAAGATATACTTGATTGGATTCATTCGGGATATCAACCAAGTTGTATGATTTATCATGTACTGGCGCAAACGCTTAGCAGCCCAAGCCAAAGCACAGCACGTCTTCTCAAGCATTGAGTACCGAGACTCACAATCAGTAAACTTCTTACTGAGGTAGTAGATAGCAGATTCTTTCTTCCCTGATTCATCTTGCTGACCGAGTACACAACCCATTGAGTCTTCAAGAACAGTCAAATACATAAT
Source organism: Lathyrus oleraceus (assembly GCF_024323335.1). Classification (NCBI taxonomy): domain Eukaryota; kingdom Viridiplantae; phylum Streptophyta; class Magnoliopsida; order Fabales; family Fabaceae; genus Lathyrus; species Lathyrus oleraceus. The sequence continues at coordinate 548,367,579 of NC_066585.1, forward strand.
CAGAGGTCTTCCTTCCCCAGGCGGAGACAAGATCGGAGGTTCAGACAGATACTCTTTGATACTGTCGAAAGCTTTCTGGCAATCCTCGGTCCAATCATGAGACTGATCTTTCCGAAGGAGCTTGAATATCGACGCATATGTGGCAGTCATGTGGGATATAAACCTGGAAATGTAGTTCAAGCGGCCAAGAAAACCTCGGACTTGCTTCTCAGTTTTGGGTGCAGGCATCTCTTGTATTGCTTTGACCTTTGCAGGATCAACCTCAATACCTCTCTCGCTGACAACGAAACCCAATAACTTGCCGGAACGGACTCCAAATGTACATTTGTTCGGATTCAGACGAAGTCTAAACTTCCTCAAACGCTGAAAAAGCTTCAACAAATGCTCAACATGTTCAACTTCCGTTCGGGACTTAGCAATCATATCATCAACATAGACCTCTATCTCCTTGTGCATCATATCATGAAACAAGGTAGTCATAGCTCGCTGATACGTGGCTCCGGCGTTCTTCAAACCGAAGGGCATCACTCGATAATAGAATGTTCCCCAAGGTGTGATGAATGTTGTCTTCTCCATATCTTCGGGTGCCATCTTGATTTGATTATATCCAGAAAATCCGTCCATAAACGAAAAGACTTTGAATTTAGCTGTATTGTCTACCAACATATCAATGTGTGGTAGGGGAAAATCATCTTTCAGACTAGCTTTGTTCAAATCTCTGTAATCAACGCACATACGGACTTTTCCGTCCTTCTTAGGCACAGGCACAATATTGGCCACCCATTGAGGATATGTAGAAGTCACCAGAAACCCTGCATCAATTTGCTTCTGAATTTCCTCTTTGATCTTCACTGCCATATCTGGATGAGTTCTTCTGAGCTTCTGCTTTACAGGCACGCACTCAGGCTTCAAAGGCAGGAAATGTTGCACAATATCTGTATCTAGACCCGGCATGTCTTCATACAACCAAGCAAAGATATCTGAATATTCTCGTAGCAAACTGATCAACTCTTCCTTGACAGACTCTTCAAGAAGTGCCTCAATCTTTACCATACGAACACAATCCTCAGACCCCAAGTTGACTGTTTCCAGATCTTTAAGGTGCGGCTGAATGATCTTCTTCTCGTGCTCAAGGAGACGGGTAATCTCATCAGGAATCCCTTCAACATCATCTTCCTCTGCTTCAAATACAGGGAATTCAAAATTGGGAGATGGCGTTGGATCATTATGTTCAATGGGTTTTAGAATCAACCTGCATAATGATTTTGGTTAATGAAAAACTTTAGAATTTAAACAAGCCAATCATTATGCAGATGAAAAATGATTGCTTTTATTCTTATTTTTATGGGTTTTTTGTGATCACTGATTTCATGCAAAAAGCAAAAAGTGAAAACAAATGGAAAAACAAATGTTTAACAATGCATTAATTGAATGAAATATCATTGTATAAATGCTGCCAACAATGTCATCACTTCTCCTTTTGGCATGGGAGAAGGGTTTTAAACAAAGTGAACAATTACTCTGATCTATGGATGACTGTAGGAACATCTACATCGACCCAATTGTGGCAGACCCCACCAGGTATGATGAAGTTGCTCATTTCCTCTGCATCCTCTTCCAAGATAGCACCAGCTTCTTCAGGTTGATCAACATGGATGGATCCTCCACTCTTGAACAAACCTTGCTCATTGAATGCCCCAGAACAGTAGCCAATGCCAGCCTAGGATCTATTGTCTTCAAGCTCAATCATCTTCCCTAATCCAGCAACTGCACCACATTCAATGGCCAGTTTCGCATCTTTGTAGGAAGAAAATGAAGGAGACTTTTTCTCAATTGGTTCATCAATAGATAAAGCTTGGAACGGCGTTCCAACTTCATCCTCAGCATCAATATACGAGAAAGAAGACAAGTGGCTAACCAGGAGAGCCTTTTCTCCCCCTACCACGACCAGTTTCTTGTTCTTAACAAATTTCAGCTTCTGGTGTAGGGTGGATGTCACGGCGCCAGCCTCGTGAATCCATGGTCTACCAAGGAGACAGCTATAAGATGGGTGGATATCCATAACCTGAAAGGTAACCTGGAAATCGCTTGGTCCAATCTTGATTGGGAGATCAACTTCCCCAATCACGGTCTTACGCGACCCATCGAAAGCTTTCACAACAACACCACTCTGCCTCATGGGAGGCCCCTGATATGACAATCTCGAAAGAGTGGTCTTTGGCAATACATTCAAAGATGAACCAGTGTCCACCAGCACGTTGGATATGGCATCGGTCTTGCAATTCATAGAAATATGTAAAGCCATGTTGTGGTCTCTTCCCTCCTCAGGGAGATCAGCGTCACAGAAACTCAAACTGTTGCAAGCAGTGATGTTTGCAACTATACCATCAAACTGTTCTACAGTGACATCATGATCAACATAGGCCAGATCCAAAACTTTCTGCAGAGCCTCCCTATGGGGTTCTGAATTCAGCAGCAGAGATAATACGGAGATTTTGGATGGCGTCTGTAGAAGCTGGTCTACAACGTTGTACTCACTCTTCTTGATGAGCCTCAACATCTCATCACATTCTTCATTCACAACGCCACTCGGGCCAACAGAAGAATCAGGAGTCTTTTGTACGGAGGATGGTCTGGCAACAGCAAGTGCCGGGTTCTGAACATTCACAGCCGTCCCAACCGGACGCTCAGCAGAATCAGAAGCAACAGCTCTAGCCTAAGGCTTAGGAGCAGAGAATACACGACCACTCCGGGTCAGTCCACTAACATCAGCAATGTTGGTGACGGATGTTGAAGGCAACGGCACTTCTCTCCCATCTTCAATAGCAACGGGGTTATATCTGAACGACACAGCTCGGTCAGAAGAATAAGGCACAGGGCCTGCAGGCTTAATCACTAGTGAAGGAGAGACCTTCGGCTTGCTGCTATCATAGCGAATAACAACAGGCTCAGGCAGCTTGAACACAGGAGATATCACATTAACCTCTGGCTCATCTTCATCAACATTGCGATTATGCAGAATCTCAATGGTCCCCTCATCTAGCAACTCTTGGAGTTCTCTGCGCACTTGGCGACAACCCAAACGATTCACAGAACAGATGCGGCATCTATCATGGTCATGCTCCATATGGCTGTACTGACACAGCAGACGATGCAATTCGACCAATGACTGTCTAATATGGCTGACATATTTGACCTTGTATTTCCCAGGGCACCCCTGGACCATATTCACAGACTTCCCATGTGTGGGCAATGGGTTCTTTGTAACGTTTGGGCCTGAGTCCTCGAAGCTCAGAATACCGCATCTCATCAGGTCTTGCACCTTGGTCTTCAACGGAAAACAATTCTCAATGTTATGACCCGGAGCACCGGAGTGATACACACAGTGTTGGTCTGGCTTATACCACCACTGAGGATTTGCGGGCACAGCAGGAGGATCCCTGGGAGTAACCAACTTCCTTTCCAACAAGGAAGGGTACAACTCAGCGTATGACATGGGAATCGGATCGAAGCTGATCTTCTTCCTATCATAACTCAAATTAGCTTGGTTGGTTGTACTGCCACGAGGCTGGTAGGCCTGTTGCTGTGGACGGTGTTGCTGCTGATACTGCGGCTGTTGTTGCTGATGCTGATGTTGAGCACTGTCTCTGAAAACAGGTGCTATGTGAGCCACCTGGTGCTGATTGTTGTTACGACGTGCAGGCTTCCTCTGAACAGAGGGTCTTCTTGGCTTAGCATGGGACTGCACAGCATGTGCCTCCCCATCTTTCTTCTTAAACGCCCCATACCGTTTAGAAGAAGAGCTCTCATCTTTAGCCAATCGTCCTTCACGGACTCCTTCCTCAAGACGCATCCCCATGTTCACCATCTCGGTGAAATCAGAGGGAGCACTAGCTACCATCCGCTCATAATAAAAAGAACTAAGAGTCTTCAAGAAGATCTTAGTCATCTCTTTCTCTTCTAGCGGAGGAGTGATCTGAGCAGCCAGCTCTCGCCACCTCTGGGCGTACTCCTTGAATGTCTCTTTATCCTTCTGGGACATGGCCCTGAGTTGATCACGGTCAGGCGCCATATCAACATTGTACTTGTATTGCTTGACGAAAGCTTCGCCAAGATCGTTGAAGGATCGGATGTTTGCACTATCCAGGCTCATATACCAACGAAGAGCCGCACCGGACAAACTATCCTGAAAATAATGGATCAGAAGCTGATCATTATCTGTCTGAGTAGACATCTTTCTGGCGTACATAACCAGATGAGCAAGAGGGCAGGTGTTCCCCTTATACTTTTCAAAGTCAGGCACTTTGAATTTGATCGGAATTTTAACACCGGGAACAAGGCAAAGTTCAGCAGCGGACTTGCCAAAAAGATCTTTCCCTCTGAGAGTCTTCAATTCCTTTCTCAGCTCAAGGAATTGATCATTCATCACTTCCATCTTCTCATTAACATCTGGGCCTTCAGACGGCTCAGAATGATAGATGGTGTCGTCTACCCTAGGCATGGTATGCACGACAGGAGGAGCAGCAACAGGGACCGGGCTAGATGCCGGCATGTGAGCAAAAGTTGGAGCAGGGATATCAGGCATGAAACCTGGAGGCATACCCCAAGGAAACCCGGCTGGCATGGCATTGGGCACAAAATGGGCACTGGCGGCTGGCACAGTCGGAGCTACAATCTCTGAAATGACCGTCCTCTGGACAGGAGTTGCAGGCGGTTGAGAAGGTTGATTCTGAGCAGCAAGGAGTTGCTCCATCAAAGCGCCAAGTCTGGCGACCTCTTCCTTCAGTTCACGGTTCTCTTGTTCCAACTGATCCATAACTCTGGCAGAATTGGCTCTTGTATAGTACCGGTGAGTCAGCTTGTCTTCAAAGTAAATGAAGAACACAGGGTTAGGCCACCGATAAGAAGACCAAGAACAAGGTACCTACTTATGCAAAATGATGCATGCATTGTTTATGCATATGCTTTATTTTATTTTCAAGGAACCCTTAGGGCATTTATTTGCAAATTTTGAATTTTTAAGCATTTATTATCATATGGAAAATATCTCATTCAATATATATTGAGACAAAGAAGTACAACATTTTTGATCATATTACAAAGAGAAAAGGAAAATAACATCCTATGGATCCCTAGAAGCTCAGGATGCTGGAAGACGAGATGCACACAGCTTCTTGATCTCTCTCTCATAGGCAGCTTCCATGTCCGCTTTCTCCTTTGCAAGTCGATCATACTTCCTCTTCCAGAACTTGGAAGACTGAGGAAGCAAAGAAGTCCAAGTATCGTTCGGATCATCGATCACCTGATGCTCGAGAAACTCAATCAGAGTGTCCTTCTCTTTGATCTGCTGAAGCAACTCTTCTCTTTCACGGATCCAAGCACGTGAAAGGTCTTCTTCTCTCAACTCCTCTACACGTTGGTTAGGGAGGTTGAAGGCCCAGCCACATCCAACGGTGTAGGTCTCGGATGATCATATGGCATAAGATATACGGCAGCTCTCTGTCTGACCCAAGAGGTGTATGGCTCCAAAGCAATGCAATTCTTCAGACCCAGCTCATTCCTACTCTTCTTGCAGATCTTGCGCCAAGCACGGACAAATCTGGATTTCAGGCCTTGGGGATCTTTACCCTCCTGAAAGAATACACCTTCTAACAGAATGTTATGGGGTTTATCCTTTAGGGGGAACCCAAGCTGACGACGTGCTAGAATGGGATTGTAGCTGATCCCACCACATGTACCAAGAAGAGGCACATTAGGGAATTCACCACAATAATCAATAATCTGCACAGTATCATACACACGATCATACCAAGAGATATCATCATTAGTGAGAGACATAAGTCTCTGAGACCACCGTAGACAACTCTTGTTCTCCTTGAAAGCAACAGTCTGCGGCAAGTGCGAAATAAACCACTTGTACAGCAGAGGTAGACAGCACACAATAACTCATCCACCCTTTGCGTTCCTCAGATGCAACGAGACATAGGCATCACCCAACAAAGTCGGAACGGGGTTAAGAACTGAGAAGATCCTAATGGCGTTCATGTCCACAAACTTGTCGAAGTTGGGAAATAATACCAAACCTTAGATGAGCAGCACAAATAAAGCCTCAAAGGCATCCTCACTCATGGCCTTCCCATTAATGGTAGCTTGAGCGATGAGGAACTCAGAAGGAAGACCCTGAATTCCACCTTTGGTAGTCAGATTAGCTTTAATCAAAGCTTCATCCATGTGCAACAAGTCCGCGATCTCTCGAGCAGTCGGAATACTCTCTAGGCCACTGAACGACACCTGATCCAGAATCGGAATACCCAACAGATGAGAATACTCCTCCAATGTAGGCAGCAACTGGAAGTCCGGGAAAGAGAAGCAGTGATACAGAGGATCATAAAACTGAGCCAGGGTACTCATCAGCCCTCGTCAACCTGAGTAGTCAACAGAGGCAGAAGCTTCCCATAACGAGCTTTGAAACCCAAGGGATCTAATACATAAGATGTCAGATTCCTTAACTCTTTCACATCAGGTTGTCTAAAGCTGTACTTCTTTGTATGCCTTTTTGGTCTTTCCATGTCTGAAAATTTTGCAAATAAACCCTTTAAGTTCCTTGAAATTTTTTTTTCTGATGACATGAAGTGCAGATGAATGCATGAATGCAACAATCACACTCAAGGATCAAGCAAATCACACCAAACAAAGGTCATGGGAAAGCTCATTGTATCCCTAATATCAATCATCCATTTTAGTGGATTTAGGTTTTCACCTTATCGACACCCAAGTTCCATTGATATTAACGGTACATGAACCGGCTCGAACATCCTTAATATCAACCATCCGTTTTGGTGGATTTAGGTTTTACACCTGATCAACACCAAGGTTCCATTGATATTAAGGATGTCTGAACGACTCAACCATGAATCACGGGTTTGCTGAGAGTCACGAGCATGGAGTCTCGGTTAAGAACCACCCAAAGGAGTGTACTAGGGTTTAAACCTGCCAGACATGTTCTACCAGAGGTTCCCATAATCATCGTCCCATCTCTCGGATATTATCGGAGGAACGAATACTCGTATTCCAAAAATATTCTCAAGAGAGACTCTTATGAGTGTAGTATCGCGTGACAATCGCATCAAACCTGACATTTGAATGACCTCCGCACTACGTCCTAAAAAATAGGCCAAGATGGGCTTGGTAAACTAAGGTTTTTGACTTCTAAGGCACATGTTGAAGGAATAATGCCTAACCACAAATAACTTGTGTGACATTATTAATCCAACATGACCTCCACCAAGTGAATGGACTCGCCAGTCAACTGGCTAAGGAATACTCCACACCAGTCAACAAGACTATGCCATTCTCCTATCCTAAGGTGCACTCGAGTTCGGGTATAGAACTCATCTCACAGAGATCACCAAAGCAAACAACAATTGTATATCAAGCAATTCAAACATTACAATCAATACAGTTATCCCAAATTGTACAAAAATATGTCAAATAACAGATAACAATATATCATACAACAAGGGTGAAAAGTAGGCAATACCACTAAGGATTGTATCCCCAGTGGAGTCGCCACTTTTCTGTAGCGGTGTATTCGTCACTTTATGATTTATTGACTAAACCAAAAGCAAAGCATACAAAGAATCGATTCGCCACCGCACTTTTATTTATCCTAAGGAATGGTTAAAAAGCGAACAAAAGCCTAAGAAGTTTTACACATAGAAAACTAATGAAAAGATCAGAGAATCTGGGTAAGGGGTAAATTACGCAATGGGAAGGTGTTAGACACCCAAAACGTCCTAGGTACTCCTAGGGAGCCCTTTTCACACTTGTTGAATGAAAATGTTATTTGTTTTGAAAATATTATTGTGCAAACATGAATGGGATGATGAGAAAAGAATATACAATTTTTATTGTTTTTGTGTTTGAACGGATGAACCCGTTGCCTACGTACCTTCCATGAAAGGTAAGGATCAAAACGCCGTAGTTCGGCTAAAAGATTTCCAAAAATTTGTGAACTCATTTTAAAACACAAGACCTAAGGTTTTTCATTACCAATGGGAGAAAACTCAACCTGAATCAACAATCCACCATGCGAGGACGGCTTCAACATAATAGTGAGGGGTTAACCCTATAATAAGTATGGAAGACTTACAATCAACTCACTAAGGATAAGGTAAGATTTACATCAACCACTATGGTAATTGAAACCTATGGCTAATGTATGAAAAACTTAACAAGAATGGACAAAGCCACAAAACAATTGAATGGGTGAAGTTAATTGATTATGAATATTCACAAAATATGGTCAAAGTATGATTAAGATTCAATTCAGAAAGAAGTATTATCAAAAATGGAGTTTGGAAAATCAAGGACTTAAGGTCCAGGTTTCTAATTTGAAAAGACATGAAGATGTTTGCACAACAATTATTTCAAGTTTTGAAAGCAATATGTGAAAAGGTTTATGACAAAGAGGGTGAATGGATAATGGAGTGTAAAACTTCTCAGAAAGGTTCACCTCTTGAGATCATATAGAAGATGATTCAAGTGTGTCCTTAGGAATAGGCAACAATGAGCAATAACAAACAAGCACAACAAATGATACCGGATGCCAATGGCTGGGCTTATACCAATCTCACAAACAAAGGCGGATACCGGATACCAATAAATAGATTTACACCAGTCTCCTAAAACAAACAAGGATATCAGATGCCAATAGCTGGACTTATTCCAATCTCCCAAAGCAAAACAAAACTTGGATATCAGATGCCAATAAATAGGCTTACTCTAATCTCCTAAAACAAAACAAAACATGGATGTCAGATGCCAATCTATCTGGGCTTACTCTAACCTCCACAGGATGATCATAGGAATACAAATGCCAACAACATGGTCTTACAATTGAATCCTGTTAGATACCCAAAAGTGCTTATTTGAGCTATCAAATATGGGTAACTTTCACTCCATTTCCTTGCTAAAATGTCGAAACCCCCTTTGTTTCAGATGAAATGCAATACAATGATAATCTATCTTGGTACCTTTGATTTGTGTGTTATTGTGCAGGAAGTAGGCATGAAAAAATAGAAAATGAAGACACAAGAAATGTGGCAAAGGGATCAAATGAAACAAGCATTCATCAGCTTCCTCGCTAGGCGAGGGCTGTGGAGAAGGACTCGCTAGGCGAGCGTCTAGCGAGCGTGCAGCGAAATGCTCCAGTGTTTAACAGAGGCAAACATCACCACACTCGCTAGGCGAGCTTCCAGCGAGGAGTGTGGCGAACACGTCCAGACTTGGTGAAAAGCGCAACCAACACTCACTCGCTAGGCGAGCCATTAGCGAGCTCCCAGCGAGGATTCCAGTAGCAAAACCTCTCAACCTCGCTGGAGCGAAGGTTGAAGCGTGCCCTTCGCTAGGCGAAGGTGTTGTTCGCTAGGCGAACATGACAGTCTGAGATAGGCTGTTTCTTTGGGCGCAGGTGCCTCAGGTGCCCAATTTAAGGGTTCGCTAGGCGAAGCAGTCTGCTCGCCTAGCGAACATGACAGCCCAGTAGCTGCTCTATAAGTAGCAAATTCCACTTTTGAGAGCCATACCTTATTTTTCCCTACTTTTGTACTTTTTCTAGATATCTTACAGCATTGTTCCAAGAATCTTTTGTGACCTAGATTTCATTTCTCTTCATCTCTTAACCATCTTTTACAAAAAGAAGGTGGATTCCCATCCAATCTTGATTATTCGACTTGGATGTTGATCAACCTTCTTCCGAAACTTGCCGACCAAGCTACCATGAAAATGAGTAGCTAAGTCCTCCATTTGTCAAGGTTAGATGTAGATGATCATTAGCTTTGTGTGTAAATGTAAGGATCTTCATTTGTAAACTCTTTAATGGTGAATCTATGATGAAAACTTTGTTCTTATTCAAAACTCTTTGTGTTGGTTTACGATCGAGAGATGTTTACCAACTCTTAACCTAGGTTTTCATCCAATCTTGTTTGTTAGCTAGAGATAGTAATGAATGATTTTGTTCACCATAAGGTTGAACCAAAAAGTTGTCATTTTGATAGATTGTGTTAGAGATAAACAATGGATCAAAATGGGAAAACTCACAATGTGTGTTCGAGAGAAACACATTGGGAGGACTTTGTGAAATAATTTATCATCTAAAGGAGTTTATAAGATTGTTGACCGAACAAATACATGCAAAGTGATCGTTGAACCCTAACTTTGGCTATATTTCTCAAATATTCAAACCAAAACTTTTACCGCATTTTATTACATTTTATGCAAGACACCGTGACAAACACCAAAACCCTATTGTTACCTTAAGTTAAGAATTAATACAACCATCGAAAGGCGGTGATATCTTACAATCCCTGTGGATACGATAACAAAAACCCGACACTTAAAATTACAATCAACAAAATGGCGCCGTTGCCGGGGAAGTGGTTCTCATGCATTGATGACGCGTGAGCAGTTTCTGCTTAACACTAACTGGCCTGTGGACAGGCCTGTGTATGGTGAGGGGGCGGGCGCTGGTGCGTCTTCGGGTGCTGCAGCTGATGATGATGATGATGAGGCTACCGGTTCTGAAGCCGGTAGCGAGGAGGATTCTGAGCCCTTGGAGGGTTAAGTTTTTGTATTTTTCATTTTATGTTTATTTCTATTGTATTTCCAGAATTCTGTATTTTGATGTTGGCTTTGTACTTTTGGGGTGTTTTGTCCCCCATGAACAAATTTAAATTTTTAGTTAATGTTATTTATTTATGTTTTTAATTTTGTTTGTTTTAATAAATTTTTGGTTGATTGAGTGGCAAACCTTCTAGATTGGTTGCTCCTCAAAGAAGTATCCAATGAAGGTGCATCCGACCTTGGATGGCAATGATAAGAATAAACAAGTGAATAAGGCTAAGGTACATGGTTACCTCCGGCTAGAATTTTAGAATGCACTTAGAACTTTACTCTTTTTTGTAATTGAGTATTGTCTTTTTGCAACATAATTGAATGAATGTTTCATCTAGGACTTAAAACCACAAATTGTGAGGAAACCTCCATTGTACACTTAAATGCTGGATTCTAATAAGTTTTGTTGATTCATTTGATTCATGCTTTGTCTTTTATTATTGTGAATATGTGGAAGCAATTAGAAATGATCAAGGCACTTGTTTTCTATCGAGCACAACCAGTCCAAATATAACTTACCTGTGAGCAGAGAGAGTATTCGTTAACCCCTTTGAGCTTAAACAGTTGAATCTCAGCTTGAAATAAAGCGAGATTTCAAAAATCTTTTTTTTACAACCCGGAAAATCTTGATTATTGTTCTTTTGCCGTAAAAAGTTAAGAGCATTCACTTAGGGTGAGTAAGAAATAAGTTGGGGAGAATCGGTAAGTACCACAACTCTTGAAAAAAAAGAAAAACCGAGCAAGCATTGAAAATAAAAATATAGAAAAGAAACATCTGTTTTGTAAATATGATGTGAAAGAAAAGAACAAAAATAGAAAGAATGAAAATGAATGCTTGCTTGGAAGAAAAATAGTGAAAAATAAAAATTGAGTTGTGAAATAAGAGTTGTGAAGGTTTCAAATAAGAAACAAATGGAACCAAGTCGAGATGTGTGAATAATGTACAGTGAATGTCTCTTTTGCATCGGCAATTTCGTTTTCAATGGCCTTAGAAATGACCCTTGTTTGTTAACCTGACCAAGCTTCAACCGAAAAGCCCTTAGTGATCTTCGTGCTTCCACATTACCATTTATAATTGTTAGACATTGTATGAATCGAATTGATTTCTTCATTATTTGTTAGAGAGTGAGATTATTCCCGCGGTTGCAAACGCGTAAATTCTTCAATCCTTATTCGAAGAGGAGAGATAGGGTGATTCATTCAAAATAATATTGTTGTAGATAGATACATATTTCGCATTACTATTAAGTATTAGTTCTTGTGTATTATTTTATTCGAACCGTTGGAAACTTGTATATGCTGATTCGCTTGTGTTTGAGCCGTTTTATCCAACTTCGGAGAAACCATTTTCTTAAAGCAAATCCTCTTGTCCTTCAAGAGGCATACTTTGCTTGAGGACAAGCAAGAATCTAGTTGGGGAGAGTTGTTAGATACCCAAAAATGCTTATTTGAGCTATCAAATATGGGTATCTTTCACTCCATTTCCTTGCTAAAATGTCGAAACCACCTTTGTTTCAGATGAAATGCAATACAATGATAATCTATCTTGGTACCTTTGATTTGTGTGTTATTGTGCAGGAAGTAGGCATGAAACAATAGAAAATGAAGACACAAGAAATGTGGCAAAGGGATCAAATGAAACAAGCATTCATCAGCTTCCTCGCTAGGCGAGGGCTGTGGCGAAGGACTCGCTAGGCGAGCGTGCAGCGAGCGTGCAGCGAAATGCTCCAGTGTTTAACAGAGGCAAACATCACCACACTCGCTAGGCGAGCTTCCAGCGAGGAGTGTGGCGAACACGTCCAGACTTGGTGAAAAGCGCAGCCAGCACTCACTCGCTAGGCGAGCCATTAGCGAGCTCCCAGCGAGGATTCCAGTAGCAAAACCTCTCAACCTCGCTGGAGCGAAGGTTGAAGCGTGCCCTTCGCTAGGCGAAGGTGTTGTTCGCTAGGCGAACATGACAGCCTGAGATAGGCTGTTTCTTTGGGCGCAGGTGCCTCAGGTGCCCAATTTAGGGGTTCGCTAGGCGAAGCAGTCTGCTCGCCTAGCGAACATGACAGCCCAGTAGCTGCTCTATAAGTAGCAAGTGCCACTTTTGAGAGCCATACCTTATTTTTCCCTACTTTTGTACTTTTTCTAGATATCTTATAGCATTGTTCCAAGAATCTTTTGTGACCTAGATTTCATTTCTCTTCATCTCTTAACCATCTTTTACAAAAAGAAGGTGGATTCCCATCCAATCTTGATTATTCGACTTGGATGTTGATCAACCTTCTTCCGAAACTTGCCGACCAAGCTACCATGAAAATGAGTAGCTAAGTCCTCCATTTGTCAAGGTTAGATGTAGATGATCATTAGCTTTGTGTGTAAATGTAAGGATCTTCATTTGTAAACTCTTTAATGGTGAATCTATGATGAAAACTTTGTTCTTATTCAAAACTCTTTGTGTTGGTTTATGATCGAGAGATGTTTACCAACTCTTAACCTAGGTTTTCATCCAATCTTGTTTGTTAGCTAGAGATAGTAATGAATGATTTTGTTCACCATAAGGTTGAACCAAAAAGTTGTCATTTTGATAGATTGTGTTAGAGATAAACAATGGATCAAAATGGGAAAACTCACAATGTATGTTCGAGAGAAACACATTGGGAGGACTTTGTGAAATAATTTATCATCTAAAGGAGTTTATAAGATTGTTGACCGAACAAATACATGCAAAGTGATCGTTGAACCCTAACTTTGGCAATATTTCTCAAATATTCAAACCAAAACTTTTACCGCATTTTATTACATTTTATGCAAGACACCGTGACAAACACCAAAACCCTATTGTTACCTTAAGTTAAGAATTAATACAACCATCGAAAGGTGGTGATATCTTACAATACCTGTGGATACGATAACAAAAACCCGACACTTAAAATTACAATCAACAAATCCTCACATACAACAAACACACAAAAGCACTAAGCAAAGAGGACATAAGTGGCCGATGAAATGGTCTTACACTCAATCCCTTCCAAATCATAGGAACAATGGCCAACAAGTGGACTTATAATTGATTCCTCAATGGGCAAACAAAGATGTGTCACAAAGATATGAAATGATGATCGTGCAATAATGAACAATTAATGATGCACAAAGGCAAACAAGCAAACATGTACAGATGAACCAATAAGCAATCAACGATTCAGTTAGCACACACTATATACAAGCAATTAGGCTCAAGCAAGGGTTAGACTTTAAAGTCAACTGGAATGGGGTAAGTGGTGCTCTTAACCTTAACATTGAGAGTTAAGGTGAAGCAAATGAAAGTATATGAGGGGTGTGCCTCATTGCTCTTATCCCTAGTCAGGGAGAGCTTTGAATATCAGAAGGTGTGGGAGTTCAGAAAGTTGGAACTCTCTCCACAAGTTAATGACTCGATAGATCTTGGGTTAAGATCCACAATGCTACAACATGTAATGTGAGCAAAGGGAAGACACACAGAATAGTAGGAGATGGACTACACATCTCTTTTATCTACCAATTGCCTTATCAAAAGGACTTTTCTTGCTTGGGGACAAAGATAAACAATCACAAACATTGCCTCTTAAGGAGGACTTCAGACAGGTGCCTGGCCCAGTAACAGGCCAGGTCTTCCAGACTACATGAAGAAGAGATGTTATACCTCAATGCTTAAGCTATCAAGCAAAGCAAAAGCAAGTTCACAAAGGAACTGTAGCAACTAAGGTACCTGTTGAAACATCAAACACAATTAGTATACTACACAGACAATCAACCAACAGTTAATGCAACAATCAACCAATAAGCAAAGGCATAAGCCTCAAGTCAATCCCAATTGAATCAACTTCAACCTACAAAACACACATTAGTAAGCAAAATCAAATATCAAATGCTCTCAAGATGAGGCATCATCAATTGTATAACTTGCATGTGTAACCTGAAACAAAGCTTCAAACATGAGAGGCAAACCCTTAGGCCAAAGCCTAGAGTCAAAGATGAGGAAAAAATTTAAAACAGAACATGAAAATTCACAAGAATCAATTTTAATCAATCAAGAACAAAATCCAATTGGTCTCATATCAAAAGCATCAACCAATTTCATTTCATAAACAAATCATGCCAATGTATGCAAGTTGGAAGCTCAAAGAGGTAAACAGAATGAACCAATTCAAATAAAATAAAAAATGGCTCAATAAATTCCAAGAAAAATCATGTCTAAACAGAATACATCAAATGATCAACACACCAAAAATCATGGCATTTGGATGAGTGGAAGCATGTCAATTAAAATCAACAAATCAAGGTAAGCAAAAACAAGCTCAAACAAGACCTCAAATGGTACACCAACTTCACACAAGCATAAAACAGTGATGACAAATGATAAATGATCCAAACCAAAGCCAAAATGAACTTCAACATGTTAGGAATCAATGTACAAAATTTCAAGCTCATAGGATAAGGAATAAGAATTTCACAAATCATGGAAGTTCAACACTCAACAAAAGTCCAATTATGACCAACCAGCAAAGAAAAATATCAAACAAATTGGAAATGGATCTAAAAATCCTACAAAAAATCATGCTCAAACCTAATATCCAGAAGTATCATCATGAAAAAATTCAGAGCAATTGGAATTTTAATGGCATGGTAAATAAAATCAGCAACATGAACAAGAAATGGTGTGACATACATTGTCACACCTCCAATAATCACATCATATCTCAACATCCAGAAATGCAAAAATCACAAACTCAATGCCAAAAGATCAGTCAAGATGTCTAGATTATGCATGTAAAATTTCAGCTCCATTAGATCAAGCATCATGATTTCATAAAAGAAATGGCAAGCAATGTGCAAGAAATGACATATGAGAACAAACCCTAGGCAATTATTTTTTTCAACCGAGCACAAATTCTGTAAAAATCATCATAAAATAATAGACATGATGAGGATCATTGTGAAAAAAATCTCATGTGATTTGGACAATTATTTTTAGAGTTATGATTTTTTGAATGGAAAGAAAAAATTAAAAATCATGAATGAAGGCATATGAACATGTGAAGCATAAGTGAGAAAAATGCCAAAATGCCAATTGGAAAGTGCCTTGGAGCGGGATCGAACCGCGTGGGAATTCAAAATGGAAAGCGCGCCATGAGCAAAACGCGGTCGTTTAGACCGGAACCCTAACGCATGCATGCATGCTGTAACACGTGAATCCGCAGGTAACACATGTGGATCCGCAGGTAAAAACGCAGCTAGCGCGATGAAGGCTGCAAGTAAATCCGCAGGAAATCTCCAGCGGTCAAGAACACATGAAGATCTTCATACACGATTTTTCCAGAAAAAATGGAAGGTTCCAGAAACGTAAATTACGCATTGCATCTCAAAGATCTAACATTAGGCATGAATAATCAACAATTAACACGTCCAAAAACACTACATCAAGCATGAATCGAGTAAATCAAGAATCATCATGAAATATTCAAATCAACCGTTCTCTCTCATTTTGGCATGGTTTAACATGATTCAAAGCTCATTCAACTCAGCAATCAAAGATCTATATCATTAACATAAGAACAAGCAAGATTATGAGAATTAGTTTGTGACCTCTTGTAGCAACAGAAGCGGATTCAGCTGGAAATGAGCCTTGTGATGCTTGGAGAATCGTCTACAATGCTTATGGAGATGTTTAGAAGGAAGATCGAAGCTCAGCTATGCACGATTCTACAGTTTCAATGCTTCACCATTGTTGTTCTCACTTTGAGCAATTCCAAATATGCACGAATTCAGGTGTTTCTTGGCTTGAAAATTGTTCAGTGATGATGCTATATGATGAACAGAGCAAGAACTATGCAAATGCTTTCAAGAAATGAGAGAAAAGATGAGAGAAAATTGAGAGAAATTTGAGAGAAAAAATTTGAGATCTGAATTTGTGAATTGTGGTTGTGATTTTCTGTTATGATTATGCTATATATACTCCTAATTAACCAGACTCTAAACATGTTTAAACAATGCTAATACAAATTAAGAGAATTGGAGGTGTTTTGACAAATTAGCATTTTTCACCCTTACATGTGCATGGCATGCTACAGTGCGAATTTCACTTGAAATCAGCTGCAAAACCTGTTTGGATGCAAATGACATTGGTTGGAATTGAATGAAATGCATAATTTTCAAATTCACCTTTTCCCTCCAAAAATTCAAATTAATTCAAGTGGAAAATGCCATTTTTTGTGATGAGAATTTGTGAAATATGATGCATGATTATGATAGTAGAGATCAAGAGAAAATTGCTCCAAAAAGAACCACATGAATTGGCCTTTTGGTTCAAAAGTTATGTTAGCTTAAAGTTCAAAATCCATTGCCAATGATTTGATCATAACTTGCCAACCACAAATGATAAATGGATGTTCTTGGACTTTTTGGAAAGGTGAGAGCAAGGTATTCAACTTTCATGTTGGACAAAATTTGATTTGAAGCTTTCTTGATGATGTAAATTTGAGGAGAAGACCTTTCCATTTTTGGCAATTTGAAATTACAGGTCACTTACTATTTTTGGAAACTTTTTGTCTGACCTCAAATTCTTCAATGATGATTTTTGAAATGTCAAATGAGACTTGTATGGACATGAATGAGACCTTTCTAACCATCTCCCACCTTCCAATCCCTGATTTTATGCACAGTTGACTTTGCTAGGGTTTTGGTTGACTGAACAATGCTTTGATGAATTTCAAGCCTCTACCACTTGAGATCTTGATTCCAAATGATATCACAACTCATATGAACTCCTTATGAATGATCATGGTGCCCAAATTCTTCATAATGGCCACCATCTATGGCTCAATGACTGCCTTTGACTGGTTTGACCTAATGTTGCTTCATCTGCAAATAACAAGGTTAGATGACAATATTTTTGTACTTTTGGTTAGTAGACAAATGAAAGGCAATGATATACAAATGCTAAACATGCTTGGTGATCAAGAACCACAATCACAAGATAACCCACCCACAGGGAAGGAGGCAAGGTGCACAATGATCCTTGAGGCAAATGATATGATATGATATGATGCCCTGAGGGATCTTAGGGACAAAATTGGGGTCTTACAGATAGACAAACGATACTCAAAAGATTTGTCATATGACAACGAAGAAACTTCATTATGAATAATATTTTCTTCAATCAATAAAAAGGATGGAAAAACTTCAAATAATCATAATCTTTGAAAGAAGAAATGAAGAAGAAGTTTCAACAAGCAAGATACTTAGAGACTCAACATCAAGAAGAATTCTTGAACAATCAACATGTGGAAGAATCTTTAGAGATCCTTCATATTTAGTATCTAATGAAGAAGATGAACCAGTAAAGGAAAATACAAGAGGTTTATATAAAGACTTTGCAAAAATTTCTTAAACAACATCGTTGGCAATACTTTTGAAAATTCATACGAGGAATATCAAAAGGAATCAGTAAAGATGTCCGAAGAGGATGGACGGATTTTCTTTAAAATCTTTTACGAAGAATATGATTGTAAGGTAAAAACTCCATCATCTAAGCAGTTATTTAAATTAGATGCTAATTTAATCAAGAAATATGATAAGATGGAAAAGAGCAACAAAGAACTTAAAGAATATATCGAGTTTCTAGAGAATATCAATGAAATCTTAAGGAATGAAATCGCTAAAAGTAGTATACATATAGCCCAATATCAATCCAAGGCCTAAAAGATCAAGGAGGCTGAAAAGAGGGTTTTCAAAAATTTCCTAGGGGGAATTTAATATCGCTTAAAAGGAATGTCAACAAGTAACAAGTAGATCTCATAAATTCCTCTCGATCTAAAAAGCTTCAAAGATAATTTAGATACGTTTGAAAAAGAATCATGGGAGGAAGTGAACGGGAAATTGCGATATAAAATGCATCGGGAAAAAAATTCCAATATAGCATGATACACACAATAATTTTTGTTGCTCTTTTTGCTTGATTTTACTTCTTCAATTTTTCAATATTTCTTCTTCAAACTTTCCCACATTGACTCAAAAACCACTCAAATTAATCTATAATTCTCATAAAAATTATATGATGATGAAGTGTCATCAGAGACGTGGGATAACCCTTTGACTTTTTTTCTATATTATCTCTGACCAAGACATGCTATTTCCTATTTTCCCTATATTGGACGAGTAGGGAGTGTCACAGGTGATGTCATCCTCCTCATGGGCGATATCATTTTGTCACCCCTTGTTGGACACATTGTTTTCTCGCCCATTGTGGGCCCTTTTCAAATATATCACTATATGAGTTTTCCTATTTCTAAACATATAAAAGTTTTGTTTGGTTATTGAGGTTAGACGGTGAAATCTCTACTTGGTTATTGATTTCATCCCATGGAAAAACTCTTTTTTAGTTGGAGGATATATGTCAGTGTAAAATCTCTTGATTCACTTATGTCAAAGGTTCGTGGGCATAACTTGTAAAAGCTCAAGATTTTAGTAAACTCTCAAGAAGATCTATTGGGGCCATCTCTCTAATCTTATCTCTTTAAATTCTATCATTTACTTTATTTCTTTACTTATTTCTACTACATTTCTCTCTAACTTTGTCAATACTAACACAAATTATTTTTAAGTAAGAAAACACTTAAATTTATTTCGAATTTTAAATACCACAATTCACCCATCCTCTTCTGATTGGACTTACTTGTCCAAAAACTTAAAGACAAGAAAGTTAAAACCTTGTTGCTCCAATTGTGACTTTAAAGTTTTAGTCTTTCCTCTTGTTAATTGTCCTTCCACTCCTAGATCTTGAATATCCTTATCCTTTATGTTAGGTAGATCTTCATCATCACGTCTCTCTTTAAGAAAATGTGTCCTCAAATTTAGCTCCTTATCAT
Organism: Lathyrus oleraceus; assembly: GCF_024323335.1. NCBI lineage: Eukaryota > Viridiplantae > Streptophyta > Magnoliopsida > Fabales > Fabaceae > Lathyrus > Lathyrus oleraceus. The sequence goes on from NC_066585.1 coordinate 548,387,144, forward strand.
CTTCATCACCTACATCACAAGGAAATAAATCACTAAATTGAATGTAGCACTAATTTGTGACTCGCCGAGAAGGTCTACCTTGTATGCATTGTCGTTGATCCTCTCCAATGCCTTGAAAGGACCACTGCCTCTCTCCTGAATTCCCGATTAGTAGTAACCTTATGTTAGGATAAAAATCTTATGTACAATTATCTTGATCCCCTTACAACCTTGCAAATTAAAATTTCTATTATGTTTATAACATGTTAAAAGTGAAAAAAAGGAAAGGAAAAAAGGGTAACAATATATATCCATATAGATTGTCTCGTAGAGGATATGAAAAACTATAGGAGACAATTATTGAAAGAAGAAAATAAAGTCAACAACAACTAGGAGATGTTTTACTAAGTCTTGATCGTAACCCATCTCCACCATCACACTATGAGAAATAGAAGAGAGCGACAAATACTAGGAGGAAATTTCATACCAGAGGCTACAAGCATAGTTGCTCAGAAGATTATAATTAGATTATCTTGTCAAAAATGTTAATTGTAGGTATTTCACTTTGGTGATGAAGTTTTATTTATGTTGTAATATTAGTTGGTTGAAAAAGCCAGTAAAGATACCTTTGTTCCATAACAACGCCATAAAATTTTAATAGAAGCCAGTGGAACAAAGGAGCATGGTGGGTGTGTTCATGGTATTAGATGATGCGTCAATCTGAGACATTACTTTGGAATGTCTTCAAGGAGTGACGAATTGAGCCAAAAATATATGGAAGAGTTGATTGATCAGAGGCTTGAAGAAAGATTAGAAAAGGAACGTGAAATTGTGCGGGAAAGGTGACCTGAGAGGTGATTGAGGTTTGTATATGTTTTATTTTGGAACTTTAATATTTGTCTTTCTCTTTATAAATATGTGTTCTATGTTGCTGATGTTTGTGGTATTAAAATTATGTGTTATGTTGATATCATTTTTATGATGCAGAGATTGACATTGATGGATTTACTTGTCCAATAAATTACAAATTTATGAAACTTTTCTGAAAAATTTGCTCTAGATGATGCAAGCACGAAAGATAGTTGTTCAACATCCGAGACAAAAATGAGACACTAGTTCTTCAACTAGATCCGATGTAAAGATTGTCAAGCATGGTAACAAATAAGAAAGATGCCATCAAAATATAGTTAGAGCATTGTCAACTTTTTTATCTTCAAAAGATGCGTATTATGGATCTTGTGCAGGATATTGGATGGCTTAACATATCTATAGTACAATTTTGGTGGATGCAAGTACATTTTTTGATATGATGTCAATTTATATTGATTATTCTCAATTATTTTTATTGTCAAGACTCACTTCAATATTTGAATTTTATTTTAAGAATTAGGTACATGCATCTTGTCTCAATTAAGTATATGCATCTTGTCTATACAGAATCAAATAAATTAGATGTGTTTACTCAGATAAAGTTTGTACATGACACAATTTATTAATGTTTTTTTATATGTAGAGGAAGAATAGAGTATATGTAATGGTTTTAGAAATAAAAAATTTAAATTTATTTTCTTAAAAGTAAATAGTAATAACGTGACACATTTATTTTCTGTAACACTGTTTTGTTTGTTGTGTCGCATTATTTTCGTTTGTACATGTATTAATTTATAGACAAACCTTGTGTGTTATATTGTGTTATGTTGCATTAGTTCATTTTTACATATTGTAGACAAAACTTGTATATCTTATATGCTATACCACATTTTTCACCACACATTTACTTTGCCCAATATTACTTAAATGTACATATAATAATGATGCTCCCATTCTCATAGAAATGGTATTGAAGCAAGAAACACGAGCTAGCTACCTTCTGATTATAATTATTGAAGCATGAAACACGAGCTTTATAAGAGATCTTCTTCCATAGGGGCTTCATAGCACTGTCGTTGTCAATTAGCTGCCGTTGTCCTGTGGGTCATCACGTATTAAACCATTTGATTGGCCATATTTGTTACATGAATAGCTTAAATTGAGTCAAGTTCAAGTAACTGCTTACTAATATAAAGCTATATCTTTTTACTCTCACAAATAGTTTCATTGGTCATCACGTATTATTTTGTATTTGCCTGTCATCTCATTATTGTTTAACCTTATTCCCAAACCCTATGGATACAGCCTAGATGACACCATTCTTGATCGAGGGCACCTTGATTATATCACTCACAAATATAACACTACATATGTCATCTCATAGTTTACGATAAAAGTCAATATTTTCATGGGCTTATGACGAAGCTACATAGTTTTCAAAGGCACGTTACTTTTATTTGTAAAAATATCCCATGTAAATTATTATTTAATCTCTCAAGGATTGTCTTATACAGTACTTTTGGCATTTTCAACTGCTAGATTTGATTTGTTGAATATTTAATTTGGTTGGAATTTTATTAAATCCTAATGGGTTTTCGTTTGAACGTACTCTCTATATAAAGAGATTTATTCTCCTTATTTGAAAACACACTTTTAAAGGGAATGTCTATTCAGTTGGAGAATTTATTTTAGTAAGTCTTTTGTATTTTGTTTATAATTTTTGAGTGTCTTTTTTAAGTTAGAAGGATAAAGTATTTGATTGTAATTCTGATTTATCACGCCACATATAATTGTTATCTTGAAAATAGTTGGGAGAGTGTTTGAGTGAAAGTGAGAGTGGTCTCAGATTCAGGGGGAAACTGATTTAAATTTGTGGGTAGTATTAGGAAAAAAAAACAATGAACTATGAGAGTTTGTATGCGATCGTCGTGTACTATTGATTACTGAATTAAGAAATTTCTTTTCATTGGGTTGCTGCCCTCCAAACATAGGCGACGTTGCACCAAACCGGATTAAAAATTATTTTTGTTATTTTTTTATTTGTTTGTTGCTCCTTTTAAATTATATTGTCTCACATTGTCTCAACATTGTGTGTGACATATTGTCATTGATCGAACATAACTTCAATTGGCACTAGAGTAGATACCCTAATCTAGTTAGGTGTTTTCTAGGGTATCTATTTTGTTCGAAAGAAGTAGGATTTGTTAATCGACCACCGATTGTTGATGCTAATTATGACTATTGGAAGACTTATATGACCATTTTTCTTAAGTCCATGGATAACAAGACCTATCATGAATGAATGGACTCCTTCAATGATAAAAGGTGAAGATAATTTAGAATCTGTGAATCCCGAAAAGATCAGACTCTTGCTGAAGATGAAACTGCACTTGGAAACACTTGTGTTCTTAATGCTATTTATAATGTAGTCGACCAAAATGTCTTCAAGATCATTAATACTTACACTAATGCTAAAGATGTTTGGGAAATCTTTGAAGTTGCTTGTGAATGCATCTCCAAAGTTCATATGTTAAGACTTCAATTCCTTACAATAAAGTTTGAAAACTTGAAGATGCATGATGATGAAAATATTTATGAATTCAATGTTTACCTAAGTGACATTACATACCATTCCTTTGATCTTGGTGAAAAGATATTTGACAAAAAGTTGTTAGAAAAAATCTAAGATTTCTACACAAAAGGTTTGACGTGAAGGTTATAATTATTAAAGAAGCTCAAAATGTTTCTATTATAATACGTGATGAATTAATCGGCTTCATACCTCACATTTGAGATAACCATTGATGATAAATTTGAGAAGGCCATTTAAGTGCAATCAAGTAGACTTAGACGCGTCAAATTCCTTGCACATCAGAGCATGTGGAAGCCATCACCACCATAATGTCCATCAACAAGAAATGCATTAAATGCATATATTTTCCATATCAACTACTTCCACTCAACACCACCATAGAAAAGCCATCTCAATGATGCACATTCGCATCAGAAACCTTTCTACAATTTTCATCACTAATATTTTATCAATTTCTAGTACATGATATATATAATTGATATTAATAATATATTTTAATATTTTGATATCTAACTAATATGAATATTACCAAATAATACTAACTATATGCTAGTCCTAGTTTAAATAATCCAACAAATATACCTGTAAATTTAAAAATTAATCTGTGATACAATATAAATTTAATAAACAATTAATATTTTAGTTGAATTTTATTTCAAAGAAACTTGAATAATAAATTTATTTAAAACTCCTACAAAAATATTAAAATCAGTTATATTTAGTTAACTCGTTTTTTTTAATATTCATTTTGTCTCAAATTATAATAATATAATACAATTTATATTTATGCATTTGTGTTAATCTAGTTTAAAACAAATTATATAATTTACGTGAAGATTTTTCAGATCAAATTCATTCCGTTTGATATCTATTTAAAATTAATTTTTTTAAATCTTTTTTTATCTAAAATCATTATGAATTTTGTCTCAATTTGTGATTCCCTTAATATTTGTGTTGATGTATTTTAAGGAGTGTACAATGTCTATATCATTTATTCTATTTATTCGTATTCAATCTTATAATCATAATAACAACTTTAAAAATATTTACTTAAATTAACTAATAATTAGTTAGTTTAGTGGTGATTGATGTAAGACTTTGGTGGGAGAATCACATTTCGATCTCCCACTATTACGATCAAGAGAAGATTAGAACCACTTAATGTCAGAACTGACCCCAAATCAGATTAGTAGGTTTAGTAGACCAGATACTGGGTGACCCTTAATACTCTGTAGGAACTAGGAGGTTTAGTAGACCAGATACTGGGTGACCCTTAATACTCTGTAGGACCCTTAATACTAGGTGACCCTTAATACTCTGTAGGAACTGACCCCAAGAATTTCAGGGTCTTAGGAACTATGAGGTATTTTCACAGCATTGGTCGGTCTTATTGAACGCGTTCTCCTTATTCTCAAAGAAATGGAAATGTTTAGAATACTCTGTAGGAGTACTTGGTGCATTTAATGTTTCTTTGATTATGATCTATTGTCTCCCTAAGTCGTCAGCACATCACCTCATATGCATAGGTTAGGAATCAATTGCCCTACCTAAGTTACTCAAGTGGTTTTTTTATTCAAGGGGGTTGATGAGACAAGAAACATGTTACCCTCGGATGATTTGATTTAGCCAGTTGATCTTTGTGTTACTTTTTCTGATAAGAGTTTATGCGTTATTTCTCAGATTTATTATTATTTTTTATTTGCCTCTCATCTCATTATTGTTTAACCTTATTCCCAAACCCTATGGATACCGCCTAGATGACACCATTCTTGATCGAGGACACCCTTGATTATGTCACTCACAAATATAAAACTACATGTGTCATCTCATAGTTTATGATAAAATTCATGGGCTTATGACGAAGCTCCATAGTTTTCAAAGGCATGTTACTTTTATTTGTAAAAATATCCCATGTAAATTATTATTTAATCTCTCAAGGATTGCCTTATACAGTACTTTTGGCATTTTGATCATCAAATAATTTCCTTTTAGACAAGATTTTGAAAATGAGTAATCAGAATATTGTTAGAAGTTGTAATACATTATTTAGTAGAAAGTTGTTTGTGTCCGACAAGGTTGAGTAGCCTAATCTATATAATTGTAGAGTCAGTTGTATTCGACAGAGTCGAATACAACATATAGTTGTTATGTCGATGTGGGCTTGGGTATTGATTGTCTATATATAAGCATACCTTTGTAGTTTCCAAACAACAACTTCACTGTAATCACTTCAGTTTTATGCAATAGTATTCTTTCTTTTGTCTCTCTCTTCTTCTTCTTCTTAAAACCCTAATTATTCCACCGATTTCAATTAATTGGTATCGACGAGCTCGGTTTTGATTCAGAGAGAATTTAAAGTGGCAAATGGTAACATAACATTAATGCAATTTCCATCGAATCTAGTGCTGAGAAAGCAATTTGAGATGACTCAAATGATATAAGATGAGTCAGTTTCATATTTCTTTACACGTGTGGTATCGCTGATAAACCATATGAAGGTGAGTGGTGAATCAATCACTGATTTGCAGAAGATTGAGAAAGCGTTGAGATCTCTGACTGCAAAATTTGATTACATTATCGTGTCCATTTAAGAGTCCAAGAACCTAGCTCAGATGAATATGGAAGAACTTCAAGCTTCATTAGAGGCTCATGAGATGATACTATAGCAGAGGAACTTGGTGAGGGAGAAAATGGTTGAACAGGCTATGCAAGCAATTTTCGCCAAGAAATTTGGGGGAAAAGCCGAAGCATAGGAAGAATCTTGTTAATGATGAGAAGTAAAGCAAAAACTTAAAGAATCACTCTGATTTAATCAATAAAGTCACTTATAACAAGTACTCTGGGAAGAAAGTTAACATGAAGGAGGTGTAATGTTAGAAATGTCAAGGATTTGGTCATTATGCTAGAGATTGTCGAAGGAAAAAGGAAACTAGAGAAAAATATGATGACGAAGTGCAATATGCATATGTTTGAGAAAGTGACTTTGATGATATCCTACTTAAGGAAAATACCCATTCAAATAATGAGCAAACCAACACGTGGTATCTGGATTCAGGATACAACAACCACATGACTATAAATAAAAACTGGTTTACCAAGTTGGATGGATCAGTCAAGAAATTGATCAAGTTTATAGATGGAATGCATATTACATTAGAAGAAATAGAAAAATTAGTTGGGGTTAGAAAGGACGGCTGAAGAGCCAACATTACTGATGTATTGTATGTACCTTCAATGGAAAATAACTTGATAAGCATATGTCAATTACTTGCCAAAGGGTAAAATATGAAGTTGGAAGAAAATATGATGAAGGTGTACAATGGTGAAGGAATGATGATCCTGAAGTCACCAATGGCATATAACAAAACCTTCAAGATTGAGATCAACCTGGTTGATCATTAATGTCTTGCTTAGACTACTATCGAAGGTCAGAACTAGCTATGGCATCACAAGTATAGACACCTAAACTTTAGAGGTCTATGTATACTCAACCAGAAGAAGATGGTGTCTGACTTACCTAAAGTAAAGGAACCAAGTCAAATGTGTTAGGAATACTGCAAAGCAAAGCAAGCTAAGAAATCATTCAAACTTGACTTATCCATGAATTCGAGAGAAAGATGGAGCTTGTTCATTATGAAGTGTGTGAAACTTTTGAAGTAAGGTTAGAATAGAGGTAATTGCTATTTTCAAACTTTCATAGATGAGTTAACTAGATATATGTGGATTTACCTTATCGAAAGGAAAAATGAGGTATTCATGCAATTCAAGAAGTTTATATTTCATGTCGAGAAGCAAAATGGATGCAAGTTAAAGAAATTGAGAATTGATGGTGGTACCGAAGACACCTCTAGAGAATTTGTAATATTTTGCATGAATGGAGGTATATAGCACGAGGTCATTGCACCCTACACAACTCAGCATAATGGTATAGCTAAAGAGAAGAAACAATAGTATACTGAACATGATTAGGAGCATGTTGAAGGCTAATAATATGACAAAGATATTTTAGGGTGTAACAACTTCGACAATAGGATACATTCTAAACAGATGTCCAATGAAGAAGATAGTCGAGAAGACACCTTATGAGGCTTGGAAAGGACAGAAGCCAAATGTTAGTCATATTAGAGTCTCTGGATCAATGTGATTCGAGCATGTACCTGAACATTTAAGGAAGAAACTAGATGATTGAAGTCAGACTATGTACTCATTGGTTATCATTCGATTGATGCATACAAGTTGTACTTAACAAATGATGATAAACTTGTGATTGATCGAGATGTTCTAGTTAATGAAAAAAAGGGTGGGATTGTAGTCAAGGGCCAATTTGAAAGTTGCAAGAAACAATCACAACTTTTCTTGATGTATACAAATAAACTGAAGTCACAACTAATAGAAACGAAGAACCACTTGAGTAGAATGTTAGGACATCAACTAGAGAAAGAATTGAGTCGATAATGATAGTTGGATATGAGAGATTTCCAGATTAAGCATTTGATGCAAATGGTGACTTAATAGAAGAAGTAGCGATGATGGTTGAATCAGAACCATTTGATTTGGATCAAGCCATGAATGATTCGAATTCGTTAGTAGTCATGCAAGAAGAACTCAAGGCAATCGAGAAGAAAAAGACATTAGCACTTGTCAAAAAGGCAATGAAGAAGCCAATTGGTGTGAAATGGATTTACAAGTTGAAGTTATGACTGAATTGTGAGGCTGCTAAGCACAAGGCAAAATTGGTTGCAAGAGGTTTTCTTTAAAAACCCGGTATTAATTTCGACGAAGTTTATGCACTTGTGGCTAGGATAGAAACCATAAAAATTGTTATGTCGATTGTGTCGTACCTCGAAAAATGAGAACACGATGCTCGCGAAGCGCAATCGCACACTCGCAGGATGGACTTAACATAGTCACCACTGAACTTTATTTATTCATAAAAAGGAAAGAGGAAATATCGATAAAACCCAAGAAAGAACGATAATGATTATGGTCGTGCCAATAAAATCAGGGTTCAGGAGTCGATTATGCAAGGGGAAGGTATTATCACCCCTAATGTTCGTTGTACTCAACGAGAACCATTTGGTTAGTTGTGCACGTTAGTGTTATCTTTTGAAATGTTAGGCTTCTCGAGTTATTAAGAGGAGAAAGAAGAGGAAAAAAAGGTTTATTTTTATTAGGGTGCCTGAAGAGACTTTGAATCTCACTCCTACTTATCTCCGGGTGCAATGGAGAACTCAAGACTACGTATTTCTGGGTAGAAAATATTTATTTGTTTGTCGATTTTAGTGAAAGCAACTTTGTATCAGTTGATAAAAAAACATGCTTGCTACCTAAAACAACTAGAGAAGGTAATGTTTGCATCATAACCGAAGGGATTTACAAGTGAAGAAGGGAACATTTGCGGGCAACATCTCTAGCTTGCTCACACATTCAAGTGGACGTAACATTGTTTTTGCATTGCCTTGAGACAAAATACCTTTTGTTTACGAAAAGGGTTTTAGGATCAATCGCACAACGATGAGAAAAGAGTTTGATTGGTTTGAAGTATTTTTGGATGATGAGAAAGTTCGGATGGGAGAGAGCTACATCTCATTTCCCAATTCCCAAGAGCTCGTTGACTACACCTCATTCCTTTTTCATCTTATTTGTGAAAGAGTTTTGATATTTTTAGATGTTTTGAAGTTTTGATTGAGAAAATGCAATCAATGTTAGTCAAAGTTTATTAAGCATTGTAGAATTGATTTGAGGATGATGAATATTTGGATTGGAGAGAACTACATCTTGGATCCTAACTCTCAGAAGCTCGTGGACTACACCTTGTTCCTTTCATCAATTTTTTTGAAAAGTGTAAAATAGTGGTTAAGTTTTTTGATTTTTGATTGGGAAAATGAACTAGACGTTGGATCAAGCATTTTGTTTATGATATAAAATGAAATGGTTGAAGAAATGGCTTGAGGTGCTTATTAAAGAAAAGGGTTAGGTGTTAACCAAGTTGAATTTTTTAAAGGATTGATTTTATTTGTGAAGGTTAATGGATGTTAAGCGATTGATTTTGGTTTGGAAAGATTTTGGTGTTATTTTGAATTATGTACTTGATGTTGATCAAGTACCTTTGATTTTTAGTATTTTTTGAAAGGTTAATTTTAAGAGTCATTTTATCTTTTTTGATTAACAATTATGCATCAACTAAAAATACAATAAAATAAACTAAAAAATAAAGCAATAATAATAAAAAAAGATAAAAGAAATAATAAAAGGGAGGGAACACACTATCAATACAAGAGGTAAAAGAATTAAAAAACTAAAGATAATAAAAGAAAAAAACAAAAATAAATAAATAAAGCAATAATAAGAAAACAATAAATAAAAAAATATACAAAAGACATAAACAGACTGAAATTGGGGGTGTAGTTAGGAAAATACTTTAGGCCCAAAGGAGGGAGCCTCACAAGGATGCACTGAGCAATTAAGGGGTGTGAGAGAGACTTCATCTTCCCCAACCCCATATTTGATTATTAAATGGAAAAAACACGATAATTTTTTAAAATTTTCACGAAATTAAGCAAATAATTATGAAAATTTACTTGATCTCACGAACACAATGATATATTTAGAATCAACAAATAAACAACAAAAAATCAAAAATCAACAAAAATGCAGCATATATTTGCTTGATTCGATCATCTTATCCACCCTCATGACGAACAAACCGTGGATTGATGTTCGGGTTGATGTTGGGAAGCTATTGGATTATTCATATAAAACAAACATCAATTTTCATTTTACCTTTTTTGTTCATGGAGGTTCAAGAAGACTTTAAACTCTTGATTTTGAATCAATGGAGTTTTCATACAAATTAGTGGTGATTAATTAAGTGCAACAAAAATGATAATGCAAATAAAATTAAATAAACGAAAATTAAATCATATTGGATCACTCTTGCTCATGGAGGTTCAAGAACACTTTAAACTCTTGATTTTGAATCAATGGAGTTTCCATGCAAAATGGTGATGATTAAGATACTAATTAAGTGTAGCCAAAATAATAATATAAAAAAACTAAATAAACCAAAATTAAATCATATTGAATCACTTTTGTTCATGGAGGTTAAACAACACTTTGAACTCTTGATTTTGAATCAATGAAGTTTCCATGAAAAATGATTATAATTAAGATACTAATTAAGTGTAACAAGAATAATAATATTAAAAAAATTAAATAAACAAAAATTAAATGACATTTGATTACTTTTGCTCATGGAGGTTCAAGAACATTTTAAATTCTTGATTTTGAATCAATGGAGTTTCCATGCAAAATGATGATGATTAAGGTACTAATTAAGTGGAACAAGAATAATAATGTAAATAAAATTAAATACACAAAAATTAAAAGCCTACCTAAATAAGAAGAGAAAAAAATGACATTCAACATTGAAATTTGTGCAAAATTTTGACTTATTCTTGTGAATGATTCTTGATGAGATTTGTGAATGGGAATGATTTTATTTATAGGCTCTAAAATGGGTAGTTTATGAATTATGCAAAGAGTGTGAGTGCTTTCTAGAAACTTATTTAACTAAGTAGTGAATAATGATGTAATATACGCATGGAATAATAATGTAATAAATGAGAGATATTTTGGATCTTCTAGAAACATTAATTTTTTGTTTTATGCTGCATGAAAATGATTAATAAAATTCAAATGGATGTTTTGATGATAAATCAAATGATTATGAATTTATTTTTCAAAATGCATAATGAAAAAAAATATAATTTTTGTCAGTTTCTTCAATATGTAAAATGTTGACTTTATGTTGACTTTTTTTACTATAATGCATATATGCATGATCATGATGACCTTTTTTATGATAAAAATGCATATGGTTAAAAATGCAAAACTTGACAAATTCAATTTTAGTCAATTTCTTCAATATGTAAAATGTTGACTTTTTTACTATAATGTATATATGCATGATTATGGTGACTTTTTTTATGATCAAAATGGATATAGCTAAAAATGCAAAACTTGAAAAATGGACATATATCAGATGAATTTAAAATATCCGGACAAAATTGTGGTATGACAGATTGCATCTTACAAAGGATGAAAAATACATCAGTTAGATATAAAGTTAACATTTATGAATGGACCTTGGGAAGAAGAAGTATATGTTAGTCAACCATCAGGATTCAAAATCAAAGGACATGAGTCGAAAATATACATATTGAGGAAGGCTCATTATGGTTTGAAGCAAGCTCCAAATGCTTGGAACAAAAGAATAAACAACTTCTTAATCTAGCAGATTTCTCAAAATGTGTCTTAGAACATGAAATGTATGTCAACAATGCAAGTCGACTTAGTCGAGTTATCATATGCTTGTATGTGGATGACATGCATATTACATGTGCAGATGAGGCAAAAATCAAAGTGTCAAGTCGAAGCTAATGAATGAGTTTGAAATGTCCGACTTAGGAAACTTGTCATATTTTCTAGGGATGGAATTTAAAGACACACGTGTTTCTGCGTCATATGAAGTATGCCCATGACATCTTGAAGAGGTTCAAAATGAGTAACTCTAATGCAACAGTTACACCATTGGAGATTGAAGCAAAGTTGAGAAAGGAAACAAATGATGAGTTTGTAAGTGCAATAATGTACAAACAAATCATTGGATCTTTGAGGTATCTTGGCAATACCAGGCCAAACATTTGTTAAAATGTTGGATTGTTGAGCAGGTTCATGAAAAAGCCTCAAGAATGTGATGTAACAACAATCAAGAGAGTGTTGAGATACATCTAAGGTATGATTGATCATGGTGTGCTGATTTTGAGGAAAAAGAAGACCAACATAAGTATATGGCAACACTAATTCATATCTCAGTGGAGATCAAGATGAGAAGAAAAGTATTGCAAACTATATATTCATGATTGGAGGTGCCCCAATCTCATGGAGTTCAAGAAAATTAAGCATTGTGCCTTTGTCATCTTGTGAAGTTGGGTACGTGGTTGCATCATATGAATAGAGATGTTGCTTGAAGAGCTCAAGATAATGGAATCTAAGAAAATGAAGTTGTTTGTCGACAACAGGCCGACTATCGATTTCGTGAATCATCCTATGTGTCATGGTTGAAGTAAACACATAGAGAGGAGGTATGATTTTCATAGGGATCAAGTTAATAAAGGAAAACTTGAACTTGAGCTTTGCAAGAAAGAATGACAACTAGCTGAAATACTCACCAAACCCTAGATAAAGTCAGATTTAATGAATTGAAGAGAAGCATCAGGATGAGAAGTCTCAAAAATATGAATTAAGGGGTGTGTTAGAAGTTGTAATTCAATGTTCAGTAGAAAGTTGTTTGTGTCTGACAAGGTTATGTAACTTAATCGATGTAGTTGTAGATCCAGTTGAATTCGACATGGTCGAATACATCATATAATTGTTATGTCGAAGTAGGTTTTATGTCGAAGTGGGTTTTATGTCGAAGTAGGTTTGGGATTTGGTTGCCTATATATAGACATACCTTTGTAGTTTACAAACAACAACTTCACTCTAATCACTTCAGTTTTGCTCAATAATATTCTCTTTTTCTTGAAACCCTAATTATTCCATCGATTCCAACAAATATTACACGCGTTTTTGAGGACTTGAACAAAAGACTTCCGACGTGAGATGACTTTGTAGATAATTAGGGGTCTATAGCAAACTAAGTAAGACTTTTATGTTGGTGGCTGGCGTCAATGAGGACCATGGAAACAAGACTTATTCGATCAAACTCTCAAACTCTACCAAAACTATAAATAATCAATTTTCATATGTTTCAATTTCAAATATAATCAATTGTTTTTATTTTATAATATTAATTTTCAATATATTTTATTTTATATAACATATTTATTTATTGTATTTTTAATATTAGTATTAATTATTTTTTATCATTATAATTTGAATCTATAAAAAAACGATCTAAAAATAAACAGGATTAAATTTCACTATTATTTTTTATTTAATTCATATTGAACTTTCATGTTATGTGAATTTGTTAAATTCTCTTGTTTGTATAATCATAGATATTATGGGACTCAAAGATGAATATAAATATTAGGACTATATGAGTTGGACTTTAGAGTAAAATTTTATTTGAGGATCCAACTAGCCAATGGATTACCACAACTCTCAAAGATTATTTTAATCTAAAATCAAGATTTAGAAATTGGTTTAAATAATTGATTGCCATTCTTGTATCTTGATATGGAACATTAACCATAATTGAATAATTTACGGATTTATAGCCATAATTGAATAAATTTCGGATTTGTAACTATAATGACTAATTCAAATTTATCTCATTCGAATAAATCCCTATTTATCACCCCAATAAAAAATATACACATGTTTAAAAGCTCTAAATTGCATAAAAACTTAAATGTAAAAAAAAGAGTTATTAGTCTTAAATGAATTAAATCTATTTATTAAATATTTTTTACTATTTAAACAGAACACTCTCACATATATGTCATCATAGAACCCACAAAATCTATTCTATACATTAAGCCGTTCAAATAATTCAATCTCAAAGAGAAACATTCAATCTCTTAACGATATAAGAAAATATTGTGTTTTGTTTCATAGTATCACCATTCTCTCTTTTCTTTTAGATTCTTATTCTTTTGCAATCATGCGTCCACCACAAAGAAGAGTAAATTACAAGATTAGAGACAAAGTGGAAGTATGCAGTAAAGAAGAAGGGTTTGTTGGTTCCTACTTTAAAGCTACAATTGTTTTGTGTCTTCAAAATGAGAAATTTGTGGTTCGTTACGAGAATCTATTGTTAGATGATGAGTCTGAGCCTCTCACAGAAATAATTTATCGAAGAGAACTTCGGCCATTACCACCACGTGTTCGCAATTCAACCAAATTCCATTTCAATCAAAAAGTAGATGTTTTTGATAACGATGGTTGGTGGTTAGGAGAAATCACAAGTGAAAAGATCCTCTTAGAAAATTATTATTATTACAAGGTATATTTCAACACTACCGGTGAGACGATTTGTTATTCTTGTGATCGGATTAGAGTTCATCATGAATGGATTTATGGAGAGTGGATCTTGGATATATAATTCTTCTCGACGATTTAATATCCTATTGATCGGATTAGGGTTCATGGTGAATGGATTTTTGAAGAGTGAATCTTAGAAATATAATTCATCTCATCATCATGAGTCATACTTTATCAAGACTTTAAATCTTTTATATTGTATTTACAATTTATAGAAATTAACCTTTTGTTTTATGTATTTTGAAGTAGTAACTAACTACAAGTTATAATATTTTAATTTTTTTTTTTTTGTTAAGTTTGTGATTTTCTCCTAATTATTTGTGTGTACCTTCCTCATTCTTTAATTCATTTTATAAGGGATTAAATAAAATGTACTGTTAGTGTAAAAAGATTTATCCTGTCAATGCTTACCATCATCCGTTCGCGTAACTTTATATATTTTCAAAATAAAAATCAAATAAATTTCAATATTTAACATTTATGATTAATAAATGGTGTAAAATTCTTTTATATTTGTCACTGTATTTTAATTAAAAAACTTGTAAAATATTAATTTTGCAATTAAAAGTGATTGTGCTACATGTACAATTTATTTTAGATAGTTTGCAGTCAAGAGATAAATTTTTTATTAGCGACGGATTCACTTGTTAATAACTACATAATTTTTTTCGTATTAAAAACTAATTAATTATTTCTATTTCACTAAAAATAAGTATTAATCCAATAAAAATTAACAAATCATTTTATTTATGAAGAAAAAAATGTGCACTGATATGAGAAATATATTTAGCACTGATACGTTTTGAACAATGTCCCACCTTCCTTATGCCAAGGTATCTATCTCATCCTCACTTCAATTTCAATGCTATCTGCATAATTACGTTGGCATTAATGGATGAACCATTCTTGCTAACACCATTTTTATGGAGCTATTACATGTATACAACATATGCCTTCTACATTAATCTTGTTTCAATAAGAAACTTTCAATCAGGTTTACGATAAAATGCCATATACATTATACCGAATCCCCAATTACAGATGTAATATTGCTGATTCGGTAGTCTCTGCATCCGCATCATACTGCAATTGCGGTGTGATTTGAAATCATGCGTCCAACCACATTAGAATTCGCATCAAACAACTTAATCAATATTGCTTCACATAGTTTCATCGTAATTCAAAGTTTGAGAACCTAAAACCTCAATTTACATCTCATTTGTAATGTAAAAGATTAACATCAAGAGTTTTTTAATGATGTATTTCACATATCTTTCAATAAATATTCACGTCGCAATGGCTGCAATACGCATCGCAGCAACCACAATGGCCATAATTGCAACACACGCATTTGCATCCGTGACCGCAACCACAATTTAAAACCATGCGGCAGAGGAAACCCTAAAAAAGGACTCGGCGTTCCAGATTTTGCCTACAACCTCACACGAAAATACCAAGACATAACCCTGACACAACACCAAACTATTTATATTTCGTAAGTCATCTCATTATTTTTCCAATTCACTCCTTAATCAAATCCTACTGCATCAGAGAATTTAGATCATCGTCTTTATTTGTCAATGTCGAACGTTCGAAAACAAGATTAGTCAAACCAATAACACATGCAACTTGTCATATCTTTATACCTCAAGCAAATATGGATTTCGATAGTAACGACGAAGATGATTCAGATTATGATCATTTCTTAGGTATGTACCACCATGATTTATATCTATTTTTGGTTATACCGCATTATGTTTTACTCATTTACAATATTTTCGGTTGGAAATTATAAACAATAATTGCAATGGGTATGTTCCAATATGACAAAAATTGACAATTGAGTTAATGATAATAAATGCATTGCAAATAGTCCCACATAAAAAGTAGAACTAACATTAAAAACATTTATAAAGACCTTGAAACATTAAACTCACCAAAGGAGCCAAAGAGATAAAGTGCCACATTGACATATGTGGTGGTCCCAAACATTATGTCACACGTCACATCCAAACAACCCCTCGCCGGTGTAGCCACCGGGTCCGAGGGCGTGGACGTAGAGGCGCTAGTGGTGGCTTGTAGGCAGAATTTGAGCACTTAAACACAATGCATTGGAGCAATCGGGCTAGCTTTAATGAGGCGACGCTCCAGCGGTCGGCCTTCGGCCATCTTGGATATGTTTTTCACATGCTGCAAATTAATCCAAAGTATTGGTCCAGGATTTTGTTCTTTGCTTAACAGTTTGAATTTCGAATTCAAAATATACAACACTTCATAAAGTGGTGCATTGTATAAATACATGATTCTGAATTCGAAAATCATTCACTCAAATCTGCACATCCTCTTAAACATTCTAGACATACTTCCTTGCATTTGAGTTCTTCACTTATCTTATGCAGACTCGATCAAAAGGCTGAATTATCCTGGGAATTCTTGTTTTTCGAACGTAAGACATCAAAGAGAGTGCTTGAAATACATTTAAGGAAATTGATTTTGTTCACGATTCAGCCTGAATCCATTTAATCTTTTCGAAATTTCTAACATTTTCATGATGCATGACATCAATCAGATGATGAATCCAACCTTATAATGAAGACAACTTCCCACCATTTTCAACTGCTAACCAACCCACTCAATAGAATCAAGGTATATAATAACACAAATATACCAAGTACTGCTAACCAACCCACTCAAAAGGATCAAGGTATTAGAATTGTAGTTTGGCAAAATCTAAGATGAATTGAAGAATTGTATGACTGAATCAACCACATCTTGATGAATGATATTCCAATAGTGCTGGAAGAAAACTTCTCTAAAACTATCAGGGCTAGGAGCATCCTTTTTAATTTATTGAGATTAAAGACAACTTCTTTGATCTCCAAGGCATTAGGAGCTTTGAAAAACATTGAATTGATGTCATCATTCAGGATATGAGGGATGCTTTCTTCAATAATCTCTTGATCTAGTATTCCTATAACCCTCTAATTTCCATTTAACTCTAGCCATTTCCTTAAAAAAAAAAGTTTCTCTTTGTGCAAGGAATCCTCTAAAATGCACAAACAATTCCTCTCTTGATTTCTCAACCCATCAGAGTAACCATTCACCTGGATCTTGTGCCAAACCTGCTCTAACTTAGACTATGCCTCAGTAACTAGCTGATGAACATTACCAAAGCACTCCTTGTTCTAGGTTTTGAGATTAGACTTCAGAAGCTTGAGCTTTTCAATTAAGACATATATTAGGAAACCTGAAATCCTGACATTCCAACTTGTTTTGAGACCAATATTTTGGAACATTTTCATACTCAACGGAACGGAGAGAGTAAAATCCTTTACCTAAGGATGTGACTCCCCAACGACCAAGATTTTTCCACACATAGGAAAGTTTGTTGTTTAAGGCAACCACGGTCAACGATGCTGACCCGTTTGGTCATAAGACCCGACCATGGAGATTGTGCACCAAAACCATTTAAAGTATCATTAAGTGCACCAAAACCATTTAAAGTATTTCAACTCATTCCTACACAAGTGAATAAACAAGATCCATAAACCCATAATCACATTAAAGGAGAGAAAATATGAATTCAAGAATATGTTTTCTATGAAAAAAAATGATGTTTCATTCTTCAGTGTCATCATTTCAATCCGTCACCGAGACCCGGTGGCATTCCTAAGCTCTGAGCAATATCACTCCTCCTTTCCTTCATAGCCTGAAAACATAAGCAACACCGTGTTTAAACAAATAACATCAACAAGTGCAGATGAATTTCCATTCTTACTATTGAAATGTTAGTTTCACCTGGACACTCTTCTGGTGTGCATCCTTGTAAGCCTCTGTGACTAAAAGTGAAACTTTCTGCACAAAATATTAATTTTCATGGATATGATTTGCAATATGCTATTAGATATTAATTATCATGGATATGTATGCAATATGAAGTTAACAGACCACTTTGAATGTTGCATACTCACTTAAACAATGGTTCTCCAAATGTTTTTTTCCACACTTTTGGTCCTTTCTGTTAATGTCTGTTAATAAAAGTTGGCGTGCCACACTACGTGAAATTTTTGATGATTGAAGGTACACATGACAATGCTAGTATGGTAGGATGCTGATGTAACATGACACATGACTAAGGTCAACATTATACTTGAACTCCATAAGTGATAGTCAATGCATAGCTGAAGTCAGATCTAATTTGTAGCAAATTAAATATCTAAAAATTAAAATATAAAATTCCATAAATATAAATTTTGTAAACGTCAAATTTTCATGAAATTGAAACAAAACAAATATGGGTATATGATTAAATTTTGAGTTAATATTTTTCGGGGACTTCCCTCATAATGCATAGAAATGATCTGCTACATGTCGTAACATTCCAAACAAGTTTAATGTATTTTGATTTTTTTCCAAAACTCATATAAATGTGTTTTTTCAAAAGGTAGAGAAAAAATAAATGTAGGCTTACACATCACATTTTTATCTAGTGTGTTTCCCATAAATTTCTATGAAAATAAATAGAGCGGAACTAAGTATGCCTCAATCTATAATGATTTTTCCGAGGATCCAAATTTTCAAGATGCGAAAACAACGTAATCATAGGTCTATGCGTCACATTTTAATCAAATTTTTTTCACGGATTTCTAGAAATTTTATAGCAAAATTTTATAGCATTATGAGGATACCTTACTTTATTTTGATTTGTTTCCTCTTAAAAAAATATATTTATAGGTTTCTATCTTATAATCAATGATACAAGTACATGCAAAAAATCATGAAAGGATAAATTAAATTGAATAATTTATATTTGAATTTTTTGAGATTGAATTTATTACAGATTAACTATGTCTTTAACTATATATTGACTATTATTTTTTGGAGTTCAAATATGATTTTGACCTTTGTCATGTGATATATTACGTCAAAATTTTTATCATACTGTGTCATAAGAGACTAAAAGTATGAGCACAAAATTAAGAGAACTATTTTGTTTGAAAAAAAATATTTTTAAAGATTAAAATTAAATTATAGTATATTTAGAGATTCTTACATATTTTACCTCAAA
Source organism: Lathyrus oleraceus (assembly GCF_024323335.1). NCBI lineage: Eukaryota > Viridiplantae > Streptophyta > Magnoliopsida > Fabales > Fabaceae > Lathyrus > Lathyrus oleraceus. The sequence continues at coordinate 548,406,706 of NC_066585.1, forward strand.
TTATATTATATCATCAAATGACGAATTGAGACATAATATAGATCACCATAATTATAATAAAACTCTATGCTCTGGAAAATACTATAATGCCCCTTGTTTCTACAACTCTCCACGTATGCATCTTCACCGCAACTTATGCGTGGTTCCATGATCTGCTTCTTCCTGCTACCTCTCCATTTTCTAATGCAAATCTTATGTTCTCTACAAACCACACCCGTGTTGCAACTGAAAAAAATCTTTTGGAGATTCACCTTCTAAAATGTCAATGCATGTAAACATTGCATATATCCACTACATAGACCATTTTGAAACATTTTTCAAGGAACACTTCCTACTACCTATTTTAATAATTCTTTCATTGTCTTATTTTTGTTGTTGTTTTCAGGCAGCAGGTTAGAATGGATAAACTTTGATTGATTTTTTTTATTTTATCATTGTCTCTATATTAAGGACTTGAGTTGTAGTGAATCTGTTGTGATAATTCCATTTTTTATTCCATGAGATGAAATTTTATGAATTCTAAAATTTGAATTAGATGGAGCATCAAGGGTGAAGATCTTCTTCAAGGACAACTTGTGAAAAGCCATAAGATGTGTATGTGGGTAAGAATGGTTGAGAACAATCCTCAATATACAACTGTTTATATGAGTAACATTGGTTCTGAGCTGACAAACTTATGTTTCAATTTGTGGTTTGAATAAAATAGTTCATCAATAAATACTCAATAGTCTATTGATCATTTTACAAGCTTATTATTTTTAATTTAGTTACCGATATCAATTTATGTTCCCTTTTTTCCTTAAGGTTACTCAAATTTCATAGCATACCCATTAGAATATTGCTAAGCAGAATGTCAGAGCCATCTGATAATTCTAACTCAAAGATATCCTCAATATTTTACAAAAGGAGATTCTCCCTATATTGTTGAATGTTTAATATGGTTGAATATTTAATTTTATGTTGTGATTCAAGTGCCAAAAAATGTGGTTGAATGTTTAATATATGGTGAACTATTTTATAACATCCATTATGTTGATTGATGGATCTATTTGAGAATAAACAGGATTCTAGGCATAAGCAACGTAGATATGATTTTGTTCAAATTTTTCAGAGTAACTTAGATGATCATTGTATTGTTTTATAAATTGTTTTATGATGAATTTTGAATTGTGATACACTTATTTTTTTATAATATAACTTATATGATAATTTAAAATGTCAACAATTTATCAATTGATTGATCCTATTATGCATTTGGGTCTTTTATAGATTTTTTCCCAAGACAAGTCCAACATTGATAACTACAAGATTTACTAGTCAAGATGTCATGTAAGAAAATCTCAAAGGATTCTTTGACTTCAAACTAAATAGTGTGCAATATGGATGTAATCATATGTTAAGTTTTTTTTAGTGGTCTAGATTTTGTTATGTTACATGTTTCAAGCTATTCAGACTTATGTTGTTGGAATGAAAATGAAAATTGGAGTTTGTTGAATACTTTTATAGGAGGTTGTTGATATGCTCGTAAGAGACATATAGACAAATAATGTCGGATTTTGTGATTTTAAGATTATTTTTACTTTTGCATGTGCTAAAAGATTGATGTGCTAATAGATATTTTCAATGGTTTTAATGAAGATGTGTGAGATTGGTGAAGCTTACCTTGGCTCTGCAATTAAAAATGTTGTTATTGTCCCTGCTTACTTTAGTGATTTCCAATGGGATATCGATTCCGATTTTTGCAGTTTTGTGCAACATGTGAGAGGTGGATTAGTGCATTATTGTTGAATTTTGATTGTTTCATTGTGGTTGAGATGAGATTGATTTATTAATGAAAAATATTATTTTTAAATTAATGAGTGAATCTTTAATTTTTTAAAATGGAAATAAGTTTTTTTATCTAAATATTTTTATAAATAATATTAAAATAAAAATAATATTACATACATAAAAATATTGTACACATGCAAACACACATATCAAAATCCGTGCATTGTTATTAATTTTTTTTTGTATAATTAAAAAAATAAAAATAAAAATATTTAAAAAAAATGTAAGAATTCAAACACAAAAAAAATATGTTTATTTATGTTACTAATATTTATTTATATAATTAATTTTTTTTTACAAATGCTATTAACTGATAAAATAAAATTTAAAATTTACTAATGTTTTTTTAAATGGGGACAAGTGTTTTCTATTCAAATATTTTTATAAACAATTCAAAACAAAAACAATATTACATACAAGAAAATATACGGTTCATCTAAATATTTGTAAATACAAAAAAAATATATTTATGCTTCATATATAAATTATAATATATCTTTTTTTAAATAATAAACTCTTTTGGTAAAAAATATTTTTTTAATATTTTTATTATATTTTAAAATAAATGCACGTAACACACCAATAACTTTACGAACGCACGTGTATTCCACTAGTATCTAAATATCAAAGGAATCAAAATTTCAGATAAGAACTTCAACCACTAACTTTTTATATATAAATGACATGTTTGACCGAATTATAAAATTATACTTTCTAGATTTAATTTAATAAGTCTTCACTTTTTTTCCAAACACCCTTTGTTTTTTTAAAATATTTTTTGGTCAAAATATATACTAATTTTCATACCTCTAATAAAAGATATTTATATCTTTACAGATTATGAGTCGACTTTTAATAATGTGAAATAAATATTTATAAATAAATTATTATATTTTTGATTGTAATAAAAGATTGTATTCCACTTCGAAATTATCTCCAATGAAATTTTTGCAAAAAAAATCAAAATTACAAATTTTCGTCTACTTAAATAACAATAGGTAAAGTTTGAATAGAACACTATAGTACTAAGTCACATATTCGTAATTGGAATTTTTTTCCTACTCGAATCTATATATGCGTGGACATTAATTAATATTTAAACATGTATCTAACGAGTGGTTAAGTATCCATGCATGCACTTGTTACATGTAATTCATGTATAAATAAATCGATCAATTATAAAATATTATATAATTTTAAATTATTAATAATATTTAAAGAATTTAATTTTTTTATTATTGTGTTATAAAATAATGAACATTCATAACGGTTTAATATTGATGTATTTTTTTTAAAAGTAATAAATAAATATTTTTATATAATAATATAAATTAAAATATATAAATACTTATTTTGCAAGTAAAAGTTTAAATAATTTATTCCTCAACTTACACTTGAAAATTCGTGATGACATTGGTTTTTTCTTTAATTAAGAACGAATATATTAGAAACAAACTCAAGATACAACGTAGGGGATTAGACCAAAATCCTCTTAATAATTAACAAATCTATAACTAAGAAATCCCAATTTATCATGAACAATTAAAGTTATAATAACGATCTCATGCGACTTATCCAAAGAAAGAGGCAAAGTAGTCAGAAACAAAGATGTTAACAAATTTGTACATTAGTTCATTTCTCCGAAGATATCAGAAATATGAAATCTTAATTGCCTAATATAAACTAAGTAGTTAAGCCATATGATCATAATGTTCCAAGGAACCACCTTAGGATCTTTAACATCCAACAAAAACAAAAGAAAAATCATTTTTAAGCCAAACATTATTCACCTAAATCGAGTTGCAAAGTCAATTCCCTTTAGTGTTCCAAACAACTCATCATAAATCGAGCAGACCAGCTTTTTAACAAATCCAAAGAATTCTCGAATAAACCACCACACGAGGCCATATAAGTGGAGTAAGAGTCGTCTTTGTCGCATTTCAACCAACATCAATAAAGGGTTTTCAAATAACTTATATAATTCTAGGAACTTTAGGCAAATGCAATTTAACATTAAATATCTTGAATAATAATGAACTCGTGAATTCAGGAATTAGACATTTTGATAATAGTATTTTTTACGAAGGCTATCTCAATAAGAGTTTAATTACGAGTCTTCTTCCGATGTATAAAACTATTCTTCTCTTCTTTTCTCTTCTCGAGGTTTTATTGGAGTCAAGAAAGTTCTAAAAATTCAATTAAACTCATGTTCTAATTACAAGACATAGACATGAATTGTATCATAAATTATAATTGATATTTATTAACATTTATTTATTAACTCTAACATTGAAAATTGATCATACAGAAAATCATATCACATCTTTTGCTATGAAATCCATCTTGATTATACATCTTTTACAATTGATCTAACATTGAAAATTAACTCATCTTGAAACTTCAAACTATAATGATAGTTCTTTATTCTTCTTCTTCCTTACATCCCTCCCCTTTCTAATAGTCCGAACACTTCGTGGCTTCTCTGGATCCATCTCCGTCTCCGGTTCTGTATCTGAACTCTGCCTCATGACACTAATCATGTCACAAAAAGCACTTAATATAAACTTACATGATTTCTTCTCATTCATGTTTATATAAGAAAACAAAAGTTCTTCCATGAAATCCCAATCCACATTTTGATTCTTCATAATCCTTGCTTCCACATTTTCTTGCATAGATTTGCGGAAATCATCATAAGGATTTGTCGAACTCGCCAACACAACAACACAATTATTAGGAATCTTTATTTCCTTTGACGACGAATCAATTTTGAAGGTTTTCGAAGTTGACGAGTTTGAGGATGATCCCATTTCTTCAAATGTGTTTGTTGTTGATGTTGTTGTGGAACCCGAGAAGGCTCGTGGTGTAAAGAATCTGTTGGATCCATTTAGATCCAAAGGTGATCCTCCCTCGGATGAATCAAAAAAGATTCGCCCTAAATTTGAAGATTTATTTTCGCCAGCTTTTTCTCCATCTTTATCTTCATCTTCTCCTGATGTGACGACATCTTTAGTAGTTTTGTTAGAATGAGCATCTTCTTGATCATCGAGAAACAACGATTTGAAATTTTCAAAGAGAAATTGGTCGATATCAGCTAGGGTGGCCTCATCGTCCTTGTTGTTTTTGTTTTCGACCGAGAAAGACGGAGTTCTAGGTTGTTTGCAACTTTTGATACTAATCCATTTCTTGGAGGGTAATCTGAGTTGATGTGAATGTTGAGTTTTGATTTTGCGAAAGTAACGTTGAAGGGATTTTCTAAGGTTCTTTGGCATATTGGAATTGTTTTGGACTAATGGGTTTAATTTGATGAATGAATGAAAATGAGTTCATGTGAGGAGTAAGGAGTAAGGAGTGAAGTTTATAGGCACAATAAGAATATTTTATAGGTAAAATAATAAATTGGGTAAACAATTTTAATTGGTTCCTCTATAAAATTATTGGTAACAAATCAAGGTGTGACAATGCATATACGATATGGGAAAAAAAAAGATGAACAACTTTGAAAATAATGTTTCTTACAAAATCTCATTCAAAGTAGAATTTGGTTAAATAAATATTTGGTATATTTATTTTTAATAATTTCTTGATATTTTACCAATTGAAACGATTCTGGAAAATAAATGAGATACTTTGGCTGATTTTTCCCCTTACAAAAAAAGACCAAATAGTTCAATGCATTGCAAATAAAGGATAAAAAAAGGTAAATTTTTTTTTTCGAGGATAGTAAAATAATAAAACCTTCCCTTTGGCAATATTTCTCTGATTTATTGGGTAAATAACATGATGAGTTTCTGATGCGACTTTAATGTTTGAAACTCATGGGAAATGTTTATTGTAGAAAAAAGAAACTTATTGATAAACATTGAATATTAGTGGATTTATTACTAGTTGTAACAATTATATTAATTTTATGTTTTTGACAAAACTTAACGTTTGCATTGGATCAGGTACCTTGTTGATTATTTATTTCATATAAAAGTAAAACATATTTTTTCTTTTATATATGCAATAATTTATTTGATAGCTTGACCGTATTAAAAAAAAGATATAATTTATTGAATTATATTTATTAATTATTTAAAAAATTTGTATATTCATACTATAATAATTAGTAGAAAATATTAAATTGAGAATTATATATATATATATATATATATATATATATATATATATATATATATATATATATATATATATATATATATATATATATATATATATATATATATATATATATATATATATATATATATATTGGTGTTAAATATGGTTTTTATTTATTTATTGACCATATGACTAATAAAAAATTAAGTTTAATTATAATTTTTAATCTTTCTATTTAATTTAATGTTATTCACAAAATTAATATTCACATTTCAGATTCAAATATTTTTAATTAACTATGTTTTTATTTAAAAAATATCTCATTTAAGGATGACAATTAATACCATGGGCCCGATATTAATCTTTCCTTCCCGGTCTAGTAAATATGATATCCGCTTCTACTCCATACTCATATTCATAGGTGTAGATTTTGAGATACTCATGAATATTTGTGGATATTCATAAATATTCTTTTTTATTAAATTATAATCTATTAGTTTTTTATATGATGTAAATAGAAAATTATATATATAACTCTTAAAGAATACGCCGAATAAAATGTACGCAACTATGATTTAAAGCAAAACATAGATTATCAAATTAAATTAAGTGACTATTCATAAATAAAATATCAAGTATAATTGTTTTAAAGAATATTTAAATAATTTTATTAATTATTAACCGATATGGATAACAATATGAATACGATCAAATTTGTATTCGTGTGTTCGTAAAGAAAAATACTTAAATATTCATTTGTTTTGTATGTGGATATTAAAAAAAAAGAGCATTTAAATATTTCGTTTGTTTATATGTGAATATTCTTTATAATATGCAACTCGTGTCCATGACGGAATTTATCCGCGAATATATTCGGACTATTTTTTTCATTTCAAATCTCCCTTATAAAATGAAATATATTACGGTATATTTTGATTATAAAAAATCCTTTTGTATTTTGTTACAAGTTAATAATTTAAATCATGGTATAAATTTTTTTCTCCACTTTTTAAATCTTCTATCTTATCCGTTTCCCCAATTAGTTATATTTTTAAAAATTATACAACTAAATTGACTAAAATGAAATTATTCTAAAAGTTTATATAATTAGTTACTCATTTAGAAAAAGATAATTGTTTTCTTCTAGATTTGGATTATTTTAAAGCTGAAAAGAAATATAAAATTCCTTAAATATAATATACTGATTAAAAAATGTATACTTTACAAAAAAGAAAAAGATAAAAAGTATATTATACAATAATGGAGTTTGAAAACACATTTATATACTGATTAAAAAAAAGTAAGTTTTTAAAAAAAGAAATGTTAAAAAGTATAGGATTTAATTGAAGTATATTGACAGTGTAAAAGGATTTTACACCGTCAGTTAATTATGACCGTTCGATATTTAAATAAATTTGACTATTATTGTAAAAAATCTATAAAGTAATGCAGACGGGTGATGATGATGAATCGACGGTGTAAAACTTTTTACACTGACAGTACATAGTAATTAATCTCAAAAGTGTACTATTCAATAATGGAATTTGAAAAAACATAATACTATCGTAGGTGTAATCTAACTTTAATTAACTTTCAAATTTTATTGTGAAAATTGTAAAATGTTTTTTTATTATATTTTTTTAAATAGGTTAATAGTTGAAATTCACCTAAATAAGAGAAATGTAATGAGTTCAAACTTGCACCACAATGACAATTAAGTTCATACCCGGAAAAAAAAACCTACAACGAATAAGGTAAAAAACATAAAATTGACTCGAGCATGGACACCAATAAATATCCATTAAAATAAACGGATATGAGTGCGTTTACATATATCTTAATATTCAACTTATCTCATACCCAAACAATATATATTTATGTATTATCATTTATATTATTATGTAAAAGTGAGTGGTTATTAATTTTTTAAAAAATCTACCATGTAATACACATTTTTAATATAAACGTTTTTGTTTTATAATTCAACAATAAAATCTTTAATTTTTTTAAATATTGTTAAAAAAAATTAAAAATTTGTTATTTCGTAATTGATCGATTTATTTTTATTTTTATTAGAAATGTGAGTAATGAATACAAATATGAGTACTTAGGTATCCATAGAGTATGAGTATCGAGATGCCCACACGAGTATGACCTCTGGTAAGATTTTTTTTTAAACCCGAGTATTAGGACGTAACCTATAATACCCTGCCTAAACCTTACTCATTACCATCCTTACACCTCAGCATATGATGTCAATATACAACTATCAACTGAATTTATTTAATATGACATATTTATTTTTATTATTTATTAATTAGGTTCGATCTTCCAATAAAATATATCAAGAATTTGTCTCAAATGACAAATTGTTAAAATATACTTCCTTTGTCTTTAAATATAAAATCTCATAGAATAAGTTACGAGAATTAAAAATGTGAATTTTTTACTAAAATAATTCAGTTTTTCAAATTTTTTTCCAAAATAACCATGATTTCAAAAAAATCTCAAACTTCCCCATTTTTAGGAGGAGACGTCAATCCAATAGGCGTCTCCTCTTAAAATTAGAGAGGAGGCGCCAATTGGATTGGCTAGGGCACAGGTGCAACCAATTCAATTGGCGCCCATGTGTATGGATTAAAGGGAGGCGCCAATTGGATTGACACCTCAATGTATTTTATAATTTTTTTGAAAAACAGTCTACGTGATATAATATTTCGAAATTGGACCAATTCATATTAATATAAATTTCCGTTTACACAAAAAGACTAATGTTGATGACTGGGATCACCTAACCGACCTCCGGTCCCACATCCCCTAACTACCCGAACCCGTGGCTCTAACTCAGCCGTAATTTCAATATTACCGTGATGAAATTAGACTGTCTAATGAAGATGCAGGAAGATTACTGAATAACATACCAGTAGAGCAGTGGACAAGGGCATTTGACGGAGGTTGTTGATGGGGTCACATGACAACAAACCTTGTGGAATGCATGAACGACGTATTCAAAGGCATTGGAAATTTGCAAATAACCGCCTTGGTCAGATCAACCTATTATAGATTGACTTCTACCTTCGCAACTAGAGGTGAAAGATGAAGTGCAATGTTAATGTTTGGGCAAATATTAAGTGAGTGTTGCATGAAAGTGATGAAAGAGGAGAACATCAAAGCTAGCACACACGTGGTAACAGTCTTTGACCGTCATAGGCAAAATTTCAGCGTGCAGGAAACAGTGGACCACAATGAGGGGAGACCAAATTTAGCCTATGCTGTCAAACTAAACATAAGTTGGTGCAACTATGGAAAATTTCAAGCCTTCCGTATTTCTTACTCCCATGTCATTGCAGCATGCGCACATACTCGCTAGGACGCTTACAACCATCTATCTAATGTTTACAAGGCCATTACTGTCATGAATGTCTATAACAAAAGCTTCTCGATGCTACCAATTGAGGAATACTGGCCTCCATATGAAGGTGACATAGTTTGGCATAATGACGAGATGCATAGAAAGAAAAAAGGACGGCCAAACAGCACATATATCAGAACAGAAATAGATATGATAGATAAAATGATAAGACTATGTAGTATCTGTCGTCAACCAAGACACAATAAGAACAATTGTCCCAATTGAGGAGCATCATCTGAATCATAATGTTTTTGTAACATTGAATTTTTATAACCTTCAATTTTAATATATCATTAAGTTTTTGTTACAATAAGGTTCACAACAAACATCACTACAACATAAGCAAACCGAGAACATAATATTTATAACTGATTACAACAATCAAAGTGATGTCATCTCATCCAAACATTATTTCCATAGCATCCTTATCAATTTTTATCCGCACCCAACCAAATATATTGTCGAGTCTCTCAATACTTCTAATTTTTTCCCTTCTGGTATTTTTCCATCTAACCAACAAACCAACTCCCTCTTCAGTTGATCGAAAATAGTGATGTTCCAGAAGAGCATCAACATCTGATGTTTGTCTCTCAAATAAATTACCTTTCCATAGCGGCGACGAACACCAAACATGTTTGCAAAATGATGAAATGAGATGTGGAAAAATAATTCACACAATACCTCTATGTATAACCAAAAAAATTACACTTTGCACTGAGGCGCCAGACCAATTGGCGCCTTCTCTCATAAGTAACACACGGACGCCAATTGAATTGGCTGCACCATGTGCCCTTGCCAATCCAATTGGCGTCTCCTCTCTAATTTTAAGAGGAGACGTCAATTGGATTGTCGCCTCCTCCTAAAAGTAGGGTAGTTTGAGAATTTTTTTGAAATCAGGGTTATTTTGGGTTTTTTTTTGAAAATTATGGGTGTTTGGCTAAAAAATTTTAAAAATGTTTCTTGGAATAATAAATTTGTTAATTATTTATATAATTTAATATTTATGAGAAAAATTATGTAAAGTTTGTGTAAGAATATTTAGTAAATATTGAAAAAAGATGCAATTTAATTAGGATATATTGTTAAAAAAAATCATTAATACACTTTAAAATATAAAGAGAGTCTTATTAGAAAAACTCAACAAAATCTTATATTTAATAAGGGAGGTATTAACTTTCACTAAGAATCTATGGTTGAAACAAAAATAAGTTTAAATTATACTCCCTCCGTTCCTTTATAAGTGTCATTTTCTTAAAAAAATTTTGTTTTTTTTTAATTGTAACTTGCAAAGTTTAAGATAGTACTAATTGTATTTTTGTCAAAATTACCCTAGGTAGTTATTAGAGAGAGAAAAAAAAGTAAAATGAATGTAATAAATAATTAAAGATATTATAGGTAAAAGAAAAATTATTGTTTGAAAAGTAACCATAATGATTAGTTTTCTTCCTATGGATAAAAAGTAAAAAATGACACTTAAAAAGGAACAGAGGGAGTAACATATTAACTTGTGATAATGATATTTTTATTAGGAATAAGCAAGGAACCGAGTATGATCATCTTAATCCGTCTTTAAACCCAAAATACCTAATAATTTCTAGGTTGGTTAAAATCAGATTAATTTAAGATGAAATCGATTTGATCTAAAATATATAAAAAAAATTGCGACTTTGTTAAAAGAAATTACTTAAAAAGTTTGATTATAACATTTTAAAAGATATATGTAAATCATTTGATGATTATAGCATTTTCTTATTATAATATTTAAAACAGAAATCAATTATTTAATTAGAATTATTTAAATAAATCATATTCATCGAATTTGAAAAATTAACACTTGTAAAGTCATTTCAAGTTAAGTTAACACCAACAAGTACATTTGTAGATCTAAACAAATATATTATGTTTCAAGAATTTTTATATAGCATTAATATTTTTTGTTTTATATAATGACTATTTAAAATAAATAGAAATGTGGTCCGATAAATGGAAAAATTTCACTTTACTTTTTCTTTTTCTTCTGAAACTAGAAATAGTGATACTATGCTGCTTACAATAGGAATCAAATGGTCCATAATACTCTCCACCATTATCTAAACGAACACATTTCAGCTTCTCGCATGTCTTCCTCTCAATCAAATCATGTAATTCTTTGAACTTTTACAACACTTGATCTTTTGTCTTCAAGACATAAACTCATAGTTTCCTGTAGAAATCGTCAATACAAGTAACAAAATAAAGTACACCACTAAAGGATTTTACCTTTAGTGGACCACAAACATCAAAATGTATCAATTGAAGCAACTTTGACTTCCTGAGGAATGATGCCTCTTGAAAGATACTCTAGTCTACTTACCATCCATGTAATGAGAATAATTCTCCAAATCTACATTCTTTAATCCAGGAAGAACATCCATTTTGGCCAAAATATTCAGCCAATTTAAGTAATATGACTAAGTCGTCAGTGCCACCAAGATGCTTCCATAACGATAGCATTCCCATTGTCCTAAGCAACCAAAGCTTTTGTCCAATACAATTTAGAAAGTTTTCCCCCTCTAGCCACAATAAAGAAACCTTTGTTGAGTTTCCACTTTCCATAACCAAAGTGATTATCATAACCACAATCATCTAGCATATGCACATAAATCAAATTAAGTCGGACATCTGGAGCATGTTTGATACCTCCATGCAACAATTGCATTCCCATGTTGGTTTGCAAGCAAACATCACCAATACCAATTACCTTAGATACACTATCATTATCCATCTTAAACACTCCAAAATCAGCAGAAGTATAAGATGTGAAGAAATCCTTCCTTGGTCTAACATGCAATGTATCACCATTGTCAACTATCCATATGCACTCGTCTAATACAAGATTAACAGACTCATGATCACGAAGAATAACAAGATCATCACTATTAGTAGTAGTAACATGATCATCGTCATGATATTCATGGTCTCTTTGTTTAGACTTATCCTCCTTGCCTTTGTTATCTTATTTTCACTAATAGCAATACTTATGTACGTGTCTTATTTTGTGAAAATAATGACACTCCAGATTCTTGTATCGCGGCTTGGACTTGCTTAGTTATTCTCTCTACCACCTTTTGGTTCCTTTTTATGACTTCTCCCCATATTTTCAGTGACAAGTACCTCGGGTTGAGATGAAGAACCTTGTGCCTTACTTCTCATCTCCTCATTAAGAATATCAACCTTAGCCATTTTCAAGGAAATAACACCTCTAGGAGCAGAACTTGTGATAGAAACCCGAAACATCCTTCAAGACTATGGAAAAGATAGTAATAGAAATAGTCCCAAAAGTTCATCATCAAATTTGATACTCATTCCTGACATCTGATCAAGGAGCCTTTGAAATTCACACAAGTGATCTGAAATAGAAGTCCCTGCATATACTTCAAACTTATTAATCTATTCAACAAGAATAATTTATTATTATCTGATTTAGAGGCATACAAGGACTTTATCTTCTCCCACAAAGAATTTGTATGTGTCTTATTATCTATATGATTATAAACATCATATTCTACATATTGTCGAATAAAACCACATACATGTTGATGTTCAAACTCCCATTCTTCATCAGACACAAAATCTGACTTTGCAGAACTAAAAATCGGTAAATGCAATTTCTTCACAAATAGTATGTCTTTCATCTTGCCTTTTCATAAATGGTAGTTAGAACCATTCAACAATACTATCTTCCTCTTTGTATTTGACTTCATCATTCAAACAAGTAAAATAGTCCTTAACTAAGAACTCTAATGCCACCCTGATGGAAAATTAAGACACAATAACAAACTAATATGCAACGGATATAAAATTCCCCATACTTGTAGGAACCTTGAGGATCAACGACAAATATAAGACTGTAAATCTAACAAATAAAGGTACAAAAGAACACCAATATTTTTAACGAAAAAAATCCCTCAATATGAGAGTAAAACCACGAGTCTTCCAGACTAAAAAAGTAATTCCACTATAATAAATTAAGGATACAAGAGAGTCTTAAAGTGATTCTTAAGATAGTGCTAACAACCGCACTCACAAAGAAAACTAACTTACAAATCAGAATAAAAAAGCTGAAACATTTCTCAATTTTGCAGCTTCAGTGTGAAGCAGATAACTCTCACTTCAGACATTGTTTTAAAATTTTGAACTTACAAAAGTTAGATACATGCGTTTCGAACATGTCCTTCAAATTTGAGTTTGATCCGACGGTTAACGAATCGGGGATCTTCGACTTAGTTAGAGTAGTTATAGAAAAATGGGAATGAGTTTCTCTCATTTTTTCTCTGTTTTGAATCCTTATTTTCTCTTTATCTCTCTCAAGTCTAAATTGATCCTCTCCACTAACGTAAGTAATACAAATTGACAAATCATATTTGGACATTTCTCCACATAGGAAGGGAATCCAAATCCAATATAATCCAACCACCAATCTGAAACCAAAATACTATAAGGGTATATTTGGTTTGATGGAATGGAATAAAATGAGATGAAATGAAATTGAATAAACTTAAATTTCGTTGTTTTGATTAATTAAAAATGGATTGAATGGAGCGGGACCGGATGAAATACATTTAATCATTTTCCATCATTTTTTGTACCCTCCAATTTAGACGGAATGATAAAATTAATCTCTTCAGTCATGAAATATCTCAAACAATAAAATAATATCTTTATTCCATTTTACTATACATCACTCTATTTGACTATGTTCCACTCCTTTCTGCTCCCTTCTAGCAGCCCCACCATAGAGTTGGAATAAGAAAAACTTCTTCCAAGGAGAAGGAGGTCTAAAAGCTCCATCTAAGAGATAAAATTAGGAAACTCCAAGCATTCTAATATCCAAGAAGCACTAGAAGAGACTCCCAATCCAACTCTCTCATAAGTAGAATAAGTAGAATTAAAATCACCCTGGATCAGCGTTGCATAGGTACAGGTACGTACCCAGTACCCAGTACGGGTACTGGTACGGAGTACTACATTTTTAGAAAAACTAAGATACGAGTACGTTAGTATAATTTTTTTAAATACAATTATAAAAATAACAAAAGTGTTATATTGTTTAAATAACAACAAAACATTAAAATTACAAAACAATTTGCTTAAAAAAAGTATTCATAAATTATGATATCATTAAAAAGAACGGCTTCTAGTTTAGGTTTATCGAGAGAAAGACTAACAACTTCAAAAATATCAACTACATCAAATAGATCTCATTCATCTCCACCAATATCCCACATTTTTGTTGCTCCAACATTATAAACCTTAACATGAGAAAACATAGATTTGTATGAAAAAAAACTAAATCATCGGTCCTCTTTGAATTGAGCTTATTCCTTTTCAATGAGTGAATAAATTTAATTTGCTCCAATTTCTCTCCGCAGAAGAGGAAGAACTTGGTTGTGAAAGAATTTTTTTATTTTTAAATAGAATAATTAACCTAATTTTTACTTAGGAAAAAAAATCCAAATTATACCATCCCAAAAAAATTAAAAAAAATTGAATACATGGTATACCGATTGGCGTACCGTACACATACCATACGAGTACCAGTATCCAATAAATAATCGATACCGATACTTTATCTAAAATAGAATACCCGTGCTTCAGAGCCCTGGATACACCAAACAACACCTCTGAAACGCAACCTTCTAGTATTCAAGTCCTCCCAGAAAGTTCTCTTATCTGATAGGGAACACTTACAAACAACTTTGCATTTTACCACATAATATTCCTAACCCGTTAATAATCAAGTACAATGTCAATGTTCTCGTCATGGTCTATGAATCAGTCGTAACTCTCTAGCTTCACTTTCTTTCTATAACTTAGGGATGTCAATTTTCTCCGATTTCTCTTAATGACATTATGAAAGTCTTTATAGATGCAAGTCGATCCATAATTTTTGCATCGTTATCGTGTAATATTTAATTTAAAAAAGTATTCTCTATATTCAGCTACAACTTTAAAGTATATATATATATATATATATATATATATATATATATATATATATATATATATATATATATCTTTTTAATGATTTAAATAATTTATCGATATCAAACATTAATCTTACCTTAAACGGAAAATAAAGACAAGATTTTTATTATAGTTAACACACATAAAACAACTTTTATATTTTCCTAAAAATTTTAAATGGTTGAATATTAAAATACTCTTTGTATAAATTTAACAAATGTACCCTTATAATAATATCTAAATAATTTTACTTTAGTTTTGATAGGATGAACCATTGCCTCCAAATAATCAATACAAAACTTTGATAAAATTGGTCACCATTAAATTCTTAAATCCAACAATGACAAATACAATTAGCCATAACCATTAATTTGAGATAAGAACATGTCAAATGGCGATGTTTTCGGGTCTAATACTAAAACATCATCGTAACCAAAATACCAGAAACAAACAAACAAAACCAACAAAGAAAAACAAATAGGAAGATCACAAAAAAGAAAGGTGCAAAAATGGCAACAAACAATAACATTGGAGAAGAGAGAAGGAGAAGACTTGCAGAAAGAGGTTCCGATAGAATGGCATTAATAACTGGTCGTATTAATGCACTTCCACCTACA
Organism: Lathyrus oleraceus; assembly: GCF_024323335.1. Classification (NCBI taxonomy): domain Eukaryota; kingdom Viridiplantae; phylum Streptophyta; class Magnoliopsida; order Fabales; family Fabaceae; genus Lathyrus; species Lathyrus oleraceus. The sequence goes on from NC_066585.1 coordinate 548,422,675, forward strand.
CCACCTACACCTCCTTCTAACAGGTCTTCTCCTTCATATCGTCATGGACAATCCATGTCTGTTTCTGCATTTGATTCTCATTATGAAAAACTCAGTAGTCCTCTTGCTCGCCATGCACGACCTCACTCCCTCGCTTCGTCGGCTTTTGCATCGGAATTTAACCAAGATAATGCCGGTTTGAATCTTTTTCTTTTTCCGTATATATATTCTAAGCATATATATTCTAATCGAAGTTTTAAATAACAGTCATAGTCATGTAAAGGCTTTAGTGATTTCGTCGCGCCGTGGATTATTATAATTTTTTTTTTCATCATAAAAACAGTGAATAACATCATAAGATTTCAGCACTTTTCGTTACCATTTTATCACGGCCATTTTCATGGTAAAATCGTTTTTAAAAACCTCGATTAGAATTGTTGGTTAATTCATGGATGACTTTAATTTGTGGTGGCTGTATTGCGGTCATTGTAGTTGTTGCGACATAGATTATGCCTGTTGCAATGTGTATTTTGATTAAGAGGTGTTTGGAACACACACTTGAGAGTCATTAAAGTTAGAATTTTTCATTACATCTGATGAAAATTGAGTTAGGCTATTTAAATTTTGTCTTTTGATGAAAATAATTGAGCAATCATAAGCAAAAAATGTCTCATGCGGTTTCTATTACAATCGCAAGCGTGATCTTAAGTCGCATCGCAACGAGGGTTCGATGCATTTACTAAATCTACCGCATCAGCAATATTTCCGTTGCAATTTAAAACCATGCACGTCGACGAGGTACACATCATTGGATTTACTACTTATTGTTATTTTCATTTACTTTTGCTTTGTTGTGTTTGTAGATAATGCTGAAGAGAACAAACAAGATACCTCTACTGCTTCAAGACTTAAACATCAAGGAGGTTTTAAGTATTCAAATTTCGAGGCCAAAACCGAAGACGAGCCGCTACTAGAAGATTCTAAGGCCAAATTAACAAAATCATCATCAATAGAAAAGCTAACAGAATGCCTCAACATAAACCAAGCAAAGAGACTTCATAACTGGAGCCGGAATACATTTTTCTCATCAAGAGAACTGAATTTCAGCATTCTAGCTTCCGAAAACACGCGCGCACTCAGTTCACTGATAATAGCATTGGTGGTTGTTTTCTATTACATCATCTCCTCCGAGGGTATTTTCGCTTCAAGGCCTATTTACGTTGTGTTGGTGACCGATGTCACGATTGTTGTTTATCGTATATACCGCGAAAAGACTAGGGTTTTGAAAGAGAGACAAGGACAAATGGTTGAGGCTGGTGAAGATGGACAGAGTTGGGGTGATGCAGTGAAACTTTTGGAGAGAGGTTTGGTTTTGTACCAAGCTATTAGAGGTTTTTTTATTGATTGTAGTATTTATTTAGTTGTTGTTGTATGCTGCATTTCCCTAATGTAGCTTTAATTGTTCGGTATAAATCGGGTATTCTCTCTACACAAGTGTAAAGACTAACTAATCCGTTGAGTCTGATATAAGATCACAATGGATGGACAAAGCTCACGCTCATACGCTTTAATGCACTGCATTTCCACGACCGAATTTAAATTTCGGACGTCTGGTTAAATTGGCAGAGACCCGAAATCCAAGTGCTACTGGATGTAGGTTTAGTTGGTTGAGTATTTTCGACGGTTTTATTTTTCTATTTTTGGCAAGTTTTTGATACCATATAATTTTTGTTGTAAATTTTTATTTGTTTTTGTATCCTTGAAGACTATGGTTAATTGTATTTGTTCCTATATGACATTGTCACCATGGTGTTTAATTGTATTGGCAGAAGATGGGGCCTTAGAGCATGATTCTATAGTGTAATAATTTTGTAATTTCTGGTAGATATGTTCCTATGAATGAGCCAATATAATAACTTTTCTGTTTGAATTTATTTGAGCAACTATACATTCGGTTGTATATATTTATATATTGCAACATTTTAAGAGTGTCAGTGTATCGCTTAGAGGCATGGTGGATATATAGTACAGACGACTAAGTTTTGGTCTCTCTGAAAACCCGAGTTTAGTGTAATAGCATATAGTATTGAATTAATGATGGAGGAAGGACAATCTTATGTTTGTCTCTCATTTGGAAACCCCTTTTTTACCTAACTGACAGCTCAACTCTACAACTTAATCCATGTATTTGAATTTCTTGCTCTAACTGCTTGATGTATTTATTGATTTCAGACTATTATTTGATCATTAATCAATGGTTTTAGATGATGCACGTCTCTTCATGTTTAATAAGTGATTCCCACTTAAATTTTGAGCACAAAAATACACCAAAGTTAAATACTCAACCAAAATTTTAAGATAATATATGTGAGTTCTTTCATTTATAAATTCTCAAAGTTTCACATTTTAAACCAATGTGAGACTTCTTTACGCTCCTCACATTTATAATTCATTTTCAACAATAATAGAACTCTAACTTTTCTTTTCCTACTTTTCTTTTCCTACGTAATTTGAGAGATCAGTCTACCTAAAAGCATAGTAAAATATTCAATTTCTATCAAAAGAGAATGCTTAACTTAAAAAAATATAGTAATATTATGTAGTTTTATCTGTACTACAAAAAAAATGATTTTTATCTCGGTTGAAAAAGAGGTCTTACCTCGATTTCACATACCAGGTGACAAAGAATGTCATAAAAAGTGCGCATTTTACCTTTCGATTTAAAAAAAAGCCGACGAATATGTCTAAAAGCCATGGGTTCAATCCTTAGGAAGATCTTTTCGAAATTCTTAAATTGAAAAAACACATGTCTCATCGGTTTTGACATTTCACCGACGGATATACAACAATTTCACATCGATTATCTCATAAAATTAACAACTAAACCAATTTTGAGTTTATTATATCTAATGTGGATTGTATATTTCACTAAACCCTATACTGAATATTTAACTTCTTAAAATTGGTTAGAAAAATAATTATACGAACATTTGTGTTATATTTGAAGAACATCTTACATTGGTTAATGATTTTGAAGCATCATGCAACTTATCATTCAACTCACTTTCTTTTATGGTTAAAATCTCTTCAATGTTTCAAGTTATTTATTTATTCAATACTTTCTTTTCTATTAATTCATTCTTGAAAGCATAAAATTTATTGTTTTGAAAAATGAACAAATATGAAAGAAAGTTGAATGAAAATTAGAAGTATTTGAGAGATTTTAACGATAAAACAATATGAGATAAATGATGAGTTGCAGAATAATAGAAAATCATTGATCAGTGTAAAATAAATTTCATATACAACATAAATTTTCATATGATTATTTTCAAAATCAATTTAATAGGTTATATGTTAAAGAGGGGTCAGTGAAACAAACAATCGAGATTATATATAATAAACTCAACTCAACGGAACAAGATGAAAGCTGCACAAAGAATCACAAAAAACATAATTTCAATCTCAATATCAATCTCAAACTCAAACACAATAACAACAATTAAAATACAATATATAAATTTAATAAACTCAACTAAAAAACAACAACATACATTAAACAAAAAAAAAAAAAACAATCAACAACCTCAAGAACAACATTAACAACAACAATGTCAATAAACAATCTCTAGGGTTTAGGGTCTCAACAACAATAACAAAAACATCGACAAAAATAACATCAATAACAAAAACAAAACAACACGAAAAATATAAAAACAATTATTTGGATCTCTAAAGAATAAACGAGAGCACTAAACACATAACATCTTCGTATTGAAGATGATATATATTTATGATCCTTGTTGTTTATGCCTCTTCGTTAGGATTCTGTTTGTGTTGTTTTGACAAGTGAACATGAATGCTACAAATTAAAGTTATATATATATATATATATATATATATATATATATATATATATATATATATATATATATCAGGAAACATATTCACCTCGGTTGCAAAGAAAATCAAGATGAAAAATGACGTATTTTTAGATTAAAAAAATATATTCAAGAAAGCGTCATTTTAATATGATAAAAACATAAACTGAAACGGATGAGATTTGAAGCATATATATATGTATATATATATATATATATATATATATATATATATATATACATATATATTGAATAATTTATCCTTCGATTTTCAAAATAATCGACGACAGAATATATTATATATTATTTATTTAAAAAAACAAATCATTATACCTCGGTTTTTCGATACGTGAAGTAAAATCGTTATTATAAAATATATTATTTTTATTAGTGCTGATTCGAAAGATTAATCTCAAACACAAACATATAGATGTCTATATTTTAGTACCAAAGGGGAAAACATCGTCCAAATGGTATAGGAAAATTTGATAGCACAAGGACAAGCATTAAAGTTCATGAACACCACTGAAGCATGCACTGATATTAAATCTGTCACTTTTAGGTTAACGGATTAGGATTCAAGAAAATAGCTTTTCACTAGTCCAAATTTTGCTATCTTTCTCTATGCATCATTTTCTCACATTCAATAGCTGACTCAGATAGATGGACAAAAAGAACAGAGGAAATAAATTGTAGTTCCTTCATTTTTTCTTCTTTTCTTAGATAATGGTCCCAAAGATCAAAAGTGAACTTTATACATTTGGATGGTTCTAAGCCAGACTCAAAAGTTTAGAAAATGAGTCAAAGGACCAAACTTTACCAATGGAAAAAGCACATAGCAAAAAAAGAAAAAGAAGAAAAGAGAAATAAAGAAAGGAAAAGATCATGTTAATAGAATATCACTTTTATAATAGTGAAGTTAGATTAACATGATGACTAAACCTTTGTACAACTCAAAATTACATCATGTTCATGTTGCTAGTAACCTTTCATCAGTTATCTATAATGTTTCTTCATCATCTATCACTTCCATAATATCCTTCTCGAAAAGCCTCGAGCTAAGAATGAAATAGAAAAATGATCGGAGTCATCGATATAACCATCATCAAAATTTTGTAAGTAAGAGCTAGGATCATATAGAAACACATGTGAAGATGATCTAAATATTCTCCTCTTCTTTTCTCCAGTGATCTTCCTCCACAATGACTTCAACTTTGTAATCTTCATTGACCTAGGGGCTAATCCATTGATACACACAATAGGGTCATTACTAATACTGTTGTTTCTTGTGCTTAGACTGTTGCAAAATTCAAGGTTCATGATGTATATGATAGAGTAGAAAGCGTGGGATGCATAAAATGTTTTAAGTAACCAATGTGTTTGAAGTGCATGCCCTATGAATAAGACTAAGACTAAAAGGTTATTTATATAGTGATGGCGTGAACCCACTTTCTTTTTTCACAATCCTCATCATTACCTCAGCAAAGCACATACTTTGAATTAGATAGGACCAACGAAGAAAAAGAAAAGAAATGGATTTTGATGTCAGCATTTCAAGTTGTAATTGCTCCGTTAGGGGACAGTGGAATTGATCCTCTTGGATTAATCGATCGTAAAGTCGGATACAAAGATTTATAACAAAAATCAATTAGAGATTAAATGTTATGGTTTACCAAACGTTCACGCTGGACTTATTAGGGAGAATTACGGTTCGATCCTCTGCAACTGCAATTGGAAAGGGGTTAAAATCACTTGATGTAGGAACTAGCCCCTAAATCAGATTAGTCGGTCAAGTGGGTCGGATACTGGTTATGAAAACCAAAAAACAAAATATCATTATTTGTTAATTATGATATCAATTAAGTTGAAATAGTCGATTGGTCCATGTAAATTGAAAAGGTGATTAATTATTATGCAATGTCAATGTAAAAAAATTTACGCTGCCGATTCATCATCATCACCCGTTTGTATTACTTTATAGATTTTTAAAATAAAAGTTAAATTTGTTTCAATATCCAAAAGTCATGATTAACTGACTATGTAAAATCTTTTTACACTGACAATGTATTTTAATTAAATTCTATCATAAATTATCATAAGTTGTAATAAATTTATATTACTGTAATAAATATAATATTGTGGTGTATGGCTTAGAAATTTAAATATTTTATCAGTCTTTTAGATTTCAGCATTAACAAGGGATCAGGCAGAGGAAGTCTGGCGGCCACGAATGTTAGTGGTGGTCGATCGATAATGGGTTGTGGGTTGGGTCAATTCAATTATAAATTTTTCTCTTTGGTTGAAATTTAGAGAGACAATGATATACCTCTTACACTACTACTGAGCAGTTTTTTTTATCTGAAACAGAACTTTTACCTCAAATTTATGAAAACTTTGTTCTTTTTTTCATCGGTTGGTTTTTACACCAAGCTGAAATTTAAACTAAAAAATCAAAAAAAATTCTCTAAAATATATCCCAAAAGCTGAGAAGCATTTTGAACAAAGTTGGTTCCTTAATGTAATATTTTCTCTTATAATTGTTAAAATTGTTTTCTTTAATACATACTTATAAAAAAATGTTTAATGATGTTAGGAAAGTTCGAATGTAGTAGTAGTATTAGTAGTTATTGTTATTGTTGAGTTTTAATATTCCTAACAACAACAATAACAACAATACTGCTAAGTTCACTACACTTTATGACAATTTAATTTTTTTCACGTCACCCAATATAAAACCGATGTAAAATTTAATTTTTTTCTCAAATAAATATTATATAATCCCAACAAATACAATTTTTGTTTTAATTTCTTTAAAAATGGTTCTTTTCTTTCTATTTTTTGTTTTTATTTATTTATTATATAATCTATTATATAATCTATTTTTCGTTTTTATTCGTTCACTAAATTTTCCCTTAAACCTAACTCATATATAAAGCCACTTTATACTCTTAAATATCATTCCTTCGGATGAATTGCAAGAAAGGAAAAAAATTCATTGGTTATGTGTTGTTGTTTTTCTACACCAACATTTAATATATCATTTTTCTGCAATTGCAATTTATCTCATAGTAGTGTTGTTTTTGTTATTGTTGGTGGCGCACTACAAAAAAAATTCACATGAATTGTAACGGTTTAATTATGCTTTTAGTAAAAACTGCCACAATTTACCGTTAATTATTGCAGTTTCGATCAATGACGTAATCTTAGTAATAAAAAGGTGATTTCAACTCCCATTATTTACTTATCTATTTATAAAATTTTGCATAAAGCAGCGCGTTTTTTCTCCCTATTCCTCTCTCTCACTGAAGGAAAATAAAGGAACGGACATAAACAAATTTTCCCATCTTTCTTCTGGTAAGAAAGTGGTGCCCCTGACCTCCTCAACCTACATCCACACCTCCTCTTGCAACAAATTTTTCTTCTTCCCCAAAACACCACCCCACTGTGAAATCCAGCATATCTTTTATCTTCCTTATAATAACCATATCCTAACTACAACGCATATACACCAATAACATCGATCTTTGAATCTCCTCCGCTAAACTCACTCCAGCTACTCCATATCCTCATCGAGGGAAGCAACAAAGTTACCATCAACAAAACCGATCAACAACCTTCACTGTGTCAAAAACCACTACACTATGAGTTTCTCTGGACACTACAACAACAACCGCAACTCAACATCTCTCGCTCTCGGCGTCGGTAATCTTCGAATCATAATCTATTTTCATTTTGCTTGTTGTTTGTCATGTACTGCATGTTTAAAATGATTTTTCCGCGTGAGTTTTGTTTTCCATTGTTACGTTTGTTTCGAAGTTACCTTTGTTGTTATTCTTGAGCTAAGGCTGTGATGGGTATGTTGGTAATGGTTTGTTTAGTTATCATTATTTCGTCTTGTGTTTACGTGTTCACATTTGACTTAAAATGGAGCATGTTGAATTAATGAGTTTTAATTTGGTCTGGACTGTTATTTAGCTTCTCACTACGCCAAAAACTGGAATAGACAACGCACCTTAGAGGGCGCTTTATTACAAAAGCGCACTCTAAAGTGAAGCAAAAAAATAAGGAGCGAACAACTGGAATAGACAACGCACTTTAGAGGGCGCTTTTGTAATAAAGCGCCCTCTAAGGTGAAGCGAAAAAATAAGGAGGAGATAGAGGGACAATAATACAGGGCGCTTTTTAGAAAGCGCCCTCTAAGGTTACCCTTAGAGGGCGCTTTTAAAAAAGCGCTCTATAAGTCCATGTGCATTTCCAGTTTATAAAGCGCTTTTGGAAAGTCTTAGAGAGCGCTTTCATAAGCGCCCTCTTAGGCCCCCTTTAGAGGGCGCTTTTTTTCCACAAGCGCCCTCTAAGGCCCCCTTTAGTAAACATTAAAATTATAACATACTGTGCGTTTTGTTATTTCACTCTCTGTTTTTTTCGTTCTTTTTCACGTTAGGGTTCTCACTGCTACGATTTTCGCTACTTCTAAGGCGTTCTCCTTCCACCTCTGTTAGATCTACGACGTTTCCTCCTTCTATTAATTCGTTGTTAGCTGTTCGATTTTGACACCATAGGTATTTTTCTAATCTTCATATTACTTGGTTTCTCTTCTGACGTTCGCTATTGTTCATTTTTGGTTTCATTTTTCTTGGTTCATACATTTATTGAGTATTCTCAACAATAATTATTGTGTTGCAATGCTAGCAATGGAGACTAAGCATTATGGGTTAAATTTCACCAACTGTTCCATTTGTTTCTCGATGTAGAAAAAGGAGGCAGCAATATCTAAAACACCTTCTACCAATCAAAGGTACACTATGCAGCTTATGAGTGTATTTATTCTAGCATACATAGCGTAGCTAGTAACTTAAGAAGTTTAGGTATGGATGTTATTTGATAGAGTAAATTAGAGTCAACTATTCTTCTGTTAGCTTTCAGTTAGACCATTATACAATTCTACATATATATTTTCTAGTCAATGTTTATCTTTTGTAAAAACTATATGATGATATATAACTATGCTACAAATTAGTGTATACCACTAATGCTTAATGCATGGTTCATACATTCTCATGCTATTGAAGTCAGAGATATCTGAAAATGTTGAGAAACTAACTCAATAAACCAAAATTGTTTTGGTTTTGGGTTGTTGTTGGAGACATGAATGCCCTGCACAGAGACTAACTCAATAAAGCGAAATTGTTTTGTCTCATCCCATTTTTGGTTTCTCTTCTGAAATTGTTTTTTGTTTATTCTAATTAGTAATGGATAATACATGGATGTCTTCCAATCGATTGTCGAGAGAGTACGAGAATGGGGTATCAGAATTCGTTAAGTTTGCCGTTGCGCACGCCGAAGACCCCAGTAGAATGATATGTCCTTGCTTGGGTTGTTGTTATGGGAAACGGGTTGACGCAGTTCAGTTGACATCTCATCTAATGAGGCATGTAATTGATCGAAGTTATACATGTTGGGATTTGCATGGTGAGAAAAGTAACGAGAATGTTGAACCGGGGGATAGTACGACCTATGCCTCAAACTATAGTGGCGCAGATACATACGATTGTGATCGAGTTGAAGAGATTGCATAAGCACTTGAAAGAGATCTTAAGGATTGTCCCGAAATGTTTGAGAGGTTGGTAAGTGATGCAGAGAAACCTTTGTATGATGGTTGCACTAAATTCACAAGATTGTCTGCGGTATTAAAGTTGTACAACTTAAAGGCGGGCAATGGATGGTTGGATAAAAGTTTCACAGAGTTATTAGCCTTTTTGAAAGATATGCTTCCTGAGGATAATGTTCTTCCCAATCGAACATATGAGACCAAAAAGATGTTGTGCTCTATTGGCATGAGCTATGATAAGATACATGCATGTCCAAACGATTGCGTTTTGTTTCGAAATGAGTATGCATCGTTAAATGAGTGTCCTAAATGCGGTGTCTCGCGATATAAGAACAAGTTGTTGTCATACCCCAAAATTTGCCCATTAATATTTCAAGACATTTTTCAAGGCATTCCGACTCATTTTTATGACACTGATCTTAAAAGAACCAAGGCCCAGCTCACGAATGGCCCAATCCAGAAAATGGCCCAAACTGGCCTGTTCGCTACACGCTCGCCTAGCGAACGTTACGTTCGCTACACGCTCGCCTAGCGAACGTTCGCTACGCGTTCGCTACCAGCTCGCCTAGCGAAGCTGACAGACAACAAAAAATTTCGGGCTTCGTTCTGAGCCCATTAGGTCATGGAAAAGGGCATTATAAATACCAGCACTTCAGTAATGAAAAGGAGGACGAAAAAAGGAGGAAAGGAGAACCCTAGCAAGCAAACCCTAGCGCTCACAGACGGAAAACCCTAAAGGAAACCCTGAAGGAAAAGCCGGCGGCAGCAAGGTCACTTCCGCTCAATTCGATCCGATCGGCCAACTCAAGGTTACAATTCGATTGCAAACAGGTTTGCATTACTATTATCGCTTTATTTTCTTAATTTGCATGTGATACCGCTTTATGTTCTTAACTTGCATGTGACATTATAATTGAATTCATAAACATATTTGAGGTTTTGCATGTGAATTTAAGTGTGCCTGAATATTGTGAATGCTGAACCATGTAATTATGTGTTGAATGCCATAAGCCATGCCGCAGGTTGAAGTCATACTGTTCTGAAATTCAAAACCCGCAGACGCTCGCTAGCACATCGCTAAGCGAGCATGTAGCGAGTGTTCGCTAGGCCTTCGCTAGGCGAGGCAGAGGCGAACGGGACAGCCATTGATATGTGTTATGTTCTATGCGTAACCTGATCTATTCTATGTTAATTATGCACTGTTTTGCCTGACATTCATGCTGCTGTATTTTTCTTTTACGGTGTAATCCTCGATTGCACCCGGATTTGGTATGCTAACCCGTTTGTTGAATTTTGCAAAGGTTCATATGTCCCAGAAAAAAGATCGCCGTTTAGGTCTTCCACTTTATTTGTGGGATACCCTTGGGGAGACTCACCCTAAATTGCTTAATTAATTTTTAATGTGTTAATTTTAATGTATTAATTTTAATGTATTAATTTTAATGTATTGATTTTAGTATGGACTTAATTACTTAATTGACTTTAAAATATGACCTTTAAATAAGTGATCTTGGACCTCTCTTTTGCCCTACGGTATTACGGTATAATGGTCATGTCCCGCGAATGTGGGGATACACTTAGCAATGGCCCTTCGATTAAATCATCATAAAATAAATCATGGTCCCTCGGATGTTGCCTTCGAAAATACAATTTTGTCCCTCGATGACCCTTCGGTGTAGCCTACGGTTAGATGATGATCGTCCCTTCGAATGCTAAGGTATCCTTACAACTGTTGCCTTCAATGACCTATCGATGACCCTACGATGACCCTTAAACATCCAAAGGGTAAAATTACTTACTTCTCAATAGTAAGGACAGTTTTACCCTCATAAGGATAGGAAACGCTCATAACGACCTTAGGAAGGTATAACTCTCAATTACTGGATCATAACCTAAAACATTTTCCACCCCTCACACTTTACACTTTACAAATCCTAGAAAATCACCACTTGGTATACATTCATACTAGAATCATTACCGAGTTATATTTTTCTAAACCATTTTCAAAATCAAATGAGATAAATACTTTGTATACATTCATACGAGAATCATTACAAAGTTAAACTCTCTTTCAAACATTTTTTAAGCAATTCACCGACACTTTTCAGACAAAAATATAAGTGATCCAGTAATTAAGAGCCCATGGATAACCATGGATACAAAGGGTGCTAACACCTTCCCTTTGTATAATGTACCTCCCGAACCCAAAATCTATTGAGGTCTTTCCTGTTCTTTTCCACCTTTCCTTATTGGATAAAAGAAAAGTCGGTGGCGACTCTTGCTATCCGCGACATTGCGATAAAAAGCAAAACACCCCAAGTCAGTTCACCGTATGACAGAACTGGCGACTCTGCTGGGGACACTTTAAAAAGAGAGGTTACCTTAAAAAACAAGATCACTTATTTAAAATTGTCTGATTTACTTTTAAGGGATTGCTTGGGTATTCTTGAGTGAAAGATCCTACACCCGGATCTAGTGTACCTTAGGTAAGTAGCAATAGATCATTGCGACTATCCGGCGTATACTGGAATGGTTAAAATGATGGCTACGGTTAATGTGACACTTTGGTTGTCCTGATGTTCCTCATGTTACTTGAGGAAAAATTTGGCTTCCGCGTGGTGTCGTCAAAGCATTAACCAGACCTTTAGAACCCTAATTGACTCATCCTAGCCATTAGAAAGTAGTGAGATAACTGACTTCGGTTCCGACTGGGGTTGGTTGAGACTCGATACTACACTCTTTGAGATTGGACTTTAGGGAAGCTTTGGTCAACCACTTGGTGTTGCACTGAAGTGGACTTAAAGAAAGGTCGATGATTTGAGATCCTTCTAGAACCCGGTTACTATTCTAGGACAGGTTGAACCAACCAAACTTCAGTGGGGAGGGTACTTACCTATGAAACTCATGCAAGCCTTAAAACCTAGGAATGATGGTTGTGTGAATTGCTTGTGCTTGCTATTTACATAACATACATAACATCATAACATACATAACATCATCATAACATCATGGCATTGTACTAACCATTTCGAGGACTTAGGGATTTAACTTTTCTCTAGTTCAAAAAAAAAAAAAAAAAAAAAAAAATTCCAAAAGTCCTTGAAAACATTTCATACATTGCATAGCATAACATTGCATAACAGGTGTTCTAAAGGGATCAGTATTCTCACGGCTTTCCTCCACACAGAAATGGATCTCGAACAAACTGTCAAAGATCTCCAGACTCAGAATGCTCAATTCAAGGAGATGATGCTAAGCTTATCCAAGGGGCAGGAGGAACTGAAGGCTCTTTTGGTCGAAAAGAAGAAAGACAAGAAAGTTGTGAGTTTCATTAACCCGGGAAGGAGGCAGTTTACGAAGATCAATATGACTTTAGCACAAGCACTGCAGGGTATGCTAAAAGCAAATTTAATTACCCTCAGAGATCCTCCTACAAAACCCAACACTACTTCTCCTCGTTATAATCCCAATGCCAGATGTGCATATCACTCCAATAGCCCCGGGCATGATACAAACAATTGTTGGTCGTTGAAGAACAAAATTCAGGATATGATCGACGCTGGAGAATTTGAATCTGATCCGCCTGAGACTCCTAATGTCATCACTGCTCCTCTGCCTAATCAGGGCGAGACTGTCAATGCTGTGGAAGACACTGATAACGATTATGACTTGGATAGCCGGATTTTTCCAACAATTGGTGACGGACTCAATAATTGGAAGGCTGAAGACACTATCCCGATTTCCTTTAGTCAGGAGTAATTGTTATTGCTGTTTTAGCATTTTAAGGCATTGTGTCTATACCCGGGGCATAATAGCTAATTTTAAGGGTTTTGTCATTTTCATAAGCATATTCACATTCAATGAATCAATGGACTTTTTGCATTCAAATATTGCGCTCTTTATCTTTCCTGTCATTTTTCAAACAAGCTATGTTTTCTTGCACACACTCACGTAACAATTTGCCGATCCATATCCACTCTGGATCCTGTTGGTAATGACTCTGCTATTGTTCATTATGACTTTGAAAATCCGATCTACCAAGCCTAGGATGGAAGTGAGGAAGATTGTGAAGTCCCTGGAGAACTTGCCAGACTGGTACTACAAGAAGAAAAGACCATACAGCCGCATGAGGAATCAATTGAAATTGTAAATCTGAGTACTGAAATAGACAAGAAAGAAGTCAGAGGTTTCTTGGGACACTTGAATTACATTGCCCGATTCATTCCACACTTGACTGCTACCTGCAAACCCATCTTCAAATTACTAAAAAGGAAAAATCAAGAGATGGCATGGAATGATGAATAACAAAATCAGGAAATATCTCCAAGAACCTCCAATTCTGATGCTACCAGTTGAAGGAAGACTTCTAACTATGTATTTGACCGTGTTAGAAAATTCAATAGGGTGTGCTGGGGCAACATGACGAGTCTGGTCGAAAAGAGCATGTCATACACTGCCTTAGCAAAAGGTACCGACTGTGAAACAAGATACTCACAGCTCGAGAAAGCTTGCTGCGCTTTGGCTTGGGCTGCTCGCCGACTAAGACAGTATATGTTGAATCATACCACTTTATTGATTTCTAAGATGGATCTTATCAAATATACATTCGAGAAACCTGCTGTCTCCCGAAAGAGTTATCACTGATAATGGTACTAAACTGAACTCTGCATGCAGTTCAAAATAAAACACCATAACTCTTCTCCGTACCGGCCAAAGACGAACGACGCCGTGGAGGCTGCTAACAATATCAAGAATATAACGGTAACATACAAAGACTGGTATGAGATGTTACCTTTTGCTCTTCATGGTTACCGTACTTCGACAGGGGCAACTCCGTTCTCTTTAGTCTATGGAATGGAAGCCGTTTTACCAGTGGAAGTTCAGATTCCCTCTCTAAGAATTGTGAAAGATGCAGGCTTAGATGAGGATGAATGGATTCAAACTCGACTCGATCAGATAAATCTGATTGATGAAAAGAGACTTGCGGCTGTTTGTCATGGGCAGATATATCAGAAGCGCATGACCCAGGCATTCAACAAAAAGGTCAAGAGACGAGTGTACCAAATCGGCAACTTAGTCATCAAGCGTATCATTCTACCGCAAGGTGATCCCAGGGGCAAATGGACTCCCACATACGAAGGGCCATTTGTAGTTAAGAAGGTATTCTCTGGTGGAGCCATGATGCTTGCTACAATGGATGGCGAAGAGTTCCCGCATCCTGTGAACGCTGACATAGTTAAAAAAAAATATTACGCATAAAAGAGACCCGCTAGGTCGACGTACCTTGGCAAAAGTAAGGGCATCCCGGCGAACCAAAAGGGTTCGGGCAAAAATTAGGGATAAACATATAAAAATGTACACCCGGCAAGTCGAAAACCTGAAAAGGCGGCTTGGGCAAAAAAGGGTATCCTGGTGGACTGAAAACCTGAAAAGGCGGTCCAGGCAAAAATTAGGGATTAAAGCGTATGACTATGTCCCGTTCTCGGTCCGCTTCATCCAAGTTCAAAGAACTGAACAAGCCAATCACTTTTATCCGACAGCAGGAGATGAGAGGCTCGAAGACATAATGACAGTAGTGGAATTAAAATCAACAGGACTTTTTCTACATAGCTTTGTCTTCGTTTTCTTGACAACTTCCTCTTACTAGGATTTCTGTCTCCTTGTACACGAATTGCCTGTTCATAGGCCCTCTTTCAAAATCAATTTTATTTTTACTTTTCTGTTTTGTTTGCATAAATGTCCATTGATTTAACTTGAATTGATATATGCATTTGAATATGATCAATGTTTATCAAAATACATGCATAAAATAACAATGACAATTACTAGACTTCAGGATCGAGGAGAAGGTCTAACCAGGCTTTCCAATGAATCTGTTGCCAATTCTATTCCCCGGCTAAGCCAGTTATTCCCCAAAAGAAATGGGCATCACTAGACGAATTGGTCATCTCTTCTATCCCCAGCCAGGCTCTGTCGAATGTTTCTACCATCAGACAGAAATCAAATACCCCAGCTGAGACAGGGTCATCAACACAAATATCCCCGACCAGAAGACTGAGATTTATTTCCCCCAGTAGAGTCCCCCGACGCATAATTCATTCATTTCATAACATATACATGCATACAATGTTCGCATTTATTTCAGACGCATAATTCATTCATTACATCATTTCACATCACATACTTGCATACAGTGTTCACATTTATTTCATTCCGCATCATATACATTACATCGTTTCATAGCATGCACACGCATACCATGTTCGCAGGCATAAAACATCTCATGCATCATGACGTGGCATGAAGCTAACTTTATTTTTCAGGTTAATTATCCTCTTGATACAATCAAAACAAAGGTCCATTCAGACGGACATCCTTATCAATTACATTCAGGATTCAACTATATCCCTCAGATACTGCCTAGCGTACGGTATATTCCGAGGTGTGGTCTAGCATACGACTACTTTCTTCTTCAGATACATCTTTCAGATATACTCCATGTCACCATTCATTCTGACATCCTCCTAACGATGGCATCTATAAGCCCATCCCCAGAAATTTATTGCAAATACAACATATACAAATACTATCAGATACAGCCTAACGTACGGTTCACTCTGATTCAGCTCAACATATGACTCTTTCAACTCAGATGCGATCTAACGTACGATCCATTCCGACCTTCAACAACTCCAAGACAGTCTAATGTACGACCAAGTTAGACCTTCAAGTCAGATTCTGCAAATACAGTCTAATGTACGACCAAGTTAGACCTTCAAGTCAAATTCTGCAAATACAGTCTAATGTACGACCAAGTTAGACCTTCAAGTCAGATTCTGCAAATACAGTCTAATGTACGACCAAGTTAGACCTTCAAGTCAGATTCTGCAAATACAGTCTAATGTACGACCAAGTTAGACCTTCAAGTCAGATTCTGCAAATACAGTCTAATGTACGACCAAGTTAGACCTTCAAGTCAGATTCTGCAAATACAGTCTAATGCACGACCAAGTTAGACCTTCCAGTCATCAAATACAGTCTAATGTACGACCAAGTTAGACCAGATTCTGCTCAGTGACAGTCTAATGTACGACCAAGTTAGACCGTCAAGTCCTCGGATTCTGCCCAGATACAGTCTAATGTACGACCAAGTTAGACCAGATTCTGCTCAGTGACAGCCTAATGTACGACCAAGTTAGACCGTCAAGTCCTCGGATTCTGCCCAGATACAGTCTAATGTACGACCAAGTTAGACCTTCATCTCCTCAGATGCTACCTTCGGACAGGTACATTTCTGAATGGTAGTCTAGTATACGGCTACTCCCTTGCTCAGGTGCTACCTTCGGACAGGTACATTCCTGAATGGTAGTCGGGTATACGGCTACTCCCTTGCTCAGGTGCTACCTTCGGACAGGTACATTCCTGAATGGTAGTCGGGTATACGGCTACTCCCTTGCTCAGGTGCTACCTTCGGACAGGTACATTCCTGAATTGTAGTCTGGTATACGGCTACTCCCTTGCTCAGGTGCTACCTTCGGACAGGTACATTCCTGAATGGTAGTCGGGTATACGGCTACTCCCTTGCTCAGGTGCTACCTTCGGACAGGTACATTCCTGAATGGTAGTCTGGTATACGGCTACTCCCTTGCTCAGGTGCTACCTTCGGACAGGTACATTCCTGAATGGTAGTCTGGTATACGGCTACTCCCTTGCTCAGGTGCTACCTTCGGACAGGTACATTCCTGAATGGTAGTCTGGTATACGGCTACTCCCTTGCTCAGGTGCTACCTTCGGACAGGTACATTCCTGAATGGTAGTCTGGTATACGGCTACTCCCTTGCTCAGGTGCTACCTTCGGACAGGTACATTCCTGAATGGTAGTCTGGTATACGGCTACTCCCTTGCTCAGGTGCTACCTTCGGACAGGTACATTCCTGAATGGTAGTCTGGTATACGGCTACTCCCCTACTCAGGTACATTTCTGAATGGTAGTCTGGTATACGACTGCTCCATCTTCAAGCAGATTCAGCCTAACGGACGGCTCATTCTGCAACTCAGAAACGATCTAGCGTACGATCCGTTCTGATCTTTCATCCCCAGCAAGGTCATCCGCCTAATGAACAACTCACTCTGGTACTCAGATATGGTCCAGTATATGATCCATTCTGATCCCTTATCCCCAGCAGTATATAGCATACTCTGACTCCCCAGCGAAGTCAACAGCAGGATGGATAACTCACTATCCGGTCTACCGTATGACTCGGTACGACATCCATGTCTTCAGATATCGTCTAATGAACGACGCACTCTGAAGTTCTCATCATCAAGTTCCCTGGATGGCATCTTTAAGCCCATCTCCAAGACTAGCTCCTGATTGACAAGCGCAAATTTTTGGGCATTCTAGTGTTCAATAATCTTCCACCTCCAGACCACGAATGGCGTACACACCATTCTAACTCTCTCGGTTCAAGAATATTGAACAGGGGCAGCTGTCATACCCCAAAATTTGCCCATTAATATTTCAAGACATTTTTCAAGGCATTCCGACTCATTTTTATGACACTGATCTTAAAAGAACCAAGGCCCAGCTCACGAATGGCCCAATCCAGAAAATGGCCCAAACTGGCCTGTTCGCTACACGCTCGCCTAGCGAACGTTACGTTCGCTACACGCTCGCCTAGCGAACGTTCGCTACGCGTTCGCTACCAGCTCGCCTAGCGAAGCTGACAGACAACAAAAAATTTCGGGCTTCGTTCTGAGCCCATTAGGTCATGGAAAAGGGCATTATAAATACCAGCACTTCAGTAATGAAAAGGAGGACGAAAAAAGGAGGAAAGGAGAACCCTAGCAAGCAAACCCTAGCGCTCACAGACGGAAAACCCTAAAGGAAACCCTGAAGGAAAAGCCGGCGGCAGCAAGGTCACTTCCGCTCAATTCGATCCGATCGGCCAACTCAAGGTTACAATTCGATTGCAAACAGGTTTGCATTACTATTATCGCTTTATTTTCTTAATTTGCATGTGATACCGCTTTATGTTCTTAACTTGCATGTGACATTATAATTGAATTCATAAACATATTTGAGGTTTTGCATGTGAATTTAAGTGTGCCTGAATATTGTGAATGCTGAACCATGTAATTATGTGTTGAATGCCATAAGCCATGCCGCAGGTTAAAGTCATACTGTTCTGAAATTCAAAACCCGCAGACGCTCGCTAGCACATCGCTAAGCGAGCATGTAGCGAGTGTTCGCTAGGCCTTCGCTAGGCGAGGCAGAGGCGAACGGGACAGCCATTGATATGTGTTATGTTCTATGCGTAACCTGATCTATTCTATGTTAATTATGCACTGTTTTGCCTGACATTCATGCTGTTGTATTTTTCTTTTACGGTGTAATCCTCAATTGCACCCGGATTTGGTATGCTAACCCGTTTGTTGAATTTTGCAAAGGTTCATATGTCCCAGAAAAAAGATCGTCGTTTAGGTCTTCCACTTTATTTGTGGGATACCCTTGGGGAGACTCACCCTAAATTGCTTAATTAATTTTTAATGTGTTAATTTTAATGTATTAATTTTAATGTATTAATTTTAATGTATTGATTTTAGTATGGACTTAATTACTTAATTGACTTTAAAATATGACCTTTAAATAAGTGATCTTGGACCTCTCTTTTGCCCTACGGTATTACGGTATAATGGTCATGTCCCGCGAATGTGGGGATACACTTAGCAATGGCCCTTCGATTAAATCATCATAAAATAAATCATGGTCCCTCGGATGTTGCCTTCGAAAATACAATTTTGTCCCTCGATGACCCTTCGGTGTAGCCTACGGTTAGATGATGATCGTCCCTTCGAATGCTAAGGTATCCTTACAACTGTTGCCTTCAATGACCTATCGATGACCCTACGATGACCCTTAAACATCCAAAGGGTAAAATTACTTACTTCTCAATAGTAAGGACAGTTTTACCCTCATAAGGATAGGAAACGCTCATAACGACCTTAGGAAGGTATAACTCTCAATTACTGGATCATAACCTAAAACATTTTCCACCCCTCACACTTTACACTTTACAAATCCTAGAAAATCACCACTTGGTATACATTCATACTAGAATCATTACCGAGTTATATTTTTCTAAACCATTTTCAAAATCAAATGAGATAAATACTTTGTATACATTCATACGAGAATCATTACAAAGTTAAACTCTCTTTCAAACATTTTTTAAGCAATTCACCGACACTTTTCAGACAAAAATATAAGTGATCCAGTAATTAAGAGCCCATGGATAACCATGGATACAAAGGGTGCTAACACCTTCCCTTTGTATAATGTACCTCCCGAACCCAAAATCTATTGAGGTCTTTCCTGTTCTTTTCCACCTTTCCTTATTGGATAAAAGAAAAGTCGGTGGCGACTCTTGCTATCCGCGACATTGCGATAAAAAGCAAAACACCCCAAGTCAGTTCACCGTATGACAGTTGTCTCCAGCAAAAGTCTTGTGGTATTTTCCTGTTATTCCGAGATTTAGACGCATGTTTCGTAGTGAAACCGATTCAAGACACTTGACCTGGCATGCAGATGAAAGAATTATAGATGGAAAGTATCGACATCCGGCAGATTCACCACAGTGGTTGAAAATTGATAATGATTATCCTGAATTTGGAGAAGAATCAAGAAACCTTCGCTTGGCATTATCTATTGATGGAATGAACCCACACGGTATCCAGAGTATCTCACATAGTACATGGCCTGTGATTAATGGATACACATTTTATACCAAAGAACAAGATGATAAAAGTACTATGCAGAATAGTGGTGTCACCGTGGTAGCTGAAGCAATGCACATATCAAGTGTGAAGGACTTAAACCCCAAATTTGCAAATCTGTCGTATTTTGGTGTTATCGAGCGCATTTGGATGTTTGATTATGAGAAGTTTCAGATTCCTATATTTGGTTGCAAGTGGGTTGAAAATAATAACGACATTTGAATGGATAAGTCAGGATTTTTGCAAGTGGATCTTAATAGGGTGGGATACAAAGATGAGTCTTTTATTCTAGCCTCTCAAGCTAGACAAGTGTTCTATGTCAATGATCCGAAAAGTACGAAATGGTCTATAGTTCTTTTTTCCAACAAAGTAATTGATGAAAACACTGGAGATCAAGGTGATATTGATGTTGAGATTGAATCGTTTACCAGAAATGATCAAGATGAGAATATTATATCAAATTATTCATATATTAGAAATGATCATAATGAGGGTATTTGGATCAATCCAACCGTCCGTGTTGTTAAGAGACATGTAGAACATATTCCAACCAAGAAAAGAAAGAGAACTTAGTGAAAAAGGTACAGGTCAAATGATTTTAAGTGTTTTCTTTATTACAGGTAAAATGGCTTTTATTACAGCAAATCGAGTCAGTTGCATAAAAAAAAAGGTATAAACACAATTATATGATATTTATGCATAGAAAATGTTAATTCTTGATCTTATACTTCACCTAACTAATTTTATGATATTTTAGGTTCATGCTATTGATATTGAATAAAAAGAGGTTGTTGCTAAGAAGACTGCGGCTAGCAAAAAAAACATACATCTCAGAGATGCTTTTGCTACTTAGTTTTATTTCTTTTTAAGTTATGAATTGGTTGTATATTTAGAATCTTTAGAAGTTAAACGATTATATATCAGTGGATTGTTGTATATGTATGGATTGTTGTATATAAGGCTTGTTGAATGCAATGTGTGAAAAAGGGCTTCAAATTATACAGTTTTAGGTGTACTGCTTCAATATACAGGTTGTCTAAAATAAATAAAAAAATATAGCGCTTTTTTAAAAAAAAAATTTAAATAACCACCCACTTTAGAGGGCGCTTTCCAAAATAAGCGCCCTCTAAACCCTTTAAATTTCCACTTTAGAGGGCGCTTTCCAGTAAAAGCGCCCTCTAAACCCTTAAAAGTTTCCACTTTAGAGGGCACTTTCCAGTAAAAGCGCCCGTAAAAGCGCCCTCTAAACCCTTAAAAGTTTCCACTTTAGAGGGCGCTTTCTTTAAAAAGCGCCCTCTAAAGTGGCCCTTAAAGGGCTTAAAGAGTCACTTTAGAGAGCGCTTTCACCAGGAAAAAAAACGCTGTCTTTACCTATGCCAGCGCCAGATTAGAGGGCGCTTTAAAGCGCTGTTATAGGCAAAAAAAAGCGCCCTCTTTTCCCTTATTTGGCGTAGTGTCTGCTGCGTTTTGGATTTGAAGATTGATGCGTGATTTCGTGACTTTCGGTTGTTGCGTGTTTGAATAGATTTTGGTGTGCATACATTTAAATTTGGATGTTTTTGAAATGAAATGGTGATTTTATTGCTTTCACTTTTGAAGTTTTGAATTGATATGTTCATATGGCAGAAATCAATAGTAACATGTCCATCGAAAGGATAATGATATTGGAATGTTATTACTATTGTTACTGGTTATTTTATCCAATTGTATCCATATATTGATACTGCTAGTGATTTTAAGACTTATATTGGGTTACTATTTAATTTGTTAGTTTTGTATAGATCTTTTTAGCTGATAGTTATTTTGGACTCGTACCATGGTACAATGGATGTGCGTTTTCTTTTGTTTTTTTTCTTGTAATTTTTTTCTTTCGTTTGATTGTTAATTAATAAATTTGGTTTTTACCTTTTCTTTTATAGTGAATGTTATTTTTGGACTAGATTTGTGAGTTTTGTTTTAAGCTCATTTGATATTTAGTTTTTGACACCCCTTGGTGTCTTCACTTTATGTTAATATTTTAAGTCCTTCATTTTATTTTGACTTCGTTAATTTTGTCGAGTTTGTAAAATTTCCACAAATTTTGTAAATAGTATTAGGTTACTGTTTTAATATTCATTGCATTTTTAATCAAATTTTTTTTATCTGCGGTAGTCGATTGGGTTTGCTGAACCGATTGTAGTTTTGCGGCGAGTCGATTCAGAATGCTTGAACTAATGTGTTCCATTTATTTTACAGAAATCTCTGTTGAGATTGAACTGATAAATGATTATGGACTGTTACTGCATTGAAATATTGTTACTACTACTAGTGATTTTTGTTGGTTTTTATTTTATCATATTTTTTATATTATATTTTCCGATAGTTGCAAGTATCCATCAAAAAGGTGGATCTGGTTGAATGGTAGGAGCTTCGGCTTGATATTCCTAAGTCCCAAGTTTGATTCTCGATAACTACATCCGTAGATTTTTGTTGGTTTTTTCCTGCATTTTTTCATTTTTCTAATAAAAGTCATACTATATATTAATGAGTGCAATTAACTTATGACTAATCACTCATGACCTAGTGGTAGAGGCATCCGGTGCTTCCCACTAGGTCAAGGGTTTGACCCTTGTACAACTCACTTTCTATTTATTTCATTATTTTTTTATGTTATTTTATTTTTAATCTTTTTTATATTTTATTCTCACTTCTCCGACACCTGTTGATTTTAATGTTTGTCCTTGATTTATTTTATTATATAAATATCGATTTTTAATCTATAGATTTGGAAATTCCCGTGTTATTTATCCATGATTATTTTTATCGATATATTGATAGTATTTCTCCGTATTTTGATTAATTGTATATGACATTTCAATTATTGTCGATATGCGAAAACCGACTTTGAGCACATTACCTAGTTGTTGTTTGCTCCTCAATTTCCACCTGCCTTGCATGTTTTGGCATTATATGACCTTGATTCGCATCCTCATATTCCGATTTTAATCCGTGCACGTCCCGATTTTACTACTTTTAATTTAATTTTTGATTGTCTTATAAATTTAATTTGCGTTTGTTCTTTTTTTCACATGGCTTACTCTTGGGCTTTCTTACAATGAGACTGTCCTCTTGCACCTACACTCATGCATTGCTTGTTCGTTGATTGAGCCTGATTTAATTGTTTCATTATTCTGAATCCCCATTCGACAAAATGTACCCCCACTCCCATGATGTGTAATAATTTTACCATTTCTGTTTCCTTATTTGCTTGATTGTTTAGTTAGTACTAACACAAGAATGAAATAAATCATTTCCAAAAGATAAAAAAAACAAAAACTCGACCCAACGTCGAGTATTTTCTCAATAAACAAATCAATCCATTTCTTTCTTTCAAACAATTTCTTTCAAACCATGTCATTCAAATGTTTCTCAATCGTTCATCAAATGCTTGATCCAACATCAAGTCATTTTCATAATAAAAACTCGAAAATACTTAATTCCTTTTTAACACTTTTCAATAAAGATGGAAATGAAACATGGTGGATACCACGAGCTCCTGAGACTAAGATTCAAGATGGATATCTCGCCCATCTTAGCCCTCGCTATCATTCAAAACTATCAAAGTAGTTTCTTCAAACCCTTTCTCAATCAAATCTCAAAAACACATAAAAATATCAAACCCTTTTGCAAATAAGATGGAAATGGAACACGGTGGATACCACGAGCTCTTGAGACTAGGATTCGAGATGGATATCTCGCCCATCCAAGTTCTCACCATTACTCAAAACGCATTCAAACTCTTTTTTCGTCGCAGTGCGATTGACCCTTAAACCCTTTCTCAAACGAAAGGTATTTTGTTTTAAGACAATGCAAAGCAATGTTTCGTTCACTTGGACGTGTGAGTAAGCTTGCGACGCTGCCCACGAATGTTGATTTGTAAATCTAATTGTCCGTGATGCAAACGTCCCCTTCTCCACTTTTTTGGGGTAGTCCAACAA